>NC_133310.1:4728023-4768328 GCF_012295235.1 Primulina huaijiensis | reverse complement strand
TATGAAAATAAGTATGAGAGCACACCAATCAAAGCCACATATTTTGGGTCTTCTGTCCTACAAAGAAGATAATAGATGGTTTCTGTGAAATATGTAATTTATTGGTTCTTCATACATATAGTCTACGAAATGCGTCAGATTTTGAACAAAAAAGTTAAGACAAATATAGTGGATGAATAAAAGACATGTTAAATAAAAAATAATGTTACATATTACTATGTCCTAATTTCTGTATGATATAATTCAAGCACATTTTTTATAGATATTTGAAATTAGGTCTAACTAAGCAACATGAAACATATACATATATATTAAATCGTATTTAAAGCAAAATGTTAAGATCAAGAATGATTCATATTTAAATTTCAATGAAGCACAATGAAGAAGAAATTGAAGAATTGTATGTGTACGTTAACGTAAGTGTTATATAGTGATTATGTTGCTACTTCATGGTTTGCGATATATGAATATCATATAAAATGTCAATATTTCTAAAAAATAAAATAATTTTTCAAAAAGAAAAAATTTCTTCATTCAGAAAAAAATACATGAAAAACAAAATGTGCATATTTCTCATTCTATTAATAATGGTATGAGAATAATTTTAAAGCGTTGTGGACACAATAGATCAATTTTATGCATTTTGTTGAGACATTGAGCCAGTTTCACTTTATTTCTTTCAATATTATCTCGATATATTTCGAGGTGGCTAAAAAGTTGTTTTTGTCTCTTTTTTTAGTTAAAGTGTCTAACCAACTAATTAATAAGATATACGATGCTAGCATAGAAAACTCATCACCAAAAAAATTCACTCAACCAAATATTGAAATTCAAATAGAATTCTACAATATTTAATAAAATTAATTTTGACTATCATAAAATGCTTATGAAATATAAACAACTGTATTATTAGATGAGATATTGAATAAGACAAATATGTTGACATATATTTGAATGATATCTCATACGTATATCTTAATTACGTTATTTGTGTCTTTTCTCAACATTTTTTAAATACAATTATTAATTTTGTATGTCGTTCCATAAGATATAAAATATTATAAAACAAAATATCAACTCAATAGAAGAAAATTCGTTTTGTTTAAATGAATAATATAATATTATGTTCTAGACTCAATAAATTAGGTTGAAACTATATCATCCTCATGATATGATGCACGCAATCATTGTTCTAAAGTTTTCAAAAAAATGACGAACGAGATGACTTTCTGAATTGCGTCAAATTAAACGAGGACACAATTCTAAGATATATTCATTTAAAGAGATCTTCAAGTATTTTTTATCACAGTGATTGAGAAATAGTTGTTAATAATTTATTAACATTATAGCTATATGTTGACAATATTGATACTAAATATATAAAAATGATATCACAAATATCACAATGTTTGAAGAAGGTGCAACACTATTAATTGATTATGTTGTTGAAGAATATACATGTTATGCATACTTTTAGTCACAAGTGAAAATCTATCACGACTAAAAGTATTTTTTCTTAAGAGTTATAGTTGATTGTCAAAAACTGAAAAATCATTTAACAACAAAACAAATAGTCGGAAAAATAAGATTATCAGATAAAAACAATGTAGAAAACCGAAAAAATTTCGTGATAAGGAAGCAAACTACAAGCATGTCAGATCACAGATGAGGATTGTGAATAACATAATAGATGTTAAAAACGATCAGATACTTGTTGAGTATACCAAAATGGTTATATGCATATTATAACAAAATACAACAAAGAGGTGTTGAGCTGTCAAAATCAACCAAGAAGCATATTGAAAAGTGTGTCAAGTGGATAAGATAACTTCTCCGATTCATATAACGTCTATGATCATGATTTTTTTATTTTTTGTGACTTGGTTTGTTTCAATTGATAAATACTATTAGCCATGTTTAATTAATTTAAATATGATCAAAATTTCGTACATATATTTTCAGCAGTTTAGGTTCTCACGTGCAACGCACGTGCACTTTTCTAGTTATATAAAAAAAATACGTATAAGCACGCAACGTGTCCGCTTATTATTAGTGTGTTCAGATTTCAGAATGGTATTCAGAGTAGATTACTCAACTGAATATGAATACTTGTGATGAAGCATGTGAATGTCATGGCATACCTTAATTCCAAATACTTTATTTTTTGAGTGGTGGGTTTTGGCTTTCAATATCCTCTTCTTCTGGTATTTCATCTACAATGCAATCATCAGCAGTGGTCGAGATTGCTTCGTATAGCCCTCCTCGTTCTCGTTTTCATTCTCGCTGCTCGGTGAATGCATCCCTCATTGCCTGTGCTGTAGCAGGCATGTCTACTGGAGTGTATTTTGATGGAGGCACAACAAATGGTAAAATGATATCATCTAAGCTTTCGGCACTTTCTTTGACACAGCGGAGGAACGATGAATATGATACCTAGTTCGTAATTAGAAGTTTCTAGTATACAACTACTTGTCAATGTCGACAAAAGTGGGAGGGAGGACCAGTCAAAGAAAATTAAATAAAACGTGGGTTGCATCTGTTGAACAAAATGAAATTTCGTGGAAATTTCAGAAGACGCGTTTGACACTGACAGGGGATCTATAAATAGAGCTCCCCCCTTCATTCTAAAATTATCCCTTCTTCGAGTTTTCTCTCATCTTATAATCATTTGAGTGTTTAGTTCTATAATATTTGTGAGGTGTTTTGTTCTCCTGTATTAAGAGAGTGTGTGTTTACTTTGAAAACACAGTGAATGAGTTGTACACCACAAAATATTATAGTGGAAATTCTTTTCATCTTGTCCGTGGTTTTTACCCTAATAATTTTTAAGGGTTTTTCACGTAAATCTCGGTGTCTAGTTTATTCTTTATTTTCGGGTTTATTATTTCAAATTCCGCACGTAGGACCAACAAGTGGTATCAGAGCTTTGGTTTAAAATTTCTTAAAATTTTGAGTATGCTATGTGGTTGCAGCCTAGACTGATCTTCCATATTATAAAAGTTTTTTTTGAGATTTTTTATTTAAGGCGGAATTATTTTGTTCAGTCTACTAAAATTGTTGTATACATAATGGCGGGCAGTAACGAGATAGCAAAGTTCAACGGAAGCAATTTTATGTTGTGGAAAATAAAGATACAAGCAGTTTTAAGAAAGGAGAATTGCTTGGCGGCTATTGGAGATAGACCGGTGGAGATTACGGATGATGGAAAGTGGAATGAGATGAATTACAATGTTGTTGCCAATTTACACTTGGCTATAGCAGACCAAGTATTGTCAAGTATCTCTGAGATAAAAACAACAAAAGTTATATGGGATACTCTGACAAAGATGTACGAGGTCAAGTTGCTACACAACATGATTTTCCTAAAGAGAAGGCTTTATACTCTTCGGATGGCGGAATCCTCATCGATGACCGACCATATCAACACATTAAGTACTCTATTTGCTCAACTCACTTCCATGGGGCATAAAATAGGGAAAAATGAACGTGCGGAGCTTCTACTTCAAAGTCTACCAGATTCATATGATCAACTTATCATCAACATAACCAACAATATTCTTATGGGCTTTCTAAGATTCGACGATGTCTTAACTGCGGTTCTTGGAGAAGAAAGCTGAAGCAAGAACAAGGAAGATAGGTTGGTAACATCGAAGCAGGCAGAGGCTTTACTGATGATAAGAGGAAGATTTATGGACCGTGACTCCAGTGGGAGCCAAAGACAAGGTAGATCAAAGTCGAGAAGTAAGAAGAAAAATATTTACTGTTTTGAATGTGGCGGTAAAAGGCACTTCAAGAAAGAGTGTACGAGTATCGAGAGGAGCTCTCAAAGAAATGTGGCCAGTACTTCAGGCAGTGGTGAAATTTTATTCAGCGAAGAAGCAACTGTTGCAGAAGGCAGGCACAAATTTTGTGACACATGGATTATGGATTCGGGAGCGACGTGGCACATGACGTCTCGGAGAGAATGGTTTGACCATTATGAACCAGTCTTAGGAGGATCTGTATTCATGGGAAATGATCATGCCTTGGAAATCGCTGGGATCGGTACTATCAAAATTAAAATGTTTGATGGCACCATTCGCACCATACATGAGGTACGACATGTGAAAGGACTGACGAAAAATCTTTTGTCTTTGGGAAAATTGGATGACATCGGGTGCAAAACTCGTATCGAGAACGAGATCATGAAAATTGTGAAGGGTGCGCTTGTGGTTATGAAGGCGGAAAAGGTCGCTGCAAATCTGTATGTACATTTGGGAGAAACACACAAGGAGGCAGAACTAGCTATTGCATCAAATGGTTCAGGAGAAGAATTAATAGTATTATGGCATAGAAAGCTCGGGCATATGTCAGAACGGGGGTTGAAAATTCTCTCAGAACAGAAGCTGTTGCCGGGACTTACAAAAGTGTCACTACTCTTTTGTGAGCATTGTGTTACCGGTAAACAACACAGATTAAAGTTTGGCACTTCTACTGCTAGGAGCAAAAGCATATTGGAGTTGATTCATTCGGATGTTTGTCAAACACCGGTTGTATCCCTAGGAGGAGCGAGATACTTTGTCTCGTTCATTGATGATTTCTCTATGAGATGTTGGATGTATCCAATCAAGAAGAAATCAGATGCTTTCCATATCTTCAAAGATTTCAAAGCGCGGGTTGAACTTAATTCAGAAAAAAAAATCAAGTGTCTGAGGACTGACAATGGAGGAGAATATACCAGTGACGAATTTGATGCATATTGTCAACATGTGGGCATCAAAAGACAATTTACGACGTCTTACACACCTCAACAGAATGGAGTGGCGGAGCGGATGAACAGAACCTTGTTGGACAGAACAAGAGCTATGTTGAGGACTGCGGGTCTAAACAAGTCATTTTGGGCGAAAGCAGTCAAAACCGCCTGTTATATTATCAATCGTTCTCCTTCAGTGGCGATTGATCTAAAGACTCCAATGGAGATGTGGACTGGGAAGCCGACAGATTATTCTCATTTGCATACATTTGGAAGTCCGGTGTACGTTCTGTACAATGAGCAAGAAAGATCAAAGTTGGATTCGAAATCCAGAAAATGTATCTTCTTGGGTTATGTTGATGGAGCAAAGGGGTTTCGCTTGTGGGATCCTACTGTCCACAAGCTTGTCATAAGCATGGATGTTATCTTTGAGGAAGATAAAGTAAAAGGAGACAAAGGCACACCGAATTCAGAAACTACTATATTTCAGGTGGAAAATAAGACGGATGAAGGTCAAATTTCTTGTGAAGCAGTACCAGAGCACGAAGAACAAGAACAAATTGAGTCTGAGGTTTCCAATGTGAGGCAGTCAACTCGAGACAGACCAGGTTGGGTTTCAGATTATGTCACTGAAAGCAACATTGCATATTGTCTATTATCAAATGATGGTGAGTCATCGAGTTTCCACGAAGCTACTCAAAGCTCGGATGTATCCGTGTGCATGATAGCAATGCAAGAAGAAGTGGAAGCATTAGACAGGAATCAAACTTGGGATCTTGTTACACTACCACGAGGGAGGAAAGCCATTGGAACAGATGGGTCTATAATATCAAGCGTGATGGCAATAACCAAGTGGAGCGGTATCGTGCTAGATTGGTGGTAAAAGGGTATGCTCAGAAAGAAGGCATTGACTTCAATGAGATATTTTCTCCTGTGGTTCGGCTTACAACAGTCAGAATAGTGTTGGCATTGTGTGCGGTGTTTGACCTACATCTAAAACAGCTAGATGTGAAAACAGCGTTTCTTCATGGAGATCTTGAAGAAGAAATCTATATGCTCCAACCAGAAGATTTTGCGGAAAAAGGCAAAGAGAACTTGGTTTGCAGGTTGAACAAATCTTTGTACGGTCTCAAACAGGCGCCGAGGTGTTGGTACGAGAGATTTGATTCCTATATCATGAGCCTTGGATACAACAGACTGAGTGTAGACCCTTGTACGTATTTCAAGAGTTCTGGTGATGGTTATATCATTTTGTTGTTGTATGTGGACGACATGTTGGTAGCAGGCCCCAACAAAGATCAGGTCCAAGGATTGAAGGCACAATTGGCTAGGGAATTTGATATGAAGGACTTGGGACCAACAAACAAGATTCTAGGGATGCAAGTTAACCGAGACAGAAGTAACAGAAAGATTTGGCTTTATCAGAAAAATTATTTGAAGAAAGTCTTGCAACGCTTCAACATGCAAGATAGTAAGCCAATTTCGACCCCTCTTCCTGTTAACTTCAAGTTATCTTCCGAGATGTGTCCTAGCAGTGAAGCAGAGAGGAGGGAGATGTCTCGAGTACCATATGCATCAGCAGTGGGAAGTTTGATGTTCGCCATGATCTGTACAAGACCGGACATTGCTCAAGCAGTGGGAGCAGTTAGTCGGTATATCGTGAATCCTGGACGAGAGAATTGGAGCATTGTTAAGAGGACCCTTAGATACATTAAGGGTACCTCGAATGCTGCATTATGTTATGGAGGATCGGATTTTATATTCAGGGGCTATGTCGATTCAGATTATGCAGGTGATCTTGATAAGAGGAAATCTACTACTGGTTATGTGTTTACACTTGCAGGAGGAGTAGTAAGCTGGGTTTCAAAACCGCAGATAGTTGTGGCGTTATCTACAACGGAGGCAGAATATATGGCAGCTACTCAAGCTTGCAAGGAGGCAATATGGATTAAAAGGTTATTGGAATAGATCGGGCACAAACAAGAGAAAGTATCTTTGTTTTGTGACAGTCAGAGTGCCTTGCACATCGCAAGAAATCCAGCTTTTCATTCCAGGACAGAACACATTGGAGTTCAATTTCACTTTGTGCGGGAAGTAGTAGAAGAAGGAATCGTGGATATGCAGAAGATCCATACAAAGGATAACATAGCTGATTTTCTGACCAAGCCAGTGAACACTGATAAGTTTGAGTGGTGTAGATCCTCAAGTGGTCTAGCGGAAACGTAAGCAGCAGGGAATGGCAAGAGTGAAAGGATGTGTGGAGATGTGTTTGATTCTCAATCAAACCTCCAAGTGGGAGAAATGTCGGCAAAAGTGGGAGGGGGGACCAGTCAAAGAAAATGAAATAAACGTGGGCTGCATCTGTTGAACAAAATGAAATTTCGTGGAAATTTCAGAAGACGCATTTTATACGCGTCTTCACACTGACAGGGGCTCTATAAATAGAGCTTCCTCCTTCATTCTAAAATTATCCCTTCTTCAAGTTTTCTCTCATCTTATAAGCATTTGAGTGCTTAGTTCTATAATATTTGTGAGGTGTGTTGTTCTCCTGTATTAAGAGAGTGTGTGTTCTCTTTGAAAACACAGTGAGTGAGTTGTACACCACAAAATATTATAGTGGAAATTCTTTTCATCTTGTCCGTAGTTTTTAACCTAATAATTTTTAGGGGTTTTCCACGTAAATCTCGGTGTCCAGTTTATTCTTTATTTTCGGGTTTATTATCTCTCACGTGGGACCAACAACTGTCTATCCCATTGGACTGTCTGTATGAGATTGGCCGTCCCCGGGCTGCCGCACTGAACCACAATAAACTTATCCATAGGAAGATCTATCATTTGACTTGAAACGTATTCTTCCCACCTGTTCATACTATTTATGAACAAAAGAATTGTAGTAAATACGGCTAAATAATTTTCTTTATTCTCACACATGAGTATGCATTTTCCCGTGATTCATGGAAAATTTGCCATTTTGTCATAGCAAGAACAAAATCTGCAATTTCAACAAGGACTTGTATTGAATCTAATTACAGCAACCATCCTCCAAAAAAAAAAAAAAGAAAGAACAGAGAAGCAAAAAAAATGCTCCAAATGCATGCCGGTGGCACTAAATTATTTATCATGAAAGATTGAGGCAGCCTTTGGGTCACTGGATGACTGGATTCATGTTTGATGAAAAACTAAATCTGTGAATTTTAAATGAATCCACTTTTAGGAAATTTCAAATTCTCTGATTATGGTCCAATACCTATGGCCCTGAAAGTACAATGTCTAAATTACCTTTGGTGGCAAACTTAAATGAATTTCGAATGATTGATTGTTTATCACAGTGGTTCATACCCAATGATCCAAATTAGGAGTGAAGCCGGTTCACAATCTTTTCGAACCAGCTCGAAAATATTTGATTCGTTTTCGAAATTATCAAATTCTAGAAAAACTCTTTCTAATTTTTTTCGAGCCGAATTCCTAGATTCAATATTTTATTTAGAATAATATAATTATATATTAAATAAATATATTTCGAGATGAACTAAAGCTCATATTCGAGCTTTAAAATTATAGTAATATACATCTCGGCTCGGTTCACTTACACCATAATCCAAATCCAGCCTGAAAATAGGTATTAAATGTTGCACACTGTAATGTGTTAGCATATAATGAGTTCATTAATTGTTAGACTACATTATTGGTTATTTAGTTGAATACATCCCTACTTGTACATGTATAAATAGACACACATTGTGAATAAACAGTAAGTCTTCTTTGATAAAAATTCTTACTTCTGAGCTAAGAAACCTCTCATCTCGTCTCTGTTCTTCACGATCACCGATCGATGAATTCAGATTGCACAATCTGTGTGCACTTTAACATGGTGTCAGAGCATTTATTTTTTCAATTGATCGGTATTCATGTAGTCGGAAATTCATCTGCGTAGATCAATTGGATCTGTGTTCGTGTGAATATGGCAGCTCATATCTCAAATTTTATCTTTAATGATCCTTTGTATTTGCATCCATCTGATGCCCCATGTGTTTCTCTCGTTGTTGATCCACTTATTGCATCGAAAAATTATGGCATTTGAAGCAAAGCAATGTTCTCTGCACGTTAAGAACAAACTCGGATTTGTCGATGGTACGTTCCGAAGACCAGATGCAAATTCTCCATCTCTTTATCAATGGGAGCGTTGCAGTGCAGTTGTTCTGTCATGAATTTTTTCTTCCGTATCCAAGGAGCTAGATCTTCTGTGGGCTTGGTTATGTGAAGGATGCCTCCAGTGTTTGGGCAGATTTAAAGGAACGGTTCGACAAAGTTTGTGGTTCACGCATCTATGCTATTCACCTTGATATTATTCAATTATCACAAGGATCAAGCACCATTTCAGATTACTTCTCGAATCTTAAGCAGTTATGGGATGAATTAGCCTCGTTGGTGACTTCCTTTTCTTGTGAATGTCCTACTTCAAGATCTTATATTGAATACGAGCAACAACGGCTGATCCAATTTCTTATGGGCCTCAATGATAGTTACAGTCCAATTTGAAGTCAGATTTTCCTCATGAATCCACTTCCCTCTGTTAGTCAAGCATATTCCCTAGTTAGTCAAGAAGAATCACATAGGAATGTGATGACATTTCAATGCAACCAATAGCATATGCTCCTACAACAGCTTTTTATTCTTCATCTTCAAAGCAATCTGACAACATTAAATGTGACCACTGCTCAATACCAGGACATATGAAGGAAAATTGTTTTCGGTTGATAGGTTACCCACCAGGGCATAAACTGCACAAAAGATTTCCTCAAGCCAAAGGTATTAAAGGAATTTCCAAGCCTCCGCGAGTATCTGCACACAACACAATCAATGATACATCTGCTGCAACCGTTGATGCTTCGGGAGTCGCCTTTACACCGGCTCAATATGCTCAGATTCTTCATTTGCTTGAGAATTCTGCTATCAATGAAGAACATTCAGCAAATTTGGCAGGTATGGTTACCAGATTGATGTCCATTTCTGCTGCTTATGATTGGATATTGGATAGTGGTGCAAATGCTCATATTTCAGGTACGTCTACTGGACTTCAAATCCTCAACCATGCCCTTCGTCCACTGGATCAGTTTGTCTACCCAATGGAAATTCTACCTCTATTTTTTCCACTGGTTCAATTCCATTGTCACCCTCTTGTACATTACCAAACATTCTTCACGTTCCTGATTTCAAATTCAATTTTCTATCAACATCTCAATTCACCAAAGATAACCAGTGTTGTGTGGTGTTCTACCCAACCTTCTGTTTGTTTCAAGAACTCTTGACTGGTAAGATAATGGGGATTGGTAGACTGAAAGATGGCTTGTATTATCTTGTCAACCCTTCCTTACTTGTTACGCAAAAGAATCAATTGACTGGTTTTTCTTGTACTCCGGTTGATTTTTTACCCAAAAAATTACCAACTTGTAATGTTTCTTCGTCTTTCAATAATAATATTGATCTTTGGCATAAAACATTTGGTCACATGTCTGATGTCTGATTGCAATGCTTATCTTTTATTACAAAAAAACAACTCACACAATATTGTGCTATATGTCCAATGGCCGAACAAACCATAACTGTGTTTCCGTCTGTCGAGCGACACAAACCTCCTCATATTTTTCATCTTGTTCACATGGACATATGGGCTCCTCATCGCACTCCCACTCATGAAGGTGCTCAATATTTCCTTACTTTGGTTGACGATTTTTCGAGATGCGTATGGGTATTCCTGATGCAATTTAAATCAGACACTCTTCGCGTCTTGAAACAATTTTTTGCCTTTGTGTCAACTCATTTCCATACCCAAATCCAGCATATTCGTTCGGACAATGCTTCTGAATTCTTTAACACTGAATGTAATTATTTGTTCAGCACTCATGGTGTCATTCATCAGAGTTCATGTCCCTACACACCACAACAAAATGGTCTAGATGAGCGCAAACACCATCATATTCTCAATGTGGCTCGTGCTCTCTCAAATTTCAAGGATCCATACCTAATGTTTATTGGAGTGAAAGCATCCTACATGCAACATACTTAATCAATCGCACCCCAACTCCATTCCTTGAAAATAAAACTCCTTTTGAAGCTCTATTCAACAAAATTCTTTCCTTTGTTCACATTAAGGTGTTTGGTCGTCTTTGTTTTGCCAAAAATCTTCGCCCAACTCACAAATTTGACGTTCGTGCTAAACCATATATTTTCATTGGTTACCCACCCCATCAAAAAGGCTTCAAGCTTCTTGATCCTGCCACTCATAGATTCTTTGTATCACGAGACGTGGTGTTTCATGAAAATATATTTCCTTTTGCAACCATCTCTAAACCTTCTGCCTTATTTCCGTCTTCTGCAACCATGAACTCTGATGATGCTGTCCAATCTCCTCCTGTGCCCATCCCATTACCTAGCTCACCACCCTTTTCTTCTACTCTTCCAGAACCTAAGAGATCATCCAGATAGTCTAAACCACCCATTTGGACCAGAGATTTTATTTGCTCTACTGTATCCACCTCATCCTCTTCCAACAAATCTTATGACATCCAAATATCTTGGCTACACTAGCCTTTCTCTAACTCATCAATCATATCTTCCATCCATCTCTCAATTGTCTGAACCAACCCTTTTTAAAGAGGCTTCTTCTGATCCAAGCTTATATATCAATACCGGCCTTTGTCAAACGATCACGTTTCACGTTTTCTTTTCTTATCTTTTTTTTTTTATCAACTTTGGTCTCATTGATAGAATCCAAAAACTATGTAGGACCGAACACTTACCGCTTTACCAAAAGCTGTAGCTAGTGGTAATAGTGCAACTCAAATCTTTTAAACCGCACAGCAGCTCAAGCATCACGGTTCGATCGCTCTACCAAGCAAGGACAATTATTGCACCCAACAATCTCCCTCCCAATAATTGCACTCCTTGCAATCAATGGGAATCGAACCCATGATCTTGGCTCTGATACCAATTGTAGGACCGAGCGCTTACTGCTTTACCAAAAGCTATAGCTGATAAGTGCAAGAATTGCACTTAATTTATATGTTAATCCATTTGATCTATGTTGGTTTCAAATAGAATTACGCTTGTTTTTGTTGTTTTTGTGTCGTGTAGGGGATAAACAACTAGTTGATGGTTTAGAGCAATCAGAGGTATTTTTTAGCGTGAAACTGCGATATACGAGAGTCGCAGCGCTACAATAAGCGTCGCAGCGCTCATTTGTGCGAAGGACAAGAGCCTAGGCGCTGCCCGACAAGCGCCGCGACGACTCATTGACAAAGAACAAGCGCCTAGGCGCTAAGAACAAGCGCCTAGGCGCCTACAGGAGCGAAGCAGGCGCCACTTACTCAGCGCCGCGGCGCCAATGGCGGCGAGACAAACAATTTGGGCTTTCAACTTACGGCCCAGATGCAAGAATAAGAGGAAGAGAAGGGTTCAGAAGAAAAGAGGACGCCGTTTTGGAGAGAAAAACACACTAGAGAGCAAACACAGACACGAGACGAAGATCCAGAGTGCGAAAAACGATCACAAATACGAAGAACGACGGATCTGTGGACGGAGACGACACTTCGGATTTGACATCTATTCTTTCGCTTTTATATTTTCTTGCATTTTGATGTCTAAAACATCGAACATGTGTTGTTTTTATTTAGAATTCGTCATGAACTAATTCTCTAGTCTAGAGAATGACATAGCTTTGTGGATACGATAATTTGACTCGATAGTTTATTTGATTGAATTCCGCTTTTGTTTAATTGTGTTCTCTGTGTTTATTTTACTGCAATTTACTGGCCATAAATTGTGTGTTGTCTGATTAATTCTACAACTCGGGAGAGGGACTATGATTATAGATCATTAGAGACACATCGTTGAATGTTTATATCGTTCGGAAGGCGTATAACTTCAGCGAGGCTTAGGCAAGAATATCGTTTACATTTATCATTTAAATTTAGATTCTTATTAGGAATGTTTGAATCGAGATTTGAATGATACAGTTTATTCGTCATTGGAAAAGGGGGAATAAAATAACTATGTGTTCTTGGTCATCAAATAATTGGAATTCATGAATATAAATTTAACTGAGAATAATTATCATGGAAACTTAGTTACATCATTTCTCTAGATATTTTCTCTCATTGTTATTCTCAACTCAGTGATTAGTTTAATTCTTTGCTTTCAATTAATCCGATTAAGCAAATCAAACATTTTACTGAATTTTCTAGATAAAGTCGGGACTATTCTAATTACAAGCATTGATATACGTTTATATACACACTCCTTGTGGGATCGACACTTTTACTCAAAAATACATTTTACTATAACTTGACGTCGTGCGCTTGCGAGCAATCAAGAAAACACGCAACAATAGCTAGTGGTAATGGTGCAACTCAAATCTTTTAAACCGCACAGCAGCTCAAGTATCACGGTTCGATCGCTCTATCAAACAAGGACAATTATTGCACCCAAAAAACTAATAAATTTATTATACTAGTATTGTAGTGTTACTGTATATAACTAACGATTGAAATTAGTAAGTATTAGTATTTGAACAATTATCAAAATTATTGATATAATATAATGAATATATTTAAATTTTAAATATAATTATAAAAAATTATTATATAAAAAATTTATATAATTTGATATGATGTTTAAATATGGATAAAAATCTTTTGTCGTTAAATTGAGAGTAAATTTGTGAAAAATTTCTCTGCACATCTTTGAATTAAAATTCAGTACCTCACCACAATTTTTTAAGATTTAATACCTGACAATGATATAATTTTAGTTTTAACTCCCTACAAACCCAAAGTTACAATTTTTCCCTTTTATTATTTAAAAAAATATCATTTTACCAACAAAAATTACACATATCTTCTTCATCTAAAATATAATTTTTTTAAAAAAATTATTTCTAAATTATCATGAAATAAGAGTAGATACTTATTTTGATATACAAAGTACCTATTATGGGGTTTCAGATACTTGATTTCGCTATTTGAATCCTCCAAATGTATAAGAAAATATTATATTTTCGAGTAATCACCACAAATTCGGTCGTTGTTGGCCTTTTCATGAAAAATGCATTATGATAACTTATTCATGTCATTTTATTTTTTTAAAAAAAAAATCATAGTTCACCACTTATCATGAAATAAGATTAGATATTTATTTTGACATACAAAATACATATTTTGAGTTTCAAATGCTTAATTTGGCTATCTGAATACTTCAAATGTGTAAGAAAATACTGGATCTTCGAGCAATCACCATAAAAAATTCTGTAATTGTTAGTCTTTTAATTAAAATTGAGTTAGGATGACCTATTCATGTCATCTAATTTTAGAAAAAAACACATTTCTCACTAATCATGTAGTTAGAAAAAAAATACTTATTTTGACCGATAAAGTACCTATTTTGGGGTTCCAGATATTTGATTTGGCTATCTGAATACTTCAAATGTGTAATAAAATACTTGAGTTTAAATAATATTAAGTGACTTTTGATAGTGTCATTTGTGAAGTTAAAATGTAATACCTAAATTGGTACATAGAGTATCTAATTAAAGTCTACAAATACATGATTTTACTCCCTAAATACTCATATCCAATTATTTGGGGATGTCAAAATATAGTTTAAAGTTAATATTGAGTGGCACTGATGATGACATTAATGAAGTAAAAAATTTGATATATAAATTAATACAAATAAGACATAATTTGAGTATACAAATACTTGATTTTGTCCTTTAAATACTCAAATTCGATTATTTGAAGATGTCAAAATATATAATTTGAAGTTAATATTGAGTGACCTTTGATAATGAGATTTGTGAATTAAATATGTGATACCTAAATTGATACAAATAGTACCTAATTCGATCTTACATATACTTGATTTTACCATTTTAAGACTCAATTTTGATTATTTTGACATATAAAAAAATATTTTAAGTAATATTGAGTGACTTTAGATGTGTCATTTATGAAGTTAAATGTGATAACTAAATTGGTACAGATAGTATCTAATTCAAGTGTACCAATACTTGATTTTACTACTTAAATACTAAAATTCAATTAATTTTTTATGTCAAAATATATAGTTTGAAGGTAATATTGAGTGGTCTTTGATGATGATATTCGTGAAGTAAAAATGTGGTACCTAAATTAATACAAATAATACCTCATTCGAGTCACGAAATACTCGATTTTACCATTTAGAAACTCAAATTTGATTATTAAAGAATGTCAAAAAATATAGTTTGAAGTTAATATTTTTTATGGTATTGAAGTAAAAATGTGATACATAAATTGGTACAAGAAAAACCTAATTCGTGTTACAAATAGTTGATTTTACCTCATAAATACTCATATCTGATTATTTGGGATGTCAAATTAAACATTTTTAATGTCACATTTTTAGGTATCACATTTATAATTCACAGATGTCATTATCAAATAAGTAATATGTCATATTTTTATGCATCACATTTTTACTTCACGAATGTAAAAAGAATATAGTTTGAAGTTAATAGCTTTTGTTGGTGTCATTTCCAAAGGCCACTCGATAATATCCATGGAGTCGAATTAGGTACTATTATTATTAAATTAAGCATCAAATTTTTACTTCGCGAATGTCATTATTAAATGTCACTCAATATTAACTTCAGACTATTCATTTTGAAATCCTCAAATAATCGGATATGTGTATTTAAGGGTAAAATCAACTATTTGTAACTCGAATTAGGTTTTCCTTTGATGGATCGTGTGCTCGGCACCTTTCAGGTGCTTTCAACACAATAAATCAATGACCTGCAATAGCTCGTGTTCTAAGAATGTTTACACCGATGAATTAGATCAAGTTTGGTATTAAACCAAGCAAAAAATACTTGAAGTAATCATTCGTTAAGAAAACTGATAGATTTTATATCATGTGCAACTGAATAACTGAAATACGAGAAATCAGTTAGAGCTTATATCAGTTCAGTTATGGACAGAACTGAACTGATCAAAACAGTTAAGAACAAAAACAAGCAGTTAAACAGAAATAACATAAGATATGTTTATGGATGTTCGGAGATTTCAACTGCTCCTATGCCACCCCTTCTACCTCCTCGGGTAGGATACACTAGAAAACTTTGATTTATACAACACCTTGTACAAACCCACTCAGCTTAGGACTTACTCTACTGACTTAACTGAACTCCTAGCCTAGACTGAAGGCAGCACCTTTCAGTCAATACTTGTTTAACGTCTGTGTGTCAAAGACTACATACAAAAGTTTATTGTCTTTTTGCAAGACTCGCTCATCTATTCGATAGGCTCAACTCTCTGTATTTGTGAGTGATTGTGAGTGCGTGTGTGAGAACTGAACAAAGAAAATCACATGAAGGTGTTCTCACACATTGAGGGAAATATGGCTTCTATACTAAGCAGATAACACGTTGAAGTGTTCCCTCACTACTGGGTTGATTGCTTCTTTATAAGATAATATAAATTAAGCGTGCCCTCTATTGTTTTTATGCGCTTATATTGGTCTTCACTGATCTTCTATTTATAGACGAAAAACTGATCGTACAGTGAGACTCAATAATTTTATCTGTTGTAGCTTGAATGCATTCTTTGAGATTTGTGTCTCGACTTTTCTGACATCTATGCTGGAACATTTTGCCTTTAAGTGTTTCTGCAACGTCCATTATTGTATTTTGATCGTACAGTTGCTTTTGTATCGTTGTGCGTAGCTGGAATCCACTTAGGTAAGCTTGTCTTGATCTACAACTGATTGATTCCTAACTGATGCTCATGACTGGTCATCTGAACTGATGTTCAGTTGGGCTGACAAAATCAGTTGAATTGATTTCACTCTTTCAGTTGAATTGGTCAGCTGGGCTCTTTATCATTTGGGCACTTCATCAGCTGGCCGGGCTTATGAAGTTCTCCTGCTGAACCACATATCAGTTTGACAATCAGTTGAATTGTTCTTTGATATATCAGTTGAGCTGATTCAGTTTGGGCAATCAGCTGACACTTTTAGTTGGCGTGTCACGATAGCTTCAGTTTTGGTTCGGTAATCAGTTTCATCTTCCTGCGCACTTCGATAAATCATTAGAAACAAAATAACAAATTTTGTTAACATCAAAATCAAGATTGCGAACATGAAATGTTCAAACATCCTTATACCAATTCAGGTATTTACTTCACAAATGATACCATAAAAAATATTAACTTCAAACTATACTTTTTGAACATCATCAAATAATCAAATTTGAGTCTTTAAAGGGTACAATCAACTATTTCGTGACTCGAATTAGATATTATTTGTATAAATTTAGGTATCACATTTTTACTTCACGAATATCATCATCAAAGACAACTCAATATTACCTTCAAAATATATACTTTGACATAAAAAATATTAATTGAATTTTAATATTTAGGGAGTAAAATCAAGTATTAATACACTCGAATTAGATACTATCTGTATCAATTTAGGTATCACGTTTTAACTTCACAAATGACACATTTAAAGTCACTCAATATTACTTGAAATATTTTTTTATATGCCAAAATAATCAAAATTGAGTCTTCAAATGGTAAAATCAAGTATAGGTAGGACCGAGTTAGGTACTACTTGTATCAATTTAGGTACCACATCTTTAATTCACAAATCTCATCATCAAAGGTCACTCAATATTAACTTCAAACTATATATTTTGATATACTCAAACCTCAAATAATCAAATTTGAGTATTTAAAAGGTAAAATCAAGTATTTGTAAACTCAAATTAAGTCTTATTTGTATTAATTTAGGTATCAAATTTTTTAATTCATGAATGTCATCATCAGTGTCACTCAATATTAACTTCAAACTATATTTTGATATCCCCAAATAATTGGATATGAGTATTTAGGGAGTAAAATCATGTATTTGTAGACTCTAATTAGATACTCTTTATACCAATTTAGGTATGACATTTTAACTTCACAAATGACACCATCAAAAGTCACTTAATATTATTTAAACTCAAGTATTTTCTTACACATTTGAAGTATTCAGATAGCCAAATCAAATATCTGGAACCCCAAAATAGGTACTTTATCGGTCAAAATAAGTATTTTTTCTAATTATATGATTAGTGAGAAACTGTGTTTTTTCAAAAATTAGATGACATGAATAAGTCATCCTAACGCAATTTCAATGAAAAGACTAACAATTATAGAATTTATGATGAATGCTCGAAGATCCAATATTTTCTTACGCATTTGGAGTATTCAAAGAGCCAATACCACTACAACGAAGCCTTTAAGGCTGCACTACAATGCCTACAACGAAGCCTTTAAGGCTGCACTACAACGAAGCCTTTAAGGCTTATTATAACTAATCAACCTTAATTTAAGGTTTAACAGGAGATCTTCAAATCTTCTCCTTTAAGCAGCTAGCTATGAGCTCTGTTTTTCGTAAGCCTTTAAGGTAATTCTGGATCTTTCCAGATGTGGATAAACAAACCACTGTTTATAAACAGGATTAACTTCTGGATCTTTTAATCGATTTTCAAGAACTTCAATTTGAGTTTTTATTAATTTAATTTTCTTTTTTAAAATTATAAAATAATTTGCAGATGGCATGATATAATCGAAGGGAGGATCATAAATGTAATCGTAAGACATATACTTACATATTGAAATTCTGAAATCGGAAAGATGAAAGTAGAACTTGAAGAGATTTCTCGCAAACTTCTTTTATTTAGAGAGAAGCTAAGGGGTTTTCGGTGTGTGGTTCTCAGAGGGCAACCACTCCTCTTATAGACATAAAAAGCAAACAGTACACCCACTATTAAACAAATACAATAATGACGCGTACAATAAAAGATAAGGTTACAAACACAATAATATAAACTTTTTTACAAAAGACTTTTAGTCGGTGGTGACATCCAGCTCATTCTTCACTGGCTCCAGCTCATTCTCTACTGGCTTATGCATTTAGTAAGGCGAAAATATAATCCCCATCATATGGGTCCTGTGCATCTTGATCTTGATCATCATTTTCTGTCATAGTTGTGTCTTCTTCCATTTTTTCTTTTCCTTTTGAGAAGGAAGATGCTTGTGTAGATAAATTTGATTTTTCACCGAATACTTCTGAAAACATAGAAGTAATGGTATCTTTATCCAAATGTTGGAAAAATTCTTTAAGTAATGTGGTTTGAGTTGGGGTATCATGATTCATTTTTCTCATAGTTTCTCTGGCCGGTCCAAGAGCTATTACCCCCTGTCTATCATAGACTTTTCCTTCTCCGAAAAAGTCCTCTTTGCCCCACCATTTATTAAAATTTTTATGATTAATATAGTAGAGGCAAAATTAATTTCAAACTTCTCCTTAGTCATGTCTTGAAGTCCATATTCCCATCTTATAATCCAGGAAACATTATAATTTATAGCGAATTGGATCATGGCGGTCATTCCATCAAAATGTGGATTAGCATGTTGGAACTTAATCCATATGTTTTTAACATTTTTAGGAAGAATAAAGGGCATTACCCCCCATGAGAAAAAGAAAGTTTTGAACCATGTAGGTATAAATTGATGAACATCATCTAATTGAAATTTTATCCACCAAGAGTGTTTACGTTGAGAATTCTCATATATGAGAGTTGTATCTCATGCCATGATATAATCATGATAATTAAACATATTTGGCATTGCCTGAAAAGTGTTTAAGTGCCTGGTTTGACCTAGAGGTAAACCCCAATTAGCCGCTGGGATAATTTTCTTTATAATCATTTTAGAAAATGCGAAATCGCGATTTCGATCCATATGTTGTATTTCAACTGAACCAGTTTCTACTAAAATAGTTTCAAAATAGTCACGAGTTTTTCTTCCCAATATGGGTTGTAAATCTTTGATTAAATAACTTTGAGCTATATGAATTGGTGATAAACCTTTTAGGTCTTTGTCAACAGGACAGCAATTAAGACATCCTGAAATTAAGTAGGGATATTTTAATTCCTCTTTGGAGCTTTTTAAGGCAAATATAGCATTATTATAATAATGAATTTCATATGCAGTTGGATCATCTGTGAATTCTTTAATAGGATCGAATTTCTCTTCTTCGTTAGTAGCCGTATTAAGCTGAGGAACAGTAGTGGCACCTCTTTTAAAAGGTGGTTTATTCATCGGTTTCTTTCCGGTCGCTGGTCTTTTTAGAACCGTTTTCCAAGGTTGATCCCTGCAAAAATTCTCTGGTTAGAAAATCTGGTAAAGAATTAGATTTTCCAGAGATATGTTCAATATCAAAATCAAAACATGCTAATATAGCTTGTCATCTAGCAAAAATTTGTTTAGATGCTATTATTTTAACAGTTTTTAAAAGAATATCTTTAGCAAATTTGCAATCTACTCTTAAAAGAAATTTCTTGTTTAAAAGATCACTTTCAAATTTTGTAATACATTTAACAATTGAAAGAATTTCTTTCTTTATTGTTGAATAATTTTTCTGAGTATTATTCCAAGTTCCAGAAGTGTATCTAACAAGAATTTCTTTAGATGTATTATCTATTTTTCGTTTAAGTATTCCTCCATATCTAATATCGGAGGCATCTGTTTCAACTATTTTAAATGCTTCAGGATTAGCAATAGATAAACAAGAGAGTTCTTTAAATCTTTTTTTATTTTTTGAATGGCTAAAGTATGACTATCAGTCCATGGTTGAGGATTTTTCTTTAACCTTTGAAATAATAATTTACAATCTTGAGCGAGATCTTTATAAAAATCTCCTATATAATTAAGACTTCCAAGAAATCTTTGTAATTGATTTATATCAGTGATTTAATCAGGAAATTTATCAGCAAAGACAATTGCTCTTTCTATAGGAATCATTATCCCATTTTCAATATAATGTCTTAAGAATTTTATCTTAGTTTGAAAAAGTTTTACTTTTTTCTGATTTACAGCTAAACCAGCCCTTTTAGTAGCTTGAATAAATATATTGAGATGTTTAAAATGCTGATCAATATTGTCAGAATAAATAAGAACATCATCAATATAAACTATGATATAATCTATATATAAATTATAAATTTCATTCATTATATTTTGAAATTCCATTGGAGCATTTTTTAAACCAAATGGCATAACATTCCATTCGTAATGTCCAAATGGTACAATAAAAACAGTTTTATATTTATCTTCTTCTTTTAGAAGAATTTGATAAAATCCTGATTTTAAATCAAAAGAAGAGAATATTTTCCCTTTAAATAATCTATTTAATAAGTCTCTTTTATTTGGTAATGGACGTTTTATCCATTTTAATGCTTTATTAAGCGGTTTATAATTAATAACAAGTCTTGGAGCTCCTCTTTCAATTTCTGCTGCATTTTCTACATAAAATGCTGGACAACTCCAAGAACTATTACTTGGTCTGATTAATTCTTTTTTAAGAAGACTATCAATTTCTTCTTTACAATATTTTAAAAGTCTAGGCCCCATTGCTACAGGCCTCGCTTTTGTAGGAATTTTATCCTCAGTAAAATCATCTGTATAAGGAAGACTAACTTGATGTTTTTTCCTATTCCAAAAGGCATTAGGGACTTCGGCACAAATTTCTTTAGAAATATTTTCTGAAATAATTTTTATTTTTTTTTGAATTTTTTCAGAATTTATTTTTTCTTTAATATTTTTAAAAAGAATTTCTTCTTTCAATGAAGGAACAAAATTTTCCTTATTATTTACTATTTTTTGTAAAATATTTATAGATTTTGAAACAGGTATTGTGGTAAATGTGAAAAATAAATTATTTCCTTTAATATTGGTTTATAAACCCTTTTCATTAATTTTATTAATAGGAAACAACATTTGGAAAAATGGAGTTCCTAAAATCACAGGAGTAGATATATTTTTAATAAAAATAAAAGTTGTATTTAAACAAACTCCAGAATTACATATTGCTACATCAGACAATTTGTAATTAGCTATGAGAGGTTGCTTATTAGCAGCTGTTATAAATTGAGTGGTCTTTTTGTAAAATTTGGAAGGAACAATTCCTTCACTGATACAATTTACACCAGCTCCTGTATCTAATAATGCTTCAATAGTAATTTTAAATTTTTTATTAATAATTAATGTTACTTTTGAGTACCATTTTTGAGAAATAATTTGATCAATTTTATTGACCCATACCATTTGATTTATTTCATGATCATTTTCATCTTTAGTTAAAATATCTTCTTCTTCTTTATCAGAAGTAGAATCTTTTTCCCAAATGTGATTATTAATACTAAGAGTATTTACTCTTTCTTTTAAATATTTTATCTGATCTATTTCTCCTTTTAATTCAGAAATAGTAGGCTCTTTTTCTTTTTGTTTAGACTTTTCTAGTATTTTATTATAAGAAAATAATTCATGTTCTTGTACAGTATTTTGTAAAGTTTAGTAGGTTTATGATTCGCCATATTCAAATAATGTTCTATAGCTTTTCTTTTTTCTATAGGATCTTTTATTTGATCTATAAGATCTAAAATGAAAGTTTCTTCATTTGATATAACATTTATTTCTAATCCCATAAAATTTATGAGATATGTATCACAATCACAATCTGGGTCACAAATTTTATTTTCTGATATATCAGAATCATTATCTGAACTACTATTAGAATATTCAGAGAATTCATTATCAATAATATTGATATAGAAATACTTTTGTTTTAAATCTTCTTCTTTATTAAGAAGAATATTTATTAATGTTTCTTTTAAATCATTGTTTATGTTAAGATTATTAATCTTTTTCTTGACATAACACTTATTAGCCTTATGTCCAATTTTTCCACATTTCCAGCATACTAGAACTTTAGTAGAATCATTTTTTTTATAGGTTTTTTAAACCTTTTCTTAGAATATTTTTTAGATTTCTCTTTATTTTTTAGATAATGTTTCTTTTGTTTAAAAGGAAATCTTTTCTTTTTCTTATCCCTTTTAGGATATTGTATTGGTTGAAAGTCTATTTGCTCACAAAAGTCACAATAATATTTTTATTTTCTTCTTTTTACATATCAAGTTGTCTTTTTAACTTGATGTCATTGCAAAGAGTAATTCCTTCTGCAGTTATTTCTGCGGATAAATCACCATAGGTGAGTGAATTCCAATCTATAGAATTTGTTGGAGATTTTGATTTTAACCTATTTTAACTCTTTCAGCAAGGAGAACTGGAAGTCCGGAAACAAATTTTTCTTTCCAAAAATTTGCATTGCAATCATTTCTAGTTAAGACTTTGGTCATAAAAACATCTTTATACCATCTAAATTCAGATAATGTTGGACATCTCAAATTCATCAATTGCTCTTGAGATCTATCTAATTGAAGTTCATTAGCTCCAATAAAATTAGATAGAATTGTATAAATAAGTGTATTAACAGCATTAAATTCTTCTCTTCCATTAAGATCAATTATAGAAGAGTTAAGAATTTTATTCTTTGCGTCTTTAGAAAGATAAAAGTCCCACCAACCTTGAAGTTGGCCTGTGAAACCAGTAATAATGGCTTGAGCAATTTGCCTATCATTATTACATTTTATCTTTGCGGCAGAAGAGTATATTAACATTTGCTTAATAACAGTTTTAATCTGATATTCAGATTTTCCATCTATATTCCATTCAGTAATGGCTTCTCCATTAAACTGAACGTAATCTTTCTTTTCTTCAATTTGAAGATCAATAGGTGTTGCTTTTTTATAAAAAGGTTTTACAATTGATACTTTATGCATTTTGTTAATCTGCATTTCATCTTCTGACGAACTAGAAAGATTTTCAAATTGTTCAGATTTAGTAATGACAGAAATAGAACCTTTTTCTTTAATGTTGATTTTTTGTAATCTGTCTATTAGGCCTTCCATAAAATCTTCATCTTTTTTGGAACTTAAAAGAAAATTTTCTTTTTTAAGATTAGGAGGAGGTTTTATCATTAAAGTTTTTGAACTTTCACCACTAGAAAATCCTTGTTTAGATTTAGATAAAATTTCTTCAATTCGGGTAGTCTGATTTCTTAAAGAATGTAAAGTAAGATTAGTAAAATTATTCTGTTGAATTATATGATCAAAATTACTCTGTCCTAGTTCAGATTTTATAGGAGCATCGTAAATTTCTTTATTACCTTTTTTAATTTGTAATGTAGTGAATGNGATTTTGATAAAATTTCTTCAATTCGGGTAGTCTGATTTCTTAAAGAATGTAAAGTAAGATTAGTAAAATTATTCTGTTGAATTTTATGATTAAAATTACTCTGTCCTAATTCAGATTTTATAGAGCAGCGTAAATTTCTTTATTACCTTTTTTAATTTGTAAAGTAGTGAATGGAGGATGAATATCAAAAGATTCTTCTCCAGTTTCATGAACATATAATTTATATGTTGATTCAAGAGTGTTTATGAAAGACTCATATGTAAAATTTGGAAATATTTTATTTCTTGCTGGAAAATATAAATTTTCTAGCCACCAATAATGACCGAATTTGTGATAATTACTCGAAAATATAGTATTTTCTTATTCATTTGGAGTATTCAAAGAGCGAAATCAAGTATCCGAAATCCTATAATAAGTACTTTGTATGTCAAAATAAGTATTTACTCTTATTCCTTGATAATTGAGAAATAAATTTTTTTAAAATTAAATTTTAGATGAAGAAGACATGTGTAATTTTTGTGGATAAAATTATATATATTTTTAAATAATAAAAGAACAAAATTGTAACTTTGGGTTTATAGGGAGTTAAAACTAAAATTAAATCATTGTCAAGTACTAAATCTTAAAAAATTGTGGTGAGATATTGAATTTTAATTCAAAGATGTGTTGATGAATTTTTCACAAATTTACCCTTAAATTGACTTATTGATCTTAGTTGAGTGGAGCTATTACTAATAAAAAATGGAAAAATATATCTAAAAAATCATTAATTGTTTTGTTTATAAAAAATTTACTTTTTAACAATAAATAAATACTTTTAAAAAATTTGTCATTTATTAGATGAATAAATATTTTATTAAAAATTTAATTATTTTTAGAACATGCTAAAAAATATTTATATCGAATTTTTAATTAAGATACATAATAATAGTAATTTACGGATAATCAATATGTCAAAGTTCACGATGAAATTATTTTAAAAATTTAGAAAAAGTAACATATTATATAAAAATATATATTTTATTTAATATGATAGAAAATATTGATAAATAAATATATAAAAATGACACAAAATTTAAAATCATTACCGAAATTAAATGAACTGATATAACTAATGTAGATATTTAAATTTAGTTTATATTTTCAAGGCGTATCAAATTCAAAATTTATTTTTTTTTTAAAAAAATCACATTTAATTACGCAATTATTTCATTTTTGTTTTCAAATATAAAATAAGATAGATGAATATATTAATATTAATAAATATTTCTTTTTATAACAAATTTTTTTGTGAAAACTTTCAAATTTGACAAAATTTTTGTTTATATATGTATAGATTAATAGAGAAAATATGGTTAAAATTTATATTTTCTATTCATATTTTGAGTCCAAAGATATTTTTATAATCCAATATTCACGTAATACGTACTTATATATCACTATTCTTATTTTTGGTTTAAATATATAAATGGATTTGTTTATTTATTTGTTTATGACTTGGGAATGAGTAGGTCTCTTGTGAGACGGTCTCACGAATCTTTATCTGTGAGACGGGTCAACCCTACTGATATTCACAATAAAAAAATAAAATTCTTAGCATAAAAAATAATACTTTTTCATGGATGACTCAAATAAGAGATATGTCTCATAAAATACGACCCGTGAAACCGTTTCACATAAGTTTTTGTCCTTTAGAATATGCATAATCTTATGATTAATTAATAATATGTAAATCACATTAACTAGGTAACCAAAAAATATAAGAATTGTGTAACAAGCTTCCTCAAAAAAGTATTGACCGGAGGAATTAATGTGAATATGGGTAAACCTTGGATTAATGCAATAATATGCAAATCACGTTAGTTACGATACCTTAGAAAGGGATTGGGTCATCCTTGGACTCAGACGTAAGAAAGAAAGACCGATAACCTAGAGCTGGCCTCGAGAAGTGAGAAGAGACTAGGTGAAAGCCATCCTGGGCATGCATCAACCCAATAAGCTTGTGAGACAACTACCAACTTGTATAAGTCCGGGCTCATAACCTCAAACGAACAACACAAGAAGACTAATTCAATTGATCGTAGACCCTGTCGACCAAAAATCAAGGTATATGTTCCCCTCCACGTTCTCATATCATGCTTAAAACAAAGACATGGGCCACGTCCTCACAACGTGGCCACTATTCGAGCATCTCATAATAGTCACCGACTTTGGTACCCTATAAATACACACAACAGAGGTAAAATCTGTTAGTTCACTCTTTTCAGTGGCACTAGCACTCTCTACATATTTACTTAAACACGCTTTCTTTCCTTTGCGTGCATATTTGATTAACTTGAGCATCAGAGTGGTCACACCAGAAACTCTTCAGCTGTCTCATTAACGTTCCTTGTTCCTAGGTCAATAGGCTATTCAGCTTGAGTTACTCTTGTTCGATCACTAACACGTGTAGGGAAAGAACATATCTCTATCTAAAATATTGCTTACCAGCTCACTCAATTTTACCGAGTAACATCAGTTAGATAAATCACAATAGATAAGAACAATATGAAAAATTTATATGATAAAATATTGATAAATAAATAAAAGCAAAAACTTGTGTGAGACGGTCTCACGGGTCGTATTTTGTGAGACGTGTCTCTTATTTGGGTTATCTACGAAAAATCATTACTTTTTATGCTAAGAGTATTACTTTTTATTGTGTATCGGTAGGGTTGACCCGTCTCACAGATAAAGATTCGTGAGACCGTCTCACAAGAGATCTACTCAAAAATAAAATAAAACTGCTAATAATAACCAAACATTCATGTACTTCATCAACTCAAAATTCGAGTCTAATTTGTTTATTGTTTTAAGATTCGGGGGGTGGGTTATTGAATGAATGAACCGTTCATACTTTCATGATATCATTATCAACAGTTTCTTAAATGTCCACATTTTCTTCAGGACACTGACCCGTGCTGTTAAATAATCCCGTTTCTTTTTCGTTCTGAATTTTCTAATCTAAAAAGTACTAACACTCTCCCCGGATAATTCGAGGAAACCTGCATTAAAAAATTTGTTTAGTACCATTTTGGTTTAATTAATCGATTTGAAGGTGGGTTTACGCAATTTTTTTTGTTTAAGCCGGCGGATTTCACATTGGACTGGTTTGCTTTTCGGACTACAGCTTTACTAATACTGTACAATTGTTATAATATTATAGCATAATGAATTTTGATAATTCAGTTGCTCGTAGTTTTTGGGTATAAATATTTTGTGTTTTGGTGGGGAGATGTAGATTGCGACACGAGGATGGTGCAAACCCCGTTTACTTGGCGTTATGGAGGTCGTGAAGTCTTTCTCTCTGGCTCCTTTAATGGGTATTCATGATATTCCTTTGTTCTCTTGCTGATAAAATTTCCACCGGGCTAGCGTGTGTGTTCCTGTTTTTGTTTGGGTGTGTGGAGAGAGCTAATTCAGAAACTCGATTGCTGGATGCGGGAAGAAACTTTTATACAATTTGGGTCGAATATAAAGTGTGATTTTTTTTCTTTTTGAGGTGATTAGATTACAGCTCTTTTGGTTGAATTGTGTTCGGAATGATGTTTTTTGGTGTGTTTACAGGTGGAGCGAGAGGATACAACTGATTCCAATGGAGGGTTCTGCTGCTGTTTTCCAGAGAATTATTGATCTTCCACCTGGTTGTTATCAGGTATATATAAGTATTTGCTACCGAATATATCGTAACGACGCTGGGGACATTGGTTAGGCCAAGTGCCTATTTTTCAGTCTCTTGTTGTTGTGTGGAGAGACTTGTGTAAGCTATCTCACTCGACGGAGAAGCTGAACTTACTTTTCTGTTGAACGTGATGTATGGTAGACTTGAACGATGGTTATGGGACAACTATCTATTGAAGGAAGTGATTAGTGTGTATAATTTTCTTAATTGCTTGTTTTCTACAATTTGTGTAATAACATGGCAATAAAACTAAACCGGCTTGTTATTTTGTTCTGTTTCTCTTTAGAATTAAATATTTTTACTTGGAATTTTCAAAGTTGACTTTTCCATCATTTACTTGGTCATTCTGCATTTTTTTATTGCATGCAGTGGATTTATGGTTGCTTTAATCCTGGAAAATCATTTTTTTACAATTTATCAAGGAACACATATTTTCTGGTTCTTAACAATCAATGCAGTATAAATTTGTGGTCGATGGCGAATGGCAAGTTGATCAGCAGCAAATATGTGATGTTGATGAGTATGGAACGGTAAACAACATAGTTCTCGTCAGTGGAACAGAGTTCATGTCTCCAGATTATAACGCTGAAGCTTTTCAGTCTAGTACAAGTGGAGCAAATGACAGAGAAATGCTTTCTGTGGTCTGTCTTTTAAATTTTATGCATCCCATATCATTTTGTTGATTTGGTCTAATCCATTAAGTTTGTGCGCTATTCTCGACGGTCGACCAGGGTTCATCTTCTGGCAGTCTCTGTAATGAACCAGCTATGCAATTATCAGATGCTGATATGGATATTCTTCGTCAAGTTCTATCCATGCATTTGTTCTCTGCTGCAGTATATGAGCTAATCCCGAATTCAGGCAAGGTTTGAATGCCTTTGGCTTTTTCTTCGGTGTGATTTATTTGTACTAAATTTCTTTGACTTCTGTTACACCTTTCTTGATTTTTCTGTATGACAGTTTCCAATTTTGTGATATTTCTTTCAAGTCTAGGTCCTTATATTGGATGTTGAAGTAGACGTGGAACAGGCCTTCCATGTTATGTATGACGAGGTACTTGGAGATTTTATATGGGATATTCTATCTTTCTGAAGTCTGACGATGCTTGCATGATATTTTCATGCCTGAGCCACATAAACTAATTTAACTATAAAATGACAGGCTAATTTAGTTAAAACTTTTGAAAAGTATTTAACTGGGCGTCACACTGCAGGAGGTAAACTGTCAGTGCATCTTCATTTAATTTAGTGTTATAATGTTGTCTAAATTTTGATTTACCTCAAGATAATAATACGCTTTCTCTCTTTTCCTCTCTCTCATTCTCTTAATCCATGCGTGTGAGTGGGGTTTCTTGATCACTAGGTGTGAAAATTTTACCAGTTTCTTAGATGACCTAATGTTCTACAAAGGCCCTAAATGTTGTTATTTTTATGTTGGCTTTATTGTGACATAATATTTTGTTTACTCAATATTTTTGTTACAGGCTTCACAAATTTTTTACAAAGTTGTTTATGAAATTATTTTAGGGGCTCAGAGTTGTGCCTTTGTGGGATGAACATAACAGGCAGATGGCAGGAATGTTGACCTCTTCGGATTTTATTTTGATCTTACTTCAGGTAGATTTTACAACTAGCGGCTAATATATTCCCTTGAATATTAACTAGAGAATTAGTCATGATGGGAGACATAGGATCGAAATTGCAGTGTAGAATCTGTAGACCTTAAGTATTCATATATGTCATACTTCTGTAATTCGTGTAGTGTTGAAAATTTACGATTTTGGCTTACAACCTCTGGACGATATCACCTTTTTCCAATTCACATGGATCCTTCTTGGACAACATGGAATCATTGTCTATAAATAGAAGTATGTCTTGGTCTTTATGATGTTGGAAATATTCGCCCATCATGAGGACAAGTTATCCAACACAGATACAAGCTCCGGGTGGCCATTCATCTGGCCATAAATTAGAGTATTTTTTATTAGTAAATACTTTCTTCTTTCTCCTGATGGATCATGGAGATAAGTTACGAGGTAGGGTGAGGGGCGACTATATCATTCAGGCATACCAACATTGTGAATCATGAAAAAAGAATGGGAAAATATGGAATCTCTCTTTATATCATCCATTGGTGTTTTATTTTGTTTTGGACTTTGCAGTTTTATTCGAATGGATTATATTTGTGAATACATGTGCATCCCAGTGATGGGAGACTTCATTTTAGTCCTGGATGTTGGAGTACTGTATATACAACTATCCTGTATTTAGTGTTTTGGTCATTCTTGTCATTATCGTGATGAACCGTGATATTTTTTTGCATTGTCTTTTTAAATATTTGACGACTCTTTCTTTTTCAGTTTACAAGATCTTAATGGACAGTGTTTTACTCAGAATTTTAGAGATTGTACATGAATTTGTCTCAAGTTTTAACCTCAGATCAGTGGGGATGTTTTCCATAATCCTAGTTCTAGTCTCTTCATGGACTATGGCGGATGCTGCTGATTCCCCATTTTCTTTGATATACCTGACATATCCTAGCTAGCAGAAGTCTCATAGTATAACTAGCCTTTTGCCACTAATTGTGCTATTGCCTATTTGGTGTTCTATACATATTTTGGAATGTTGGGCGCTATTTTTAACATATTTCTTCATAATAGATGATTTTCCTCAACTCCCGCAGCTTCACAGTAATCATGCAATTTTTTCCAATGAAGATCTTGGAAGACAAACAGTATCTTCCTGGAAAGGCTGGAAATTTCTACACCACAGAGATGTACTTAGGACTTTGGTTCCCCATGAAAGAACGCCTTTAATCCATGTAAACATTCTTTCGGTTGAAGTTTCATGTGGTACTCCATGTTTTCTGTGTGTTCCCTTCTTATTTTGCTACCTACAGGCTGGTCCTGATGAGTCTTTAGCCGATGTTGCTTCAAGAATTCTACAGAATAACATTTCTGCCATTCCAGTCGTACATTCAGTAAATGGATTGTGCCCTCGTTTGTTGCATATAGCATGCCTCTCTGGAGTTTTAAAACGTATGTTTTGGGAAGTTAGTCAAGATTATATTCTTTTGCTAATTTTTTTGCCATAACAGATGCGAACATTTTGATTACTACTGTGATTTTGAAATTCTAGATGTGTGCAGGCATTTGAAGCACCATCTTGGATATCTGACTCTTTTACAGCAACCTGTTGGTTACCTCCCATTAGGTACATGGGCAAAAGAATTTCGGAGAACGATGGCTCGTCCATTGTTGACGTTGCACCTCAGTGATTCTCTTAATGATGCTCTTACGATGTTACTAGAAGGTGAAAGTTAACTTTATTGTTCTGCATTCAGCATCAATGAAACGGTCTTTGAGTGCACTTAAGTCATGCTCGAACCTTTTCCACTCTGGATACAACTATTTGATTGGTCACTAACTCTAGCTTTTGGAAAATTGTATTTAAGAACAAATAGTGTTTTCTTCTTTGGGCTACTTTCTGACCTATGAGTATAATGTACAGGAAATATGTATTTTTATTGCTGAATACAGTGGATTCCTAACTTGATGACATATATCTTTGTTATCGCAGCTCAAATAAGTTCCATACCCATAGTTGATGATGGGGGTAACCTTGTAGATACGTACTCCAGAAGGTAATCAATATGTGCTTGAATTTGAACTTCAAGCATTATTTTTTAATTCTCTACAATTTGGTTCCTTTGTGTTTTTGTTAAACCATGGGGCCATGTTTATGCAGTGATATTATCTCCTTAGCAAAGGATAACATGTATACACATATTCAACTCGACCATATGACGATATTGCAAGTAAGTCCTGACTTTTCTTATGGGCATTTTAAGATATGAAGTTCGATGGTCAATCATCTTAACCGCGCATTATCCATCCGGCTTGATAAAGAGTTTTCGGAAAAAGACATCAATTCTACACGGTTTTTCTCCATGTATATTTATCAATGAAAATAAAATATATTTCAAAGGCTATAATGTTATGGTCTTGGATTGCATAAAATATGGAACAATTCTCCCCATTAATATCACCCGATGGCTTCAGTTTATAGTAAGTTAGTAACCCTTTCGTCCTCGCTTGATCCATAATCAGTCGGATTATCAATTGGACAGGCAATAGAAATTACTGTTGATGTGCGTAGAGATCGCCTACAAACATGTACAAGGTTTGATTCCTTCTACAGGGTAATGGAACTTCTATCCGAACCAGGTCGGCCTCTTCTCGTTTTTTGTCTCTGTAAATTTCAAAAGTTAAGTTCCTAAGAAAGAATCAATAATACAAATTTAAATATAAGTTCCCTGTTTGACCGTTTTTTCTACGCTATATTCAGATACACGTCGTGTTATTATAGTTGAGGCGTCCAGCCGACGCATCGAAGGTGTAATTACCTTGAGGGATGTATTCCATTTTTTGTCTAGATGAAACTGTTGCATTATGCCAACAATCGGCTTTTGGTGGCTACTAAACTGGTGATTGTGTTGATTTTGCAAGTTCTAGTTGCCTTTTTCTCGCATCTACGCAAGAGATAAAAATTGTAACTACAAATTTTGCAACCATATATATATATATATATATATATGTGTGTGTGTGTGTGTGTGTGTGTGTGGATAAGCAGACAGAAGTATGTATGTATAGCATATATGCGATTATTTTGTGTGACTTTTGTCTTTGCCGAAATTCTAGAATTAAAGAAACTGAGTTGCGCACCTTGATAATGGCTGAGTAGAGTTTGTATCTTTAGAATCTTATGTGCGTGCAAAAATAATATGTTAAAATGGGATTTCACAATCTCTGATTCTCTTAGGTCTGAGAACTTGGGAAAATTGCGATTTTTGTATATTTGTAATTTTGGTTGTCTATATTATAAAAATATAGTCATAAAACATATTTTAAAATTTTAACAATTTTGGCAACTTTATATTAAGAGTGTTGATATGACGTTACACGGGTAAGTGTTAAGTCAATGAAATGAATTTATATAAATGGATTCAGCATGGATGAATGCGTTCCCAACCAAAACAACATAAAATTTCTTTTATCTCAAAAAATTTACCAAATTTATAATTTCGTATTTTTTATATAAAAAAAATTATGAAATATTCGTGTCATTATCATTCAAATCTATCTCGCTTTTAACGTAGCTTAAGGTAGTGTTGTACAAGACTACAGGACATTTATTTTTATGGTTTCGTTTTTGAATGTCATTCCCAATAAAATAGAAGGTTAAGTGGTCTACGATTCTTGATTAAAATAATTTGAAAATGAGCTGTCAACAAATAGACAATGCACGATGATTGGGACACCCCTAATTTTTTTAACACTAGAAAAATAAATCAACTTTATCATTTAGACCAAAAAAACACTCTGACTCTTAAGAACCCAACGAGCCCTTTACCACAATAGGTGAATATTCCTGTATTATCCTTTGTTAGTCCCTATGTTAAACAAAATACATATAAACATATAAAATAAAGAAATATCCTGTATTTTACATATTCATACGATTGAGTCCTTGGGTTCCTCGTTTTTTTGAAAGAGGGAGGGGAAATCAAGGACGTGCTCTACCATTAAGCTAATAGCCCATCGTGCGAGCCTCCCACTGGGGGTACAATATCGTCTTTCTTTCAAAGTTACACCTCAACCATTCATTATGAAGGGTCGTATTACAATTTAAGAATTTGCTTAATAATCAAACTTCTGATTCAATCAAAGAAGCAGGACTCATACAAATGAAATCGTCTTTCAAGTATATATTTTACAAAAAACTTTATTTTTATTCATTTTATAAAAGTACATCATAGACCTGGAAAACTAATTTAGATGTGACTATAAAAGAGACATCAGGTTTACATATATGAATCTGCGCAAGAATTCAGACACCAGCAAAATTCGAGAGAACGAGCTTCATGCAAGTATCGCTTCATACCCTTCTTCTCTTCCGCTCCTACGAAAAACCACAAAAATGACGACTGCAACGAGAGCGACTCCTAACAGAGTAATAGCCCAGCTATATTCAGATATTGCTGTAGCTTTATGTACCTGCAGGAGACGAGTAATGGATTGGCTAAAACTCCACTGAGCTCAAAAGCAAGGAAAATGTTTAAAACTAACGAGTGTCAAAATTTTCTTTTAGCACAGATTGAAGTAGAATGACTAGCCAGTGTAAAACTACACTAGCCCCGATGTTAAGGATAGAAAGATAATCTCCAATTCACACAAGGTGTTCCATCGAAAGTATGGAACACGATATAAAACGGTTGTTCAAATAATAACATATGCATCTTCTTTATAGCACATGAAAAACCCATAAAATGGGCACCTAGGCTGAAGCCAAATCGAGGTAAAACCTTTGCGCTTGAGGGCTTGACGGCCTTCAATGAGCCTGTGTCTTGGTGCCCCTTGAAGTCCCAAGGCACGTTTTGAGCAGACCTCCATTGATTTGAAGAGAATTAACTTGTAAATGGTCTTTAATATTTTCTAGGGCACTTCATTTGGCACGACTCTTGATACATCTATATCCTAAAGTTAGTTTATATAACTGTCAAGTCCAATTTATTTTTACGCATGCTATCACGATTTACTTTCAGCAACATATCATAAACCATTAAATGATTGCTTGGTCATGTCCATCATGGATAGAATCTGGAAGAGGCATAAGTCTTACATCAACTGGAGCATGCACGACAGCGTTTGAATTTGCTGATGAATCGACAGTCAAAATGTAAAAGAGCCCCATTACTCCTGTGTGCCTCTGTGAACTGCTATAATTTGAAACTAAAGTCAGTGTCTCCCCTGCAGAAATCTTCACAGAGCCAGGTGAAGGGTAACAGGTTGACATTCCCACAATGTAACCCTCTTCGTTTCCAGGTTCAACTCCATTCCCATAAGTTGGGTTTGATGAGCATATGACTCTTCCTCCCTGAAGAAGTTCACCACACAACAACTGTTTATGTGTTTTCAGGAAAACAAGGCAAGACAGCTTTTCATGAAGATCCATATGCACCAACAAACCATGAATCTTAAGATAAGAGAATTAGCTATACGAAGTAGTGAATATCTCTGATCAAGCATCAGAAATATACGAGTAAAGTAAAGAATATCTATTACCACCAAAGAAAAAGGTATAAGCTGTCAAAATACCTCCCCATATAGAGTTGTGCCAATTCCTCCAGCATGTTGGTGCCCAACCCCATAGACTACCTCGCCACCGGTAGGAAAATTAATGGTAAGGATTTTTGAATGGGTGCAACCATCATTAGCCTCAGCAACAGTACACGACTCGACGTCATATTCAATCTGCAACAGAACACTTCCAATGAGCAACGGAGAAATACATTAAGAACAGAAACACAGATGAATGTTACATCGATAAATAGTTGCTTCATAAAGACCAAACTTTTCCTGAAATTTCGATATTTATTCATCAGTTAGCGATGCTTGTTATCCCAAGAACTTGCCAAGTAGAAAACATTGACCGAATCGATTCAAATGAAAATGAATTTAACAATATCCTCTCCAATACTAAATATATACCTCCTCAGATAATTCACTTTCCTTCCTCGATCTCTCTAGCATTAAATTATACTAAAAAACAGAGTGAAATCAAAAGAAGATACTCATTTCCAGAACCAGTTCTTAAGATCCTTATTGACATAAAACTCATCAAGGCAAACATAAATACAGTTAGATAATATTGATTCAACAGAATATGGGAGATGCTTTGTTACCACTTAGGCACTTACCAGGCAGTGATGTCTAGCACGAACTCCCCTTGATTCATCGGACTTTGTCCATATATCTGTGACATCAAATATATAGATTTGAACGGGCAAAATCGAGGGATCCCATTCAACATACTTCACCGTATACCTCAAACGTAGACTTCTCTTCTCAGCCTGAAATCCTTCTTTCACTCTGCATCTTGCGTCATCATAACAACACCTCAATCCACCTCCATATGTTCGGGGCAAGACATAGCCATATTCGTCAACCGTAACATTGTACAAATCACACCGGCACTCGGTGCAACCTAATTTATCCTCGGCACCACGAGTGTCGATTGCATGAACATTAAGCATCCATCTCTCCTCGTATCCATTCGGGATATCATCCGGATTGCCAATCTCAATTCCATAAGGATCAGGCACATCTGTGGTAGTTCTTCGAGTCTCGGATCCAAGCCCAAAATACTGCGAAAGCCCACTGTCACACACACCGCTATTTTTCACAATAATATGTTTGGATCGAAGGAATCCCAGATCACCATGAATATTCGGAATATCCACGCCCTTGCGTTGATAGTATCGCAAAACAACCCAATGATGGAGATACGTTTCATGAAGAGGAATTGACTTCCCGTTTTCATCTACTACTTCTCCATTGAAATTCTTGATAGCTATATGACCTCGAGAAAAATCAATGTTGTAGTAATATTTATTTGAAACCAATCCTGGTTCCAACACAAACTCCGGCGACGAAAAGACTTCAGTTTTCAACCCATCTTCGCTTCTTTGATTAGCTTGTGAACATGGAACAATCGCCACTAGCAGTAGGATTGCAAGGTAAAGAAACCAGCAGCCTGAGCCATGAGCCATTTTTACTCCCATTTTTCACTGGTCACATCTGTTCAAATCAAAATCAAAATCAAGAATCAGTGCACAGAGCTGTACAAAGTTTGTCATAAAAAGTATTCTCCAAACTGGCTGAATCACGATTATCAATTACAAGAATCAACGTAAATTGAATTCAACTAAAGACAGCATATTCATTGTTCTGTTAAAGAATACAAAACTCTGAATCCCATTAAAGAGTCATCAAGCGGAATTAAAACAATACCCATCAACCCAAGAAATCACAAACTTAGTTATATAACTCAAAACCCAATAATTTGCTAACAAAAGTTCATTTATTTTTCTTCAAAAAAAAAAAGATTTACGCACGTAATTTCGTACAGATTGGGAATACATGGATCATATGATGATAATCGAAGAGAAAATAAAAAAGGAGACGGAAGCTCACACAGTATATACAAACCAGAGGACACATGTAGCAAGAGTGAGGCTTAAATCTGAATATATAGAGCAAAGATTTATAGAGCGCTTTCTGCAACTAACAAGTAATTTAATCCGAAGCAGCGTCGTTATAAATGCGATGAAATCAATGCAATATATATATATAATTTAGTCATTTTCTATTTTATTTTTTGCTGATCACAGCGCTTACGCCATAAAATTTACGGCATCGTTTCGACATTTTTTTACCAAACTCTAAGCCCACATTAAAATTGGATTGATTTCCTACCAATATTTCTTTGTCGGCTATTGCGCTTGCACAAAGTTTGTCCTTTACTTGGCCAAGTTTGTTTGCATGCTAGTGCGTTATGTGGAGATCGTCTCTCGTAAATTAGCAAAAAAACGTTTGATATTGGAACTTGGTATATTCTAACATTGAGAATTTACATTATTCTCTCTAAAGAACCAATAACATTGACATGATCATTTATTATTTAAAAATTTCAATATAAGTTACAATTTTTATCCGTGCACATTAGGTGAGTTGATAAATCCACTCAGCACACGTGTCATGTGTTGAGTCAATAAGAATACTATTTATGTAGACAACATGAACAAAATCAGGCAAACCCTCAAATTGCTAATTGCGTTAGTCGGGTAAATTAGGCTGAACAAGTCATTCGTGAGAAGCTCGCATGAGAAAGTGTCGGAAAAGAGAATCGAATTCCTGATCATTAATCAATCTCTTACCTACTCAACCAACTCGTACACTCTCTTTCAGGAGTCTTATATATGTGAGTTCTTTACGGTTTTGATTATTTATGTCGTCAAATTTTAGTTTAGTCTTATATTTTCTTATTTTTGCAAATTTAGTCATTTTTTTTATTGAGAATGTTGATGTATTACTGTGTATATCAATGTAATGTCACCGTCACATAGGAGCGTTACACCAATGTCAAGTCACAAAAAACGATCCAAAGATGAACGACACGGTTGAAAACCATTATTACATCAAGTAAATCTATATAACCAAAAATATAATTTTCTAATGTTAAAATTTAAGAAACTTTGTTAAATCCTACATTAAATGGGTAATGGTCCACATTTGTAATATATTACTGGAAAGTGGTAACGTGGAGAAAACGAAGGTTTGTAGTTTATGAGCAGATTTACGTAGGAATAAGACAAATGGAAAGGTCCATCTTCGAGAAGAATCCTTTTGTTAATAGTTTTTTTTTTCTTTGAAGATTGTATTCACACTCCGACGTTATCTTCGTCTTTCTCTGGTTCAAAAGTCAACCCACAAATTGAATATTTATTTTCTTAATTTATTTTAAATATTTAATAGATATATTGTACATGCTTAAATATTTAAAGTGCATGCTTTCATGAAATTAAAAGATTTTACACGAATATTCGATAATAGGCTGAGAATGAGGTTGAAGTGGTACATGCTGATTTACAGTCGTATCAATCTAATTCAAATGCTATGGAAGCTAGATATTATGATGGAGCTTTTGGTACAATTAAGTTTCGCAACTACAAGGTGCATGGACAACCAGGAGCATTATATATGGATACTCAGAATGTTAAAAAAAGTAGTTGAGAAGGTCCTCCAACCTACTACCATGGTCTCTCCTAGACCCATGGTCCGACCTATTATTGAGGAGGTCGATGACTTAAGATCGCTAAAGAAGAGATGGAAGTCGCTGCAACTTCCGAGTGAAAAGCCACACTGCAGCATTTGGTGAACGAAGTGCAGTCTCAAGAGTTGTGGGATATCGATGGAGCCGAAGTAATATTTGAGGAGGAATGTAGAGGTAACGAGAAAATAGAGTTGCAATTGGAGGATCTAATCTTAGCTCTGGCTAATATGAAAGATCGACAGCCGGAGACAGATGGTTCATAAAGTTGGAATAGATGAGAAGCATTGTACAAAGTAGGTTAGATGGTCACTTTCGTTAATTTTGTCATATTGACTTACAAGAAATTTCTGTAAATATGTGAGAAATAGGCCTTTAAGCCATTCTTTGCTGAAATTGTTTGTAAATAATGATGAAGCACTTGTGAATAAATAAAAATGATTGCTCATGGAATCCGCTGTAATTGATGTATTATGAAAGGAATATTTGTTGGATTGGTTGGCCAAATTGATGACAAAGTGAAGTTCTTTTAGTGCATGTCTTGAAACTTTGGTGACCATTATTCCAAAAATGTTGTTTAGCTGTTGGTCGGTGACAAATGTTGAGTAGCAGTGTTTGCGTCAATATTGAAAAAAGAACAAACTTTTTGTCGTTTGTTTAGTTTTAAAAAATTTTGCTGGAGTTTCCTTTGTAAATGTGATATGACAAAAATGTAAATATCTGCAAATAAATCCCAAGCAACAGATACAAGAACAACAATGTATTTTACCAGCAAATTTTGACTTTCAAGCCACTTTTTCAACTCTACACATTAGAAAAGACACTTTCCAAATCATGACAAACAAGTGTAAAAAAGTACACCTACTGTCCCTAGCCTACGTATTTTATTTCCTTTCAATGTGTATGACACTCCATACGTATATGCTCAGTCAGTTGCAAAGATATTTATCCAAGCTTGGAAATTTATTTTGGATTGGCCGGCGGCACTCCCAAGAGGCAAGATTTTCCATCTCTGTTGGTATTCAAGGTACTGCTTGCATTGGCCTTTGAGATAAATCCTCGATTTCTCCAACTATGTTCCTGTGAAATAAATGGGACCAAGTGATAAATAATGGAGTGTTGATCAACAAAACTATGAATGTTCAAATAATAATGCAACATAACAAAGTGGAAGAAGAGCATCTACTAAGCAGGATGAAAGATGGCCAAGAGAATGAAAGTTGGGTGATTTATACATACTCCATTTCCATCTTCTGAAAATCCACCGGACCCTGCCATCTCAATCAGAGCTAATTTATACAATGCTAGCTAATGATTGCATAAAAGAAGAGCAACTCGTGTGGTTGTGTTCTCAATATGAAGATTATAGAAGTTTCACCACCTATAGGCCAAGCTTTGAATATGTACACCAAGGGAGCCGCTCTGTTGAGGTGCAAGCAATGGGTGTTGCAAGGTGTTACTGATCAAAAACTCATTCAGACATATTCACAAACACCTTGAGTGCAACATGAAATGTGACATATTCTACAATGTTTTTGTGATTGAGGATTGGAAAAAATGGTGAAATATACCTACCTTGAGAAGGTGTGGCTTGATGTAAAGGAGATTGATGATGACAATTTTCAGAAACTGAGATGGTATCATAAAGGCGATGTAATATGCCGTGATATGGGACATGGGATCTCCTGAGTGGTTGAGTAGTTGTCTCAAAGTGAAGGAGGATCAGTTGTGAAATCAGTGAAGAATTGGAGGATTTTGGGGGAAGAAGAAAAAGAAGAAGTTTGGGATGCATGGTGTTGTGAACTACACTGCTTTTTTTTTTCTTTTTTCTCCTCCTCCTCATATATGTCGTATTATGAATTTGGACCAACTTGTAAATGGGCCAATACAATATATTTGAATTATTAAATTTAGCCAATTTGGCCCAGGTTGAGTAGTTGTCTCAAAGTGAAAGAGGATCGGTTGTGAAAGCAGTGAAGAATTGGAGGATTTTGGGGG
>NC_133310.1:4693319-4727923 GCF_012295235.1 Primulina huaijiensis | reverse complement strand
TTTGGAGACAATGATCTATTCACTCCAAGCATTGTCTCTTCACACGTTGATGTTCCCATCTCCGAAAATTCCAAGGAAACATCGAGTATCCAATCAGTAGTACCACTCAATGCTAATACTGCATCATCAGTAACAGACGCCCCTCCGACACAAACAATGGAACATAATCCCAACAGTACTTCTTCATATAGAATCCCATCTCATGTATTCGCAACAAACAAGTCATCGACACCCACGGATTGGAGCGTGGCTTCGAATGAATCACTGTTCAGTATCCACATGGGGAATATGAGCTTTACTAACGACCATCTCTTTTGGAAATCCGGGGAGCTTCGCGCAGATCAGACGTCGACGTCTGGTCAGATGTTTAGTTACTCGGCAGTGCAGTGTGCGGGTGGCAAGACGGGTGCTGATACCAGAAGTCGTGAGCTGGGAATAGCAGAGGCGACGATGAAGGAGGTGATCAGGGATTGCGAGAACCAGAAGAACGAAGAATCCTTGGCTCAGGCCACTGAGGCCAGATGTGTTTCTCATCGTTCTGAGGGAAGCAGGACAAGTACCAAATCTTTCGCATTTTGGACGTAAGTTTAAATTTCATTTAGCTAGATTGAAGCTTCCGTTTGTTATTACGAATTTACGACAGATTGACAGATCGTGTGAATCATTTTGCTATACTTTAGAACGACAGGAGACCGTGAAAAAGGTGTATCAATCGGTTCAGCTTGTTCCATAAAGAGCACAAGCCAAGAACAATCACGGCCTCATTCGCAACAACTGACTATTACGAAAGAGTCACAGACTTCGACGACAACAGGAGACGTTGCCACCGCCAGAAACGTCTTGACGCGACCACGCTGGTTTCCCTGCGTGCCATGTTGGTCATTGTGTTAGTGTAGCTTCAAGAAAATGTGGAGGCCAATTTGGTTGTGTCCCACCATATAGGGTGCAAGCAAGTCATGCTATTCGAGAGCAGATCAGTTAAAACTCGACTTGAATTTGATTTCACATAGCTCGAGTTGAATAGCTCGACTATTTATGGAGTCGAATTCGATTTTTAATTGTTTCTACTTAGTTCAACGAGCTACTCGAGTAACTATATATTGCTTTTTTAAATGATATATAGTTTAAGGGTAGTTTTGCTGATATAAATACAACATTCAAACCTTAAAAATTATGTTGCAAACATTTTTCAAGCACCGAGCTCGAGTAACTCAATATTTTCACGAGTCGAACTCGACCGTGAAATTGAATACTCAATCGAGCTCGAGCCTGCAAAATTTAAATCGAGTCAAGCTCCAGTAGTGTGATATTTGAGTTTGACTCAGCTCCTTGTGCATCTCTACACATAAGACAGTGCACACATGTTATATCTAGTTTCTAATCTGGGTTTGTAGTTTGACACCGATCTTGACATGTGAATGTGTTTGGAATGCGAGAAAATAGGAATTTTAATGGCATTTTCAGTGTAAATCTCTCATGTAAATCAACAAAGGGATGATCAATACTTAATTTAATATCTTCTCTTTGTGTTTTGTATAGCATTTTGTTTATTCCCCAATATTTACTCTGGCTCTCTTTCTGAGGGTTTAGGTTTTGAACGATATTTTGAAGTGTGACACGATAATTTTTTGTAACATTGTCTACTTAGACTCGTGAAATGAAATTATAAAATTGTAATTGTTATAGAACTCGAATAACTAATTTGTCTAATTTGAAATGAAACTTATCATGTTTTTTGTTTAGTTTTCTAATGTTCTCTTTATGTTTAGACATATATTTTCGCCGTAAATTAACTAAACTCATACTTGAATAAGTTTTCAGCTCTGTCCTTTTGACACATACGAACAATTTACAATAATAAAAAAATTTCAGTCCAATATTATGCTCACATAAATCTTATTTATTTCATGTTTCAACATATTTATATTCCACCAAAAAACTTGTCATTTCTATATTTTATTCTTTCACACGACAAATGACAAACACTAGAACCTCAAAATTGTTCTATGTTATATTATATTTTAGGTTATGCACATAACTCTAAATCAAATAATAGTAATTTAAGTTTTTTCTTCAAAGTTGTTTGATAATTATATCTCAAAATAATAAAAATTTGAATGAATAAATAATAAATCATCATAAACGAAACAAACAAATCAATTATTTAAAATCAGATAATAAAAATCCATCTTATTATGTCTAAATACAAATAATAAAGGGTGAGAAAAATGAACACATATTTATATATCAAATCTAAAATGTAAATTAAATTATTTACTTGTATATTTTTTATTTAAAAAAATGACATTTACTTCGACGTCATAGTCCAATTATCATGAGTACGAACTTTGATTTACATTAATGTTTGAAAACAAAACGAGAGGAAAAAGAATGAACGAAGAGAACTAGGAATTAAGAAATAAATATTTTTTTATTTTTTTAAATACATCGCATTTTCTCAATATTTTCATCGAATCGGTGATATTAAAAATCTATAAATTAGCAACTCAATATTTCACTCAATCATATAATTGCTTAATGGTAATAAATATAATCATTATGTATATATTTCTATTTAAATGAAAAAATGTATAATTTGAAATCTAAAAAAAAGTTAAAATATAGAAAAACTATAAGAGTTGTATATATATATTTTTAAATAACATCAACATAACACAATGATAATTGAAAATAATTTAATCAATTTTACCTATACAATCTCGGAGAAACAATTTTAATACATGCTATATAAAGTTTGATTGTTTGAAAATTTTTGAAGAAACATACAATATTGCGTTGAAGAATAATTATTGGTTGTCAAAAAAACTGATTAAAATTACTTAAATCATAACATGAAATTATTATAAAATGGAAAAAACTTGACCGAATATATCTACGCTAAGAATCTATTATTATTATAAGAAGAATATGCATTGTAGTTGTATAAAAAAACCAAGAAAATTTTTACTGATAAAATATCACATATCCAGATGAAATTAAAATGCGATTTAGGGAAAAAAATTGCTGCTAATTAAATGTGTTAATTAAAATTCTTGTGAAATGAAGTAATATAAATAATTATAATCATATAATTACGAAAATTGAAAATTTGTGATGAATAATTTACCTTGAATATGTTTTAATTTAAATGGCATTATATTTCAAGTGACCCGAATTTAAAGAACAATATTAGACATTGAATTTCTAAACATTTTAAAAAATTACACAAACTAAAATAACAAGAAGACATATATAGAGATAAATTTATTATTGATGAGAATATAACAAAATCTAATGCATATGAATTCTATTTTCTGATTAAGTTTTTTTACAAAAAAGTTAAATTTATCTTTATTAATACAAAAATCTATGTATCAAACAAATAAAAAGTAAATGACTAAAAACTGAAGAACACATAATAAGTACACAGATTAATCAAAGCAATACACATTGGATCAACATTAATATGATTTCGTCCATTTTAACTGTTTTGTGAAATCGAAAACATCAACTCATTTGACTAAAAAAAAAAAACTCAAATCCTTCACATGAGAATGAAAATAATGATAATTGTCTACAAAAAATTATTTAAGTTAAAGCTATATAAATTGAAACTATACATTATTTAAATGCGACATTTTTTTTTAACTTAACCCAAAGTTGGAAAACTTTCAAGTTTCAAAAGCAAGAGATATAATAAAGAGATTGAACATCGAGATTCGAGATGTAATTATGAAATTAAATCGTTCAACAAAAAATGAAGAAAGAAGAAATTTCAAACTTTAATACCCAACATTAATGAATGATGATAAATAATAGTAGATGAAGAATATATATGAACAAACATTCAACATTTACTGTATATCTTAAATGATTACCACAAATATATTCACACTTCTAATAATTTACACATACGACACAATAACAATTTAGTAAGTAAATAATGATATTAATAAAGGAAAATACTATTATTTTATAACTAGTTTATGAATATTTTTAGAATATATTATATTTATAATTGTATTAATTAATAATTATAATATTTTAATACAAATAGTTATTTTTAATAATATAATTTATAAATAAACATGAAATTTTCAAAAAAATAATAAATAAAATAACTTTGAATATAGAATTTTGTATCTAATTACATTTAATAATGTTGATTTAACTTAAAAACATTTCAGATTAAGAATAAATCTATTTGTTTGGATTTACAATAATCCATTTACCCATTTAATAATTTATAAATAATGAAGAAAATAAAACAAAAGAAAGAGTAAATTTAGTCTAAATTTTGGCGCTGAGAAAACATCACCTCGCGCCAAAATCCGAATCCAAAATTTCAATAAAAAAAATTTCGCTCCTAATATTCATCATATGTACAGCCAGATTTCCATTTCCCCCGGTATTCCAATATCCATTTTTTTGAGTTATCTCAACAAATTCAAACCTGGTTTTTTCTTCCTTTTGCATTTTACTGCTTGTAAATCTAGACTGAAGCTGAAGGAGGTGAAAACAATTCCAAAGATGGCCAAAACGGTGAGCCCAGATGCGATATCTACGATTCTTGCTAACCCGTGTCCTGATTCTACGTCAGATTTGCCGGAAATTATCATACAAGTTGTCGATCTGAAGCCTACCGGGTCGAAATACATGTACGTTTTTTGTAATCTCCCAGCATTTTATTTGATCAAGAAAATGAAATTTATGTCATGGATGGACAGATTTATGCATTACTAAAATAGTCTCTTTCTGTGTATCTGATTCATTTGCTGTTTTCATCGATTTTTCGTGTATAATGACGGAAAGAAATCAGATTGTCACTCGTCACTATATAGTGGTACAAGATTCTTAAAATTTCCGAGTTCATTTCGATGAATTTCATGAAATATTTCCGAAGTAATCATTTATGAAGTTCTATGTGGTGTTATACAAATATTTTGATGCTCGATTCGTCTTTTACAGATGCGGGTATTTTTCTTCGACGGAATCTGAAAGAGGAAATAAAACCTTGTTTTTGTTGAATAATTCAGGTTTATGGCGAGTGATGGTAAGAAGAAGGTGAGGGCACTGTTGCAGTCGACTTTATCATCGGAAGTAACCTCTGGGAACATTCAGAATCTGGGTCTCATTCGCATTCTTGATTACACTCTGAACGACATCCCAACAAAGAACGAAAAGTAATTTTCTTTCTGATACTCTTATTCTGCTAAATCTCATTCGACATATCTTAAACAGGTACAACATGTGATATATTTTAGGTTCTTGATTGTATCAAAATGCGAGTCTGTATGTCCAGCGCTTGAGTCAGAGTACAAGTCAGAAGTGAAATCTGAGGAAACTGAGATGGTGTTGAAGCCTGAGCAGGAGATTCATGTCAAGAATGAAGTAAAGAGTGAGAGTACCGGCATTGTGTTGAAGCCTAAGCAAGAAATTGTGGCTAAATCAGCTCATCAAATAGTTCAAGAACAACATGGAAAGTAAGTAGATGGTTTCATAATTTGCAACAATGGAATGCATAAATATCGCGATTAATGACATTTTTGGTGATTTGATATCATGAGTTTCAACTTTCAAGTGTTTCAATGTTCTTATATGTGATTGATGACAGTATGGCACCTGCTGCACGGTTGTCCATGACTAGGAGAATTCATCCGCTTGTGTCCTTGAATCCATATCAGGGTAATTGGACCATAAAGGTCCGTGTCACCAGCAAAGGAAACATGCGTTCTTACAAGAATGCTAGAGGAGAAGGTTGTGTGTTTAATGTAGAGTTGACAGATGAAGATGTAAGTGGACGGTTTATGTTTTTAAATGTGTCAAATATTAATCTTTATCATTTGTTTCATTCTGATTGAGATGTTGAATTGCCTTGATATGGTTCAGGGAACACAAATACAAGCAACGATGTTCAACGAGGCAGCCCGGAAGTTCTATGATAAGTTTCAGATGGGGAAGGTCTATTTTATATCGAAGGGCACATTGAAAGTTGCCAACAAGCAATTCAAAACTGTACCAAATGATTATGAAATGACCTTGAATGAAAATTCTGAAGTCGAGGAAGTCTTCAATGAGGCAGCTTTTATTCCTGAAACAAAATTCAATTTTGTCCCCATTGATGAACTAGGCCCATATGTCCATGGAAGAGAACTTGTGGGTAGGTGTTCTCTATACAATAACTCGATGAGGCCTTTCCCTTTATTTAGGAAACCTAACTTGAAATCGACCTCTTTTCACAGATGTAATTGGTGTTGTCCAAGATGTATCTCCTACAATGAGCATTCGGAGGAAAAGTAACAATGAGTCGGTGCCAAAGCGTGATATAACAATTGCTGATGAGACGTATGGCAACATTGTTTTTGTATTAGTGATTTTAGTATAGTTCAATTGCAGTTGAAAACTGATGAATTTTAAATAATATTTGCAGGAAAAAGACCGTAGTGGTGTCTCTTTGGAATGATCTTGCCACAAATGTTGGACAGGAACTGCTGGATATTGCAGATAAATCTCCTATTGTTGCGATAAAATCTCTGAAAGTTGGAGATTTCCAGGGTAATTATAATATTGTATTTACACACAACGTATGAAACTGAATACTTATAATGTCAGCTGAACAATGCTTTTCTATACCAATTCAGGAGTATCATTGTCAACATTGAGCAAAAGCGTTTTAGTAGTCAATCCAGCAACACCGGAAGCCAAAAAGTTGAGATCTTGGTAAATCAATGTTCATGAAATGCAAAATTTTCAGCCTTTACCTCTCTTTGTGTCTACATGTTTTGAATATGTTCTTGTTGTAATGTTCTCCAGGTTTGAATCTGAAGGTAGAGAAACACCTATGGCCTCTGTAGGTTCTGGTTTAAGCCCTTCCTCGAAAGGTGGAGTGCGTTCTATGTACTCTGACCGGGTCTCTTTGGCTCATATTACTAATAACCCCTTGTTGGGTGAGGATAAGGTAATATTTAAACAAATTATGATGTAAATAATTAAAAATTGAGTGTATTTAATCTTCCATGGCAAAAACATGATTGAACTCCATGGTTAATTTTAAGGAACACAACAGATTTTTGTATGCATTCACTATATTAATTTATCTGTTCCTTGTTCACAGCCCGTATTTTTCTGCATCAAAGCGTACATAAGCTCTATCAAACCCGACCAAACAATGTGGTATCGGGCTTGCAAGACATGTAACAAGAAAGTTACCGAAGCTGTTGGTTCGGGCTATTGGTGTGAAGGATGCCAAAAAAATGAAGAAGAGTGCAGTTTAAGGTTTGTTTAACTTGCAACATGACATCTACTTTGAACTATCAGTCAACAATGTTTACAACATATATCTAATCTGTCCTTGTCTCATTGCAGATACATAATGGCAGTAAAAGTTTCCGATGCGAGCGGTGAAGCCTATCTATCTGTGTTCAATGATCAAGCAGAAATGTTACTTGGATGCTCAGCAGATGAGCTAAATGCATTGAAATCTCAGGTTAGCACTATGCTACCCCCTTTTCCAATTTCCCATTTATGCAGCTGTTGACGTGCTGGCTAATTTCTTGATTTAATAAAATATCAGGATGAAGGCAGTTCTTATCAGATGAAACTGAAAGAAGTTACATGGGTTCCTCACCTTTTCCGAGTTAGTGTTACACCACATGAGTATAACAACGAGAAGAGGCAGAGGATAACTGTTAAAGCTGTTGCGCCTATTGATTACGTAGCTGAATCCAATCATTTGCTTGAAGAAATATCAAAGATGAAAGTTTCTAAATAGAATGACTGAGATTTTGTTGATTATGCTGTTAAATTGGATCTTTGATTTTATATCGAATAGGCCCGTCGGCATATTGCTTTTCTGATAGGATGATGTTTCGATGATCATTTAGAATGCCGGCAGAAAATTCTCTTTGAGAGTTTTATCCGAGTAAAGCCTACTACTTTCAACTTAAATCAGTGATGCTAACAATATTTCATTGTTTTCTCATCAAATTATTGGTTGGCCTCATTGTTTAGTCATGTCTTGTTAAAGGAAAAAGCATACGTGTGATATATTATATTTTAACACTGGTCTCTTCTCTAAAACCGAAAGCCAATGAAGATCGAGAATATGAAAAGGAAAAAGAATTCAAATTTAACTCCTAAGATGATTGTAACACAAATTTTTCGTCGAAAAAAGATTATAACACTCAAGCTAGGGATAGCAACGAGGCCGAGGTGGAGGTGGGGTGAGTTTGCCATCCCGTTATTGAATTGTATTCTTGTACTCATCCCTGCATCTTTTGGGTTAGGGGATCACGAGATCTCTAATCTCCATTTTCGTCGTTTTTTTCCTTTAAAAATAGTGATATGGTGAGATCCCGAACCCACGAAGAAACTGCGTCCATTTTACTGTTCTCTCACACTGAAAATGCGTAAGCCAACATTGCCATTAACGCCACTCCAATTATGCAAACTCCTTCGCTGCACAGCCAACTTTTCTCCACCCACCTCCTCCGGCCATTTACGGCGTCCACTTCGGCCGTCTCTAGTCCCCACATTTTCTCCCCACGGCACTCTTCATTCAGGATTTTCTCTTCCCTTACAAATGCTAGCGGGAGCTTCAATAACGCAGACTTGGCTGCAACGGATTGGGAACTATTTTGACCGTAGTCGCCTTTGGCGGATTATTAGTGTTTTTAATATCTGAGTTACGGGGAGTTATATATATTTTGTGTTGCTTTAAATTAAAATTTTAAAATACTTTGAAGAACTAATTGATCATTATATTTGATATTATTATTATTATTATTATTATTATTATTATTATTATCACTTTCAATTAAATAAAAAAATACTTTATCTTTCCTGTTTGAATTATATTAGAGAGAAATTAATATAAGGACTTTTTTTTTCGACATATATTTCGACACAAAAACTCTTGTGATACTCCAACTCGACCGATTCATTTAAAAATATTATTTTTTATGTCAAAAGTACTAATTTTCTTTGTAAATATGAATTGTATCATTTCATCTCATAAATATAAATATATAATATCGCTTCACGTTACACTTATTCTTTTCGATATTGTTTGTTAATTTTAGAATTAATATTACGTGTGAGCCAATTGACTAACAATCATTTTGTTATCATTTCATAAATTAATTAAGTCTCCATGTTAAAATCCATATACAAAAGTCATCTAGAAATTTATTAAAGAAACTTATAATATGTGCAATCTTCAAAACTTTTCAAGGTTTATTTATTTTTTTTCAAAAAAGAAAGGAAACCCTTACTAAACTAATTAAGTTGATTCAACTGTAGATTATTTTTCTTTTTCTTGTGATTAATAGGGAAATAATTTAAAGCATTTATTGTGTCTTAATATTAGTGATAACTATCCATCTTTCTTGCAACCAATTGGACTAATAAAAAATGGTGGGGTGACTCCCTCGACTAATTAGCCAAATAATTAAGAATCCATTAATAATTTTGAACCAATCGTTTTAATGGGAAATTTTCATACAAAGGTTTGTACAGACACACTTCAGTTTGGACTTAACACTGCCAAAACTGAAACTCTTAGTTTACAAAATGCTTCACAGTATACAACTGAATTTAGCACAACTGATCTCTTACAAGATTGAGTTTTACAATGATGACAATGTGCTAGAAAGCTCGAAAGTGTAGCCTTGATTGCTACGAATATATGCGATAAGCGTGAGCTTTTATTTCAGCAGAGTAACAGCGTATTTTTCAGAGAATAGAAGAGTTTAGATGTTCAAAACTTTGATGTGTTGTCTTCTCTCAGCTGCTCTTCTCTGCTATTTATAGGCTTCTCTTCAACGGTAACATTTAATAGAATTTGAATATTTTTATCCGTTGGTTTGCCATGTCAATATTCTTTTGACATTCGTACACCGCAGCTGAATTGCGGCGTTCCCACTATATGTTGTAGTCTGCTTTTGTATTATTGTCGGTTGATCGTCCTTTTCTTGATGTGTACAGCTGAAGGATCAGCTAATAGGCAATAGTCGATAAGTTTACAACTGTTTGTAGCAACTGATCAGTCAGTTTTCTTCGAAAGTTCAGTTCAGCTGGTTTTAGTTGCCTTAGAAAATCTGCGCGTTATTCTTCAGTTACAGACAACTATCAGTTAGAGTATATGTTCAGTTACTCTCGAATCAGTTACGAACATTAATCATTTAGTTTGTCAAACAACCGAAATTTAGTTTCCAACACAATGTATGTCCATCCTTATCTCTCTCTCAACCATGCCAATAGCAATGCATGATTGTAACAAATTTTGTTACTAAGAAGCTTTTTTTGCAAGATTACTAAGAAACTCCATTTTACCAATATCACCAAGAATCAAATTCAAACAATGTGTAGCACAAGGCGACCATTTGATAGAGGGATACCTATCATTAATAAAAAAAAAAAACCGGCATCTTTGTATTTGGCCCCATTATCAGTTACCAAATGAACAACATTATTTGATCCAACCCATTCAACTTACTCAACAAATAGATTACAAATTGTTGTTGCATCTTTCACAATGTCAAAGCATCAATAGATCTCACAAATGATGTTCCCCGCTTGCAATACACTAGAAAGTTCATAATTTTCCTATTTGACCGATCTCGCCGACCATCAGCAATAATAGTGCAACCTTTTTCTTGCCTAACACTCAGATAACCATTAACTACTAATTGAACTTCTCTTTTCATGCTCCCTAATAAATTTGTTCACTACTGATTATATTTAGGTGCTTTATAACTAGGAACAACGACAGCAACAACATCCACCATTTGTTGAAAATAAACAGAATTCACAGCACTGATAGGAATGCAAGTATCACAGAAAAATCTAGCAATTGCCATATCAACATTAAGTAAAGATTCTTTACTTACAAGAACACTTTTGATAGAATGTTGTGCACCAGTAGTAGTTTTTAGTGCAAAATAGTTAGGCATCTTCTCATCTATCTTTTTCTTTCCCTTTTGAGAAGATGCACCAAAAACAGATTAATCTATTCCTTTTGTTTGAGCATGTGGTGGATGCATTTCTTCTTCTAGATTTGTCACATGAGGACCATCGATACTATCATCTTCAAATGATATCGGAGCTATGTTTATTCTTCACAAGCCTTCAAAGATTGTTTCATTTGCTATCTTACATCATATGGAACTTTTTTTATGCCACAAAATCCTCTTTTCTTCCAGCTAAATGTTTTTTCATTCTATTGATCCCTCGACACATTATTGCAATGCAAACAAGTCCAACTTTTTTCCCATCATTTCCTCTTTAAAATGAGCCAATGCTGGATCAGTTTTGCTTCTTAACGAGCAAACAGAATTATCTGTGGAATTAGATTGCTGAAAACCGTATGACCAAGCCATCTATACAAAAAATGATATTGAATGACACTGAATCAATTAGTATATAAATTACAATATACTAATTCATAAGTAAAATCATATAAATTTTTACCTAAATCATCAAGTATATCATTCTGATTTACCTAATATATATAATCTTGATAAATTTAGAAATGAAAAAAAAAAAAAATCAAATTAGGTTAATAAAACGAAAAATAAATAAAAATTCAATTTCTATCAGCTCATTCAGTGCCAAATTAGTAATTATTTCACATATTTCAAAAGTCTAGTGTTTTAAAGACATGTAGCATGAATACTTGGTTCGCATAATAAAAAATTTTAAAAAAAATAATAAACTCGCGATATGATCCTAAAATCTCCTTTAAGTGTTTAAATGTGCTGTGATATAGCCTAAAATGATATTTTACTTACTCTTTTCTGGTAATTAATAGCTTCAGAGGACTTTTCAATTAAGATTAGCTGTCAATTATAATGCCAAATCATGATGATTGTTGATCATTTTCTGAATATAGTTTGAACAGTAAATGATTTTGAAAAATAATCTAAGATGACTTCAAGGTAAAATTATATATGCTATTACCAAATAATATACAGAGAAGAGGATGATAAAGGATGAAAATCATACCAAAGTTCAAATATTACAAGAAAAGAAACGAGGAGCGAAGGTGTCGATTTCTTCGGGGTCGAGATTTCCTCCAATAGATGGTATCAATAGAAAGTAGATGTCGAGATCACGTCTCGTCACAATTGTTGCAACCATTTTCATATGCCAATGAGGCTGAGGCTGAGGCTGAGGCTGAGTCTTCGGATAGCATAATATGTTTGCTCAAGTTTGATTTACTTTGTAATCCTCTCGATTTCTTTCTGCTTTATCTCAGTTTCCTTCATCGCCAATTTTTCCATTTGATATTAATGCATTTGTTTCCATTTAACTCGGAGTTCACTAACACCTGTGACTTTGGGTTTGTTCTTTCTTTTGGCCCTTTGTTGCCCTATTGGATGTGAGCGAATTTCAAAGTCATCATCGGTATCCGAATTGGTTGAATAAGTATGTTCCTCTGAATCGAAAGTCTCGACTTCTTGCCAACATGACGACCAAGTGACTGGAGAGCCCATTTCTCACATTCCATTGCAATCTTCCACATATGTTCGTACTTAAATGCTTTATGATTACGTGAAGTTTTCTCCATATCATGTGGATTAAATATCACCGTCAATTCACTAGCCCGATTGTTGAAGAAATTGTTGTACCATCCCAAAAACTTGCCAACATCGGGCATAACTCATAGTAATGTGACTTTACCGTCATCTATTTTCTCCCTGACGTACTCATAGGACTATTGTTATTATAGTAGGCGGAGATATTTTGCCAAAAATGCTTATTATTTTGTGTATTACCAATTTTTGGGTCGTTGGTAATAGTACCCCAAGCTCTAGCAAGAAATTTCTCATCCTCGGTTGATCATATCATCTTAACTAGGGGTGTCAATCGGGTCGGATGGGTCGGGTTTCTGGTCAACCCGCGAAATTTTTTTATTTTTTTCCCCAACCCGAACCCGAAGTAACCCGAAAACCCCCAACCCGAACACGAACCCGACTCAACCCGTCTAACCCGAATTTTTTTTATTTTTATTTTAAAAATTAATGAAAAAAATTCGNGTCGCATTTTGACACCCCTAATCTTAACTTTGTGACGAGAAACATTCTCATCATCCTCGATATTGAGGCTATTTTTTTAAAAAAAAATGTTGACCAGGATTACAAAACAAAACAACCCATCTAATGTTAGCTTCAGCTTCTATTTTCAACGTTGATATCTGCTGCACACTTATACCATTTAAGTCTCTTTCTATTTTATTGATTTATAATAACTAATATTCAAGTATGACCAATCATTGCCCAATAAAAAAAAATTCCTATATCTTATTTCCACTTGGGTGGGAAAAAAACCCTAAAAAAGTCTTTTAATAATTCACAAATTAAATTTATTAATTAATTAATTATTAAAATCGTTTTAAGCACATCGTGCATCATGATTGGTAGATATAAATCATCCAACGTAGACCCAACTTTTGCATAATTGATCAAACGATTAACTTGCATACCAATAGGACTAAAAAGGAAAAAAAAGAACGTTTAATCTCAATTAATATTTAATAAATTCATGACTAAAATTACTTCACATTTTTCAATAAAATAGTAAATCTTTTTTGTTCCGATTTCCGTTTCACATAATTTAAACATTTATCTGACAGTCTATTTTTATAATTATCAAATTTATTGTCTAATGAATGCTTATTGACATTTTAATTTCAATAATCAATACTTAACATCAACATATCAATTTCCAAATTAAACACCACACATCAGTTTCTTTGATATTAAATGTTTTTTTGTTTTATTTATTATTTCAATAATATAATATAAAATAAAATAAAGTATCTTACACTCATCTCAAAATAAATATTATTGTAAATAGTTTACTCTCTGGTAAATAATTAAAATAATTATTTTAAATCCATACATAAGAGAAATACATTCATCAAAACTTAAGTCCGATATATTTTTTTAGCTTATTACAAGGTAAAAACTTGTGTGAGACGGTATCACAGGTCGTATTTTGTGAGACATATATCTTATTTGGGTCATCCATGAAAAGATATTATTTTTTATGCTAAGAGTATTATTTTTTATTGTGAATATCGATATGGTTGACTCGTCTCACATAAAGATTCGTGAGACCGTATCACTGTTTATTGCAATTGAATCTGAACTTACTATATCGTCTCAAACTTTTTAAGTCCGATTCAGAAACATTTCATACACTTATATATTGGAGGATTGAGTTGACATATTTAGATATAGAACGATAATTATATTAATAATCAAGATTTAGTAGTAGAGTGGCACAAGGTATTCAGGTGCAGGCCAGGCCGTCCAGCGCCTCTTTTATCAAGACAAGATTTGCCCAAAGTTGCTTCTTCCACAGGTAAACTGAAAGCCCGCGAGCATTCACGTTTCCCTGCTCCGAGACTTGGGATTTCATGTGTTAGCGTGAGCATTCAAGCATAACGATCAGAAGAAATAGCAGGTTATGCAACGCTTGATTTACAGGGGTTCTTCGCTAATTGAATTGTTGGGTTCTGATTTCAGGAGTCAGAAGTTGGAAGGTGATTGAGGCTTCTGCATGGGCGTTTCTTTGATTTCTCGAGTTTGAGAAGTAATAGGCAAGTGGGTTTTCCGGCTTCTCGTTGTTGTTGGCCGGCTTTATCCAATCTAATTGGGACCCTTTCTTGTGTTCTTGATTTGGAGCTTAATTGTGGGATATTCAAGCGAAAATGCGGCGTCGGCCAGCCGACTATCGCCGCCCGATCCGTAGGAGGTTATCGTATTGGATCTGTGCACTTCTCTTGGTATTCTCTTTTGTTGGATTTGTTTTGTTCGTTGTTCAGCATAACCATAATGATGAGGATCACGCGGAACAGCCAGTGATGGTAAGATTGGTTTGACACAGTTATTTTTTGTTGACATTTATGTTTCTTTCTGCTTCTGCTTCTGTTAGTTGGATGGTACAAAATCCCCCTTCTCGTTGGATGCGAGTTTTTTTTAATATATATTGAGATGTAGAAATTATTTTCTTCTTCTTTCAAATGAGGAAATCTGATTCTCATAATTTGGTTTACGATATTTTCCAGTGATGTGGGAAGTTTTGTACCATATTACTAGAGTTTTCGGTTTGTTGTGCTGCTTCTGATGATCCTTGAGATTGAACTTTTAGAATTACCACGTCTTCAAAGGATATGAGTATATTATAGTGTTAGATTTAACCTCATAATTTAGAGTTTGGTGTCACCATAATGATGGACAAAGGAAGGGAGCGTTGATCCCACTTGTACCAGATCATTTTAGTTATTGGCAGTGAATGGAGCGCCAACTAAGGTTACATTATTTTATTGTAACTTTGCCATTTTAGATAATGGAAGATATATTTGGACGCCTTTTGTATGATTTATTGTTTTTTAACATGTGTTCCAAAAGTTTAATGATTTTATAATGTATCTAAATTTACAATTTACTACAAAATGAAGATAATTCTATCTAGTTGAGAAAAGTTCACAGTTTCTATTTATTTGTTTCTTTGACTTATTTCTTTCTTTTCCAGGAGAGAAATGAGTTCAACAACAGGGAATCTCACGAGAATCGAAATTTTACCGAAGATATATCAAGTGCCAGATCATATGCCAGACAATTAGCAGAGCAGATGACCCTTGCCAAAGCTTATGTTGTTATAGCCAAGGAACATAATAATCTTCATCTTGCTTGGGAGCTTAGTTCAAAAATAAGAAGTTGCCAATTCTTGCTCTCCAAGGCTGCAATGAGAGACGAGCCCATAGATCTAGAGGAGGCTGAACCGATCATTAAAAGTTTATCATCCCTGATTTTTAAGGCACAAGATGCCCATTATGATATCGCGACGACAATAATGACAATGAAGTCTCATATTCAAGCTCTGGAAGAACGTGCAAGTGCCGCAAATGTCCAGAGTACTGTATTTGCACAATTGGCTGCTGAATCACTACCCAAGAAGCTTCATTGCATTGACATGAAACTCACTGCCAATTGGCTTCGGAACAAGTCGATCCAGAAGCTTGCAGATGAGAGTCGGAACTCTCCTCGATTAACAGACATTAATCTTTACCACTTTTGTATATTTTCAGATAATATTCTGGCTGTTTCAGTCGTCGTTAATTCTACAGTGTCTAATGCCGAACATCCAAAGCAACTTGTATTCCATGTTGTTACAAATGAAGTAAAATATGGGGCAATGCAGGCTTGGTTCCTCAGTAATGATTTCAAAGGTGCTGCTGTAGAAGTCCAAAATATCGAAGACTTTGCATGGTTGAATGCGTCCTATTCTCCACTGGTAAAACAGCTCCATGATGTTGATTCACAGAAATACTACTTTGGAAGTTGGCAAGATACTACTCTTGAGCCGAAGTTTCGTAATCCCAAGTATCTGTCTATTCTAAATCACCTTCGGTTCTATATCCCTGAGATTTATCCCCAATTGGAAAAGGTAGTTTTTCTCGATGATGACATTGTGGTTCAGAAGGATTTGATTCCTCTCTTTTCCTTGGATTTGCATGGAAATGTAAATGGCGCGGTTGAAACTTGTCTTGAATCTTTCCACCGCTACTACAAGTACCTCAATTTTTCGAACCCACTGATCAGCACAAAATTTGATCCTCAAGCGTGTGGATGGGCATTTGGGATGAATGTTTTTGACTTGATTTCTTGGAGAAAAGCGAATGTGACCGCAAGATATCATCATTGGCAGGAACAAAATGCCGACAAGTCACTTTGGAAGCTGGGCACACTTCCTCCTGGACTTTTAGCTTTCTATGGATTGACGGAGCCACTTGATCGGAGATGGCATGTCTTAGGATTGGGTTTTGACATGAATATTGACAGCCGCTTAATCGAGACTGCTGCCGTGATTCACTTCAATGGGAACATGAAACCCTGGCTAGATCTTAGTATAGGCAGGTATAGACCTCTGTGGGAACAGTATGTGCATCAGACTCACCCTTATCTTCAAGAATGCGCGACAAGCTTATAAATGATCTTTCTAAGACGAGGATAATCAATCCTCATCTTTCGTATTCTTTTTTAAAGGAATCTGATTGCATAACAGTAGTTTAGTAACAGAAAATTTTGACTTTTATGGAGAAGCCTTTTCTGCTCAAGTGTTTCAAGTAAAATATATGTTGAAAGAGAATTTTTATCAGTGTAGCTTGGAACCATAAATCTGGTCAAGGTTTATGAGATTTCATTTTTTGGCTGATGGGATTCTTTTAGCTCCCACGTAAATGCCACCGATCTATGGTTTTCTCGAACAAGTTGCAAGATATATTTCTTGTATCTTCCCTTTTTAGTGAGAAGGCACATTGGGACTTAGTGCCTTATGCAGTCAAGTTGATATGATCCCCATACCGACCTTCAAGAAAACCCCGAAAGGTCGAATATTGGAATTGCAATGTACTTGAAAGTAATTAAAGAGAATTTATTGTTATAATTTGGGTATGCTTTCTTTGCTTAGCATTTAGTTTCTTCCATTGTGTTAGTTGAATGTAAAATATTATTGGGTTCAGTATTTAATTTGTTTATTTAGTTCCTATAATTGCTTGATGGGCTAAGAAGACGTGTTTTGAGAAGATTTTTGGACAGTATACTGTTATTTTTCCGTTGGCATGACATTTGCCAACAGTTCATATCTAGGGGAGAAGTGGTAGGTTCTGGTTTTCCGCTCACAATGAAAGAGAAAGAAAAGGGGATCGTTCTTGTTATGGCACCCCTATCACCCATTCACCGGTTTTAGTCATGTAGGTTGAATAAATATCATCGCTTTATTGTACTGAGATCTCTTTGTATCAACATTAAGGAATGTATCTTTTTTGTTGAACTTGTATAGTACTAAATAACAAATCCGATGCGTTCAAATTTATTGAGTATTTATCTCTTTGTAGCAAATTTCTCCCTCAAATCTAAAAAGAAAAATGATAACATTTTGGAATATTTTTTCTAGTGTATTATTATTTACACATTGAACTATAATTTTTGTCATAAATTAGTGTGTTTTCTGTTTTTTGTTTATTTACAAGGTGTTTGCACATAAAATTCGCGGGGACGTGCCAAACACGTAATCATGTCAAGTTTGTGATTAATCTGACTAATATGATCAAACTGTATGTCTTGATTCGATAGTTCGTTATAGTTCACTCGGTATGACTTTAAAGCTAATAATTTGGTCGATGAATATGATGAAAATTACATAAGATATCCATGACCAACATTAAATTTAATTATGTTGTTATTAACTTGAGCAACATTTTGAAAAAGAAAATTGGAGATAACAAGAAATTGAAGAAATTATGCTAATGAAAATTGAAATAAGCGAAATGAATAATCGTGAAAATTTTCATAATTTTTTGATGTTGTTTGTTGATGAATTTGTCGGGGAATTTTCCCTGATGACTCTTGTTTGTTTTTGTTCCGTTCTTCCCAGTGATTTAGCCATCTTCAACGATCTTCTATCATAGATCGTGGGCTAACTTCCTCAGTCGTACGCCTTCTCGAACCAACTGCAACTCTAGTGGACTTTGACAACATTTTGTTTTTTACATCTGATGGACTTTTGTTGTCGATGGGATTTTTCGCATAATTTGGGTCAAACAAATGCCCCTGTGGCCAACAACCTAATTTGGCTATATTTAAGCCTGTTACGTTCATCATGCCTCCATTTATCCAAACAAATGAGGTCCAAAGTCCAATTTTCAAAGATGGAGTGATGTGAGCAAACTTTTTAGATGAACAAAAGAGAGAAAATATGTAAATGCTTGAGAATTCAAAGGTTTCAGCCTCTGTAAATGACATTAATACCTGCTATTTATAGTAGAAAATGAGGTAAGTATCTTGATTCCAGTGTCACCTACTAAGTATGGCAAGTTGGTTGCCCATACCCTAGCTTCTGATGACTTCTAGGATACTCCAAGCCCAAGTTGTTCTGACAGATTAGACGGCCTGTATCAATCATACTCGAGTGTGGTTCAATTCTCGAGGTGGTTCGGGTGGTCGATTATCCGGATGCTTGTATAAGAGCCCGAGCTACAATAACTGTCCGAGAAGAAGAAAAGTGTCCGGGAAGAAGTGAAGTGCCCGGGAGGCTGAACACTATTCTGAGCTTTCCAATTGGGCCCAGGCCTTGGTATCATGGAGGAAGAAATAACTTAATCTCCAGTTTCCTCCTTTTCTCCTACACATCTACTTGTAGAATCAAATTCACACGACTCTTTATCTAATCATACTCTTCTTTCAAACCTTTCAAGCTCCAAGTTTCTTTTTCACACCCAAAGTTGTATTTTTCTTCTCGCACTTTTGTCTTTTTTTCGATTCATTGTTTCATTCCTCTGTCCTCTAGCAAGCAGTCGTGATACCACCTCTCTTGCCATAACCCGCGACATTACGATCACTGGGTCTACCTCTCCCATGTCCAGACGCAGAACTCCAGGGAACAAGTAAACTCATTGTCCTTCTCATTTTTGCATGGCATATATAAAGTTTAAAATTTCAATATATCTTCATCCACTTGTTTGTAAGGTGTTTGATTGATTGTCTAAGATATAAATGGGCTTGAATATTCAGTACTTGATGATTCAAAGTTTGGCCGAAGATATTTGGTTAAATCATTGGCTTCTTGTTTGATCATGCTTGTGCTTCTAGGTCCCCGGATATGTAAACAAAAATTCCAAATTTTCAAGATAAGCTTCACACTTGAGATTTCGATCTTCCCCGATCTTTGCTGGCCATTCTATGTAATCCTTGTGCCATATGCTTTTTGTTTTTTCTGGAGATCTTGTCTACATTTTTTTTCATGTAACTTCGTTCAAGTATACAAGGTGTCTAATTGGCTTGATCTCGGTTTCACTTCAAAGAGAACCAACATCTTGTTTGTTTGTTGTGGCTTGTTTAATAGCCATTACTTGGCTGTCAACTAAGGAGGGCCTCTTCACCACATTAATCAAGTGTATTGATTTATTTTGCTTTACTTGCTGGAATGGCTAGTGATCCTCCGTCTCCCAGTGCCAACCCTTCGAGATAACTCTGATCTTCCTTTGGCTGCCAACACCACCTTTGTTCCTAGGTATGCCTTGCTATAAAAACCAAATAAATGATTCTTTATTATGATATTTGTTCACAATTGCAGGCCTTCACCGATTCTGTTGAAGATTCCGAAATAATGGTGGTTTCAATCCAAGTTTTTATCTTTCCTACAGTCATATCCTTTTATCCTCTGAAACTATCAACCTACCGCTCCCTCTATCCCAGCTTTCAAATATTCTAGTTCCACGTGCTCAGAAATATTAATACAACTTGGAAATTTCAAGACAGAAAGAAGGTTGGATGACATGATTTCTGAGAGGAAGGTCACCTCAACTCTGACAGCCTCAAAAAAAATATTAAGTGTCTCGGTAATAACAAGTGAACCAAAAGCAAGTATATCAACTAAGAAAGGCATACTAAAGGATGTTGAACAAGTCCGACCAGATTGTCATTTCAAATGGAAAGATTTGCGGAACCTTGACCTTTCTTGAACACTTGTTTTTGTTGCCCTTGCACAACTTAGAATGATTTTCATTTTTCTTTTGTTGACATGATCTACTTTGGCATTTGTCACTTTACGTTATATAGACTATAGCTTGATATTTTGATTTCCACTGCTTTTGCATTTTTGTTGGTGACAAACGGTTTTACTGATCTCTTCAAATTTGTAAACTTACAAAAGTGGCTTGAAAGCCAAACTTTGTTCTGCAAAACATGTTGTTATCATATTTACTACTTGGGCTTTATTTAAAGGTATTTGTATTTTTGGCATGTTACATTTACAGAGGAAACTCTGTCCAAATTTTCTCAAAACGACTAACAAGCCCATTTTCTTGAACATTGTACATAAATATTGGCAACAACGAAATTTGCTACAAAACAAGCCATTTAATTTCTCACCAAAACAAGAGTCACCACATCTTTTTAACAAGACTAATTGATGTTTCAAGATATGCAGCAACCAAAGCTCACTTTACCACTAATTTGGCCAAAAATAACCAACAAATCCACAAATACACTCCCCAAGAATACAACAACTACAGAAAAAATTCATGAACAACTATTTTTATTTATTCACAAGTGTTCAACTACTATTTACAAGCATGCTATGTAGGGAATGCCTTATAAGTATATCTCCATACTGTGACAGAATTTCTTCATACACCATTGACTTTATAAACTAAAGATGACAAAATTAATTAAAGTGGTTATAAAACCTACTTCAGACAATATGGATTTCCATAGAACATCTCATATTTTCTTAATAATGCAACTTCAAGAACTTTCTGCTTTCTGTACTCACACCCAACTACTTGGATAGTAATGCTTCAAGTATTTTCCGTTAATACACCTTCTGTGTGGCTCGTTACTCAAATTACTCACAACAAACACAATATCAAAACAATTAGCCCGACAATTTAAAGCTATAATTTGGCCAAATTAATCCCTATAAAAGAAAAGAGACTTAACAACCTACTTTCTAATAGAGTCTCAGTACTCAAAACCAATTTACCTCCAAATTAATATAATTCATTTTCCCAAAAATTTCAATTTAATTGGATAACATCTCTACAACATAAACAACATATCAAATCAAAACACGGATACATCATGAGGTAGGTAATAAACCATAGTTGTTGATGTGCTGTTGTTCTGCAGCAAACTTAAATTTCTACTTCCAAATACAACTAGTATAATGGTGAGTAGTCGAATCCACATGGAACGAGATATTTATTTTCTTTGAGGAAAAATAAATAAAAAGAGGAGATTTTGGGATATGAACTAAATAGAACACTAAGATTAAAATTAGCACGTTGGGTTGGGAGAAATAATAAATTTAAAATGAGAAATTAATCAATCAAAGTGAGTGGAATAAAATGAAGAATTCAATATTAATAGATTTTGATTCAATGGGGTTCCACTATTCAATTATATAACTGGTGATTGACTAACATATTATTTATTCATGTAGTTCCAAACAATTAACTTTAAAATTATAGGGATAACTGCTAAAATCCTTGTATTTTCATAATTTAATCGACCAAACTTGACACATATGATGCAAAAGAAATTTTTTTGAACCTAACGGCTTTATCATTTTGTTTATGCACATAATCTATTACAAGGTGTTAACAAATACATGTATAACAATAAAAGTTCTAGAAAAATCAATAATGCACGACTAACACATAAGCAAAGAAAACGGAGCATGAAATAATGATTGCTCATATGCTCAAAGCACAACAAATAAAAATGACATATGTGCTAGATCTCATACACTTTTCCTTTCAACTAATTATCAAGAGTAACTACCCATAACGCAATAGTAAGAATGCAAAATCAGCTACACACAAAGAAATCATCATTGTTTCATAGACTCGCAATCAGAAGTATTCATGATTCAAACGAGAGAGGTAAAAAATGATATAGATATTTTTTGGACCCCAAAAAAAATTCAACTCTCTTCTTTTTTCTTTTTTTTTTTCCAGTTTTTTTAAACAAAAATGCAAAAAAATTGAAAACTAGAAATCGAAACTAGAAATAAAGCTATATACCCCATCCGTACCTAAATCAGACATTGTCCTCAATGTAAGCTAAAATGTAAGAAGGGATAAAAATTTAAAAAAATCAATAAAAATAAAATAAAATAAACTAACTCTCCTTGGGTTGCCTCCCAAGCAGCGTCTCTTTTTTATTGTCGTTGGCTCGACTTCATTCTTTCTTGTTGCTCACGGTGGTTCATAAATGATCATTTTGTCTACTTTATGTCACTTGAGTATTTTCATAACAAATTTTAGTCTATGCTTGTTCTCTTTGAATTTCTTGGAAATCCCTATCCCTTGAATATTTCCTCATTTTTCCGGCAGTACATGCTTGGGTTGGTCTGGAGGAAGTTTTCGCTCAATTTTAGATGATTATGAATCAGAGGGAAAAAAATAGCATTAGAAATTTCAACATGTCTTTCAACACTTTCTTGTAAATCATTTTTATCAAAAATTTTGAATTTCCTTGTGACAAGTGATTTCAAGAGTATTAATTGTATTTTCACCGAGAGGATATTTCATGATATCATAAATATTAAACTTAGCAATCTCACCATCAAATTCCATAATATGGGTACCGATATTAACATCTATGACAGACTTCGAAGTTTTCAAAAATTGTCTTGTGCTATTAAGCTTTCCATTTTGTATGAATGGAAATTAGAATATAAAATATTAAGTGGATGGTGTAATTATGGAATGATGAGTTTGTCCCATACAGGAAAATAAAGTTATTATATGTGAGCTTATATTGAGTTATAATTTATGAAGGTGTAACATTGATTAGTCAGGAGGCTCTTTCTCACACGTGACTGAACATGGATGATGCAAATCAAGGGCCCGATTTGCACTGAAAAGGGCTGACTGTTATGCAAGCACGACCTGGATATGTCGAATGTTACATCGATCAAGACAAAAATCACCCACCTAGGCTAACCCACATTTTGATATTTATTTTATTTTCCATTCTGGATAAGACCTTTCACATACTCAGGCTGAAGCTTCACGATGAGACCTTTCATCTGGCTGTCTATTGGTGCTTCAGATGACATATTTTTGGTGATTAGGCTGGCCAAATTTTGGCCTTTTGGATGCCCATCCTATGACTGTCTGCATTGATCTCCTGCACCTATAAATAGAGGTGTCCAGATTCCTCAAAACACATGGCAACAAATCTTTCATTCTTTTTTCTCGTTTACTTATGCTACCTTAGTTTCCGTAATAAAGTTCAAGTACTTTTTCAGTTCATAGGTGTAGTAACTTCGTGCTAGATTGTTATAGGATTAACCGTTGTATCATGGGAAAAATTTGTCCGTCTTGATCCTCGAAACACCACCGGCGGGGACAAATCTAGTTTGATAAAACTATACTTGTTACATGCTTCTTTTTCAGTTTGCAGTTTTTATTCCTTTTTATCTACTCAAAATTGATATATTATTATTTTTTATTTAATCTTTTTGTATAATAGTCCACATGTTCTTTCGTGTTTACATTTCGTCTAACATGGTTAACTATATGAATAAAAGAAGTATATCTTTTGGACTCCCTCACAATAATTTTTTAATGAAATTAAATTTTATAAGCGGAAGAATTACGCACAAGATGATAAGTTTATAAGCTAGGGGAGTGTGAAACACTAAAAAATACAGTGTTAGACAACAAATTCTACTAACCCATAGCTAACATGGGGAAAATTGTAATTTTAGTTTTGTAAGTTGATTTGTTTTTTGTTTTACTCTTATAATTTGTCAATGTTTTAATTTTCATCCAATAACTTACATTTTTTTTTGTTTTGGTATCTTTTCACCTGGAATTGCTAAATCTATCGAATATTACTTATTTGGAATTGATACTCTCATACATGACTTATATAACAATAACAAAACCTATATTATGCACATTAAAATCTATTTATGCAAAAATAAAGAGAAACATCAAGCTTTGTTTATCTCGTTTGAAATATTGAGTGTCATTTTGCTTTATTTCCCCTCTTTGTTTTTGTTTACATTTATAGTAGTTTTGTGTAATGTGAGAGTATTTTCGTTACAAGAGTTACGTAGAAGAACATTGATGTCTGATAAACAACATTCAAAAGAGTTAGTAACTTTTGTCTCAAAAAAAGTGCACGAACCAATATAAATGTGTAGAAGTGCTTTAACCTACAAATTAGAAGTTGAGACTTCGTGCATCAAATTGACTCGAATAATTCAATCCTTAATATTATTTATTGATCAAAATTGTAAGATGTATCAAGTTACATAACTAAAATTGCAATTTTCCCTTTGATATTTGGCCACTTGAGTCTGATCGGTCTATTCTTTCATAATCGACCTTATGATTAATAAATAAAACACCAAGAACAAATAGAATCAAACGGCTAATATTCATTTATTTCAATTTAGCTTGTGATCTTAATCATTAATTGATTTGGATATGGGTCTTAATTTGTCAGCAAAGAGTGATCCTCATTGTGACGAAGGGCTACGGTTCACTTGAAGTATCAACCTCAAACGACTGTCCCATTGTGAAGATAAGGTTACTGCCACGTGGCACGCCGAGGAGGGTGCAAAACGATAAGGCAGCAATCCTTATAATATATGTGGTCACGAAGGGGAAAAAGGCATCCGACGGCCCAAGTTCACCTAGACCGAACGTAAGCGAATCCAGTCCCTTGGATGATCAAGTAGAAGCAAGGGGGTGCGCGCCATTATAAAGGAACACAACGTTCGTTGAATCGTCGAATAACATATTTACAGTAATCGTACAAGGATGGCCTCTTCTATGCTCTCCTCCACAGCCACCGTGAGCCGCAACGCTCCGGCGCAAGCCAGCATGGTGGCACCTTTCACCGGGCTCAAGTCCGCAGTCGCTTTCCCCGCTACCCGCAAGTCCTCCGACATCACCACTGTCGCCAACAATGGCGGTAGAGTTTCATGCATGAAGGTACACATATATATTACATACACTATGTATTAGTAAGAAAAGTTGATTCTTGGGCATAAACTAGCTAGCTGAAAAGGTGAAGTTTGTTAATTTGTAGAGCTTGAGAACTAGAAACACCGGCGACGTACACTTTGTACATAATTTCACCTCCTGCCCGAATATTTACATATATACGTATATATATTTTTCGATCTTGCAGGTATGGCCCACGGAAGGATTGAGGAAATTCGAGACTCTTTCCTACCTTCCCCCCCTCACCGAGGAGCAGCTCCTAAAGCAAGTTGAATACCTTCTCAGGCTTAAGCTCATTCCCTGTCTCGAGTTCGAGAAGAAGGTAATTGATTTGGTTCATGAAGATAATCAGTATATATATATATATGTGGGATTTGAAGTTTGTAATGAAATTTGCAGAGGCCATACATTGAACGTGAGAACAACAGGAGCCCGGGATACTATGACGGGCGATACTGGACAATGTGGAAGCTGCCCATGTTCGGGTGCACAGACCCCGTCCAGGTGATCAAGGAGGTAAAGGAGGTTTCCACCATCCATCCCGACTTCTTCGTGAGGGTCCTCGGGTTCGACGCCTACCGCCAAGTGCAGTGCATTAGTTTCATCGCCTACAAGCCCCCAGGCTCAGACTAAATCCGGCACCAGAAATCTATATATATGATTTCCCTTTGACACTTGTTTAGAGGGTCATCGATCGTTTCTTGGTTCCAGCTGATGATCACTGCACGATCATTTTCTTTCCTTCAAGTTTCTGTTAATTGTTTTTCTATATTTTGTTCCATCAAACTCATTTTCTGCTATCCTTTATCGATTCTATCTCGAGGGGATACATCTGGAATGTAAGAGGATATCATGTATTACAAATTTATAAAATCAAACTACTTCTTTTCGTTTATAAATTCATCTCTCGCACTTCCTATTTTAATTTTCGATTCTTTATGCATTCCTCATTGATTTTTACTTGCTTGGGGTTTAATTATGTTTCAGTTATCTATGTTTCAGTCAAGAAAACAGTACAAATTAAATTTCTGGCCACACATATAGTTTTCCGAGTGGTTGGAACCAATGGAGTGAGGTAATAGAATAGATAATATATTATGGTATATTAATTAATATTTTTGAAAACATTATAATTGCACCTATACATGACTGAGTTGATAGAACAGATGAACAGAAACTAAATGATCTTGAGTTCGATTTATTCTCCCAACATTTTCTCGTTAAAAACAATTGCTTGATAGCAGCTGTGATTTCCGGTCAACAAAAAACAGATGAAGCAAAGAAGAGTTATCCTTGATAGATTTTTTGGAGGAATGGGTGGTGGAGTCTCATCATCATATCCATATCTTTATCACATTGAGCTCTTACGACGTAGTGTTTGGTTGGCGGCAAGTGGGGAAGAATCGTGGAATAATTTAGTAAACATTTTGTATATATATATCGTGTAGCCGAATAGACAGACACCCCTAGCTCAATCCATAATCCTTGGCCCAATGGGGAATACATTTCAAAAGTTCTTCTCACAATTTTAAGACATTTTTTTTTGGTATCACAATGATAAAAGAGTTGATTTGGCCTCAGGCTTATGTTACTACGTCAAAAGTCTAATGAACTGGGCGTACTATTTCTCAACTTTTCATACTCTTTGAGAATCCATAAACAAGATGGAGTATAATATATCTCTTGTTTGACTGAAATCCGAAGATGATGCTAATTATGTTATAAAGGAACAAGCTGTTCAACTGACTTATAAAGGAGACTTATCGGAAGTAACGATTGGAAGTTGTGTATGGTAAGAGGATTAACAATAAGTCGAATTTGAAATAGCACTAAGGAGAATAATTCTTTTATTCCGAATTATATTTTGTGTTTTATAAATAAAAAAAACTTATGAAAATGTTTTTTTATATTTTTTTTATGAAAATGCATTTAAAAAATATGTTACCAAGTATAAATTTTAAAGAATAATTGATCAGGTTTTTTTTTTATGTTTTTAAAACTTTTTAAACTTAAAATTATTTTTATACTAAATTATCTTGAATAGTATGGAAATGTCAAACTTCAAATGAAAATAAGGACGATAATTGAATGATTTGTCTATTGCACTCTTATAATGGTCTCTAGGAGAAATAAGAAAGGATTTGAATAAATTATTTTTGATAACAAATAAATTTTAAAAATTTATATTAATAATTATTCAATTTTTTTAAATTACTAATATTATTATAAAATGTTATAAAATTGTTATTATTATCATCTGTTGTTATCATAATCATGGCTATTATTAAATGATAAATTTTTTTATTTATTATTATCATTATTTGAAGTTTATATTAGCAATAAATATGAAAAACAACAAAAACTCAACACAAAAATTCATGTAAGATGATATCGTGAGTCAATTTTGTGAAACAAATATTTTATTTGAGTTACTTATGAAAAATTATTATTTTTTATTATAAATAAAGAAATCATTAACTCATCTTAAAAATAAAAATAAAAATAAATATTCGTGAGACTCGATCTCATATAAAATATAATCGTAACTTAAAACTTTGATCTCTATTTCGTTGATAAGTATTGATTTGTGGGGTTTTGAAATTTCCGTTTCTACAGGGAAGAACTCTTTCTTTGTTTTGGAAAAGAAATTGTATATATATAAAATTAATTATGAGTGTGGGGTTAAATTGAATTGACACCGTTGATCGATTTTGCCCGCTAACGTTTCCTAAAACCCTATTCGCACTTCTCGGAAGAATGTTCAAGAAGTAAGAGCTAAATTATTTGTATTCGATTGAATCTACTGGGATTTTGTTTTATTCCACTCGATTGTTTAGAAAAACTAGATCAACGCATTGAATATCCGATTTTTAGTTGTGTTTAATCTCACACTCAGGGCGGTTTTCCTTGTGATCCTATATGTACAAATTTTGGTTGGTGGGTTGAATGATATATGTTGTTTCCTTTCTTTCTTTCTTTCTTTCTTTCTATGGAATTGGAGTACTGCTGTTAATTGGGCATTTTTATTTTTCATCACGTTCTCTACTGAAACCAAATAGGTTGGATCAAAAACAGAAAGAAAAAAGGGGAAGATGCCAATTTGTTGAAGAAGGACTTATAATGGTCCTAATTCTCAATTAGGCTGCATAAGACATTGCAATATGAACTTCTGTGGAAATTATTTTATGAAGATTCTTTGCTTCAGCTTATAGGCTGGAAATTATATGTCAAATTGGCATTTATTATTTGCTAGCTGTTCATGTTTATCAGAAAGTATACTTCTTTACCTGGTCCATTTGTTTTTTGTTTTGTTTGATCAGTAAAATTGAAGATTTCATGGTGCAACAATGTCGTGTAAGCAACTACGTCCACTAAAAAATGTCATTGGGTGGTAAATTATAATCTTGCATGCCTCTAAAATCATACAACTTGACTGAATAAATGCTAAGCATTCGTCCTGACTCCTGAAAAAACATACTTTTCACTGGCTTATCAATTACACTAGATGGTGAAGACATTGCCAAAATCCTCGACTTGTAATTTGAGTCGATCCCCTGAAAGCCTTTATAAACTATTTGAAAATAGTTTTCATTGTATTAACGGAGAAGGAAATACCCATCCTATTTCATACTTTTGACTAAAACTTTCTTGATTGGCAATTCTCTCCACAGTCTACTCTCCTTTGTTTTTCTAAAAACAGAAGGCTGCCTGTGTAAGTGTTCTTCATTTTTCACAGGTTCTTTTCTGTCCCATTAGTTTTCATAGGTCTCTGAACTTGCTTAACAGGTGAAAAAGTACTGTATGCCTCTTTTACTCGTTTATTCCACCCGGCCGTTAATTTCTATAGCTGCTGCTAGGAATTTCTAAATAATCCTGCTTAGACACTTTTCATCTTTGTAATATTGGTGATTTAATGCTTTAGTTGTGATTTGAACAGCCTTTGTGATTCTGCTGCCTTATTAGTTTGGGTTTGACCTTTTTTTCTGGATGATGATACTCTAGCTTTCTTTATGACCCTCGTCTGGTCCGTTGACATTGCATTTATATCTGACAAGCTTCTTATTTCCACTTTTAGGTTTTCATCTGAAGAAGTTTCTGCTCAAAATCAAGTGAAGGCATCTGTGCAACGAAAAATTCGGCAAAGCGTTGCAGATGAGGTTCGGAATGATTCTGGCTTTTTTAACCTATTGAATGGCAACAGTTACTTCTGGATTTTATTAAAATATTCAAGTGCTGTGTACCTATTCTTTTTTTTTCCCCAGTACCCAGGGCTGGAACCTGTGTTGGATGATTTGCTGCCAAAAAAGTCTCCGCTGATTGTTGCAAAATGGTTTTTTTCTTTCTGAAAATTCCTATAGCTTGAAACTCCGTAGTTATATTCTACAGTCCTTAATTCTGTTTCTGATGTTACAATATCTCCATTTTTCTTTTGTGAAGTCAAAATCATCTGAATTTGGTCCTGGTAAACAACGTGCCTCTATTTTTCAACATTCGTGATGGACCATATATGCCAACTCTAAGACTTCTTCATCAGTGTAAGCAATTTGTTTTTTGTATTGTAATATACTTGAGTTACAGTATAAACACATTAATCTGGCTGCTGCAAAAGTGGCTTCTGATCTATGAGATAGTTAAAGGGAGATCTAAATTGATTTGACATCTGTAGCTACAGCACATTTTGACAATATTAATTACAGTGGATATTTTAGGATGATTATATATTTTAAGGAAGTGACACTGTTCTGTAGAAGATTTAAAGAAACCAATGAAAACAAATTGTCACAGATATAGATGAACTGTACTGGGAGGAAATAATCAAAGAAAAGAGAAAGAAGAAGAGACACCAGCTTCATGAAATTCAAGTCATCGTGTGGGATCCGAAGTAAAGAAGCTCTTTTCTATCTAAATTGAATTCTTAGCCCATATTGAGGATGTTAAAAATTTTTTTTAGTGAAATATTGGCGTTTCCTATATATCTCCTAATTGGGCTATTAATTCACCTTCAATTTTAGTGTAACCCCACGATGACGATGGAAAAAACTAAACATTAGCCCAAATCTTGAAGATTCGGGGAGTTAGAAAATAGATCTCTAGACTTGTTTTAAAGTTAATCGAAATGATATTGAGGGGCGGAGCTGAATGATAGAGGTTGTGTTTTTTTAAAATTGAAAATCAGACATTTCTTTGTGTTTCTCTTGTAATCTTGTTCCTTTTACGGTCTGCTTCAAGTGTAATTTTATGAGAAGTGTTGTAAAGAACAATTAAGTTATCAGTATTTACGCATTGCTATTGCTGAATGAATTTAAAAGAGAAAATAATTTGTTATTTTGGTTGGAAAATAATCCAAGGCCGAAAAGGTTCAGAAAGTATTTGTTGTCGATCAGTGCATACCCTTTTGATGCAAGTATAACGTGCATATAATAGTGTTTCTGCATCTTTAATCTGAAGAAATATGGGAAATTTAAGTAGATTTCAACAGAAAGCTCCTTGCATGCATAAATCCAATTTTTTTCACTTTTCAAAATATTTACACTTGAAACTCGCACGCGAGGTTGGTTGTATTGAGATCTTATATAGGATACTTTTGAGATATCCAATGATGGGATAGTAAGATTCTATTGGGAATTGTAAAATTCATGCTGTCATGGTTTAAAATCTGAATTGTAAAATCCAACTTGTATGGTTCAATAAAAGTAGAGAAGTTAAGAACAAGTTTAACTTAATGTTGGAAACGTCTTATCATTTCAAATCTGAAATTGAGCCATAGAAAGTTTACAGGAATAACACGCCAACCCAATCTTTTTACAATTCATCATTCCAAGACTAATGAAATGATGGATGCCTTTACATTATTGTGCTTTGTTGTAGTAGAGTTTGCACCAGTTAATTTTGTGTTCCCTCACGTTTTCTTGAAGTATATTACTTGTATATATATTCGCTTCCTCACTGTTGCCTCTACTCTCTAGCAGCAAATTTTGAATGTGTTAAAACTAGCCAAATACAATTTTACTGCTTTAATAGGATTCCAGTTGAACCTAAGATGAAAATCTTACTTTTTCAAAACTAGGGATGGAACAAGAATTGACTATTTACGTTATTCACTGATCTTTGTTGTATTATCACAAGACATCAGATGTGATATCACATCTAGTACCAAATTGTTTATTACTTCTAGAAAGATGTCCTATTGTCTAAAATAGTTTCAATATCATGCCAATCAGCTGGTAATAAAATATCACGTACTTTTTTTTATAGACGGATTATTTATACCAAGATACCTCTTTCTCAGGCGAACATAACAGCATAGTTGTCACATACACCATGTACTTTTTCCTTTCACCTAATCTGCTTATTGGTTTATAGAGTAAGATAAAGTTTATAAAAAGAAAATCCTTGATGAAACTGTGAGGGAGAGCTGCAAATTTCGTTTTTCATGCAATTCATTGTACAAAATTATTTACTGTGTCAACTAGATACATGATTTTGAGTAAGTTGCTTGTAATGATTTCTGAGTCAGCTCAGCTTTCATATTTGATTAACTGCACATTTTTTTTCAGACCCAGATATAATGAAGAAGTTGCAAGTTGACAGGGGAGCGATAAAATTTGTACTTTCTGGTGCGAATATAATGTGTCCGGGGCTTACTTCTCCTGGGGGTGCCTTGGATGATAAAGTCGATGCTGAAACTCCGGTGGTTAGTCTTAACATTGAAAAATATCATGTCATTGATTTATTGATGTACATACATCACACAGTTAGATGTGTGTGTGGAAGCAACTAAATTTTGTCCTTAGCTGCTTGTTGCATGGATATTTTAAATTGTTTTTCACATGCCGTAGTGAGGCTTACTCCATTCACGTTTGAAGTAACAACAATCATTATTTTATTATTGATGGCAATTAGGCTATAATGGCAGAAGGGAAACAACATGCTCTTGCTATTGGATTCACTAAAATGTCAGCCAAAGATATGTAAGTTGATTTTGTCTTGAATGTGCTAAAAAAGAAGTTTCTGGTTACGTATTTTGTGGAAGTTAATTTTAGATCTAATGTCTTACTATTTGTTTACATGTTTTGCCATAAAATATGTTAAAAAGTGTTCTATGTTTTACACTTTTACTTATTTTGTGGAAGCAGATTTTTTTTTATCTATTGTCAACCACATACTTTCAGGAGCTGTGAACACATCATTTTTGTGAATGTGTACTTCTCTTGGGGTAACATAAGAATGTCTGCATTTAATTTCCTCCTTCCCACTTACTAAGGGGGTGAGCTATCCATTGTAAATGAAAAGTGAGGCCGATGACTCCCTTAGGCATTTGGTATATGTTTGTTCCTCGAAGGCATGCTACACCTTTTTACTTTCGGTGTGCTTATTCCACTGGTTTAGTTTCTGTTTATGGATCTCAACCGTCATAGTTTCTGTTTTGTCTCAATACAGCTCAACTGAAGTACTGAACTCTTATCTCCCATTTCCCAATTTGTCCCACCAATTATAAATTAAAATCTGATCTATCGCATCCGCCTCTGAACCATGTTGTGTCCAACTTTTTTACTTCACCTATTTTTCTGTCAAGCTGGAACTGAAGTGAATACTCAAAATTAAAGGTGCTGGTTATCATATGATAGCTTGAACTTACATGTTAGATACTATTTGCGAGTTAGAAAAGTGCGGAAGGCCACGTCATATGGACGGGCTGTGCCTGGGTGAGGTTACTGCTCATTCCTGCTGGGTCACTTCTGGCCCATGCATGGCGGGCCTCCGGTTCCCAGGTTCCTATGGCTCAACCTGTTTTTTAGGTGTCTTTATAAAACCTTAGCATTTTCATTTACCCAAAAAAAAAGTTTATTTTCCGTTTATTATGCACCATGGTTTTCTCTAATGCAGACGAGCAATTAACAAGGGGATTGGTGTGGATAATATGCATTATCTTAATGATGGCCTCTGGAAGGTAGTTCTCACATTGCACTACTCTTTTCTAAATGCATTCCGTGGAGCCTTTAGCTTGTTTTGCATTTGTCTTATAATAGTTGCATGTTCCATTTTTTGTGGCAAGTGTTAGAAATGAGTCTGAACAGGCCGTCTAGTACTTATCCTAACTGACCACTCTCACAACTTTGATTTAGTTAAAGTAAATAATAATCAGTTATACTTGCGTTTTTCTGGCTTCCAATTATTTAGAATATCAGACATTTTTTGAAATTGTTTTGGAAAGATTTAGAGAGTGAAGTAGGTGTGATAAAAAGATTTGGAAGCTGATATAATATTTGTTTATTTGAAAACGTGTTCAATTTTTTGAAATTAAGATGATTGGAAACTTGAAACTTCATTTAAAAAAGTGTGTGTATTTATTGATTATTTTCAAACGACGAGACAAAGTGAGTTAAAATTTGGAAAAAATCTCATTCTTTAAGATTGTACGAGTTCAGTCTTAAATCCACTATGATTGACCTCTGTATTATTCCTGTCACCACTTTGTCTAATAGTGTAGACAATGTTTTCCACTGATAATATAATGTGTGTCTCTGCGTGGACTTTTGCTTTCGAAATTGCGATGAAAAATGTCAGATTGATGCTCGTTAAAGAGTTAGGTTGTTAGACATTGCAAAATTGTGAATGTAAGTTGAATTTTGTCTGTGTTCATGCTGAAATATCAGTTTATGAAATTTTATGGGAAAAGACGAGTTTGCAGTGTGTGTTTATGCTGAAATAGCAGTTTATGAAATTTTATGGGAAAAGACGAGTTTGCATTGTATGTTTTACGGTTATGTTAGTAAGCACATGAGAATAGAGGCAAGTGTAATTGTGACAAGTCCATGTTTTTTAGTTTTCTTGAATATGAAACTTATTAATTCTAAGCAAATGTATAATGTTGTACGTTTCTGTTTAGATATTTGTTGATAGCAATATATATATATATATATATATATATATCATCGCATCACGCTGAAGCATCATTTTGGATCACAGTCATATCAACAGCTATAGTCAACAATCACACGATTGGGCAATTATTGCTATCAACAAATATCTAAACATAAACGTACAACATTATACATTATATATA
>NC_133310.1:4503319-4693185 GCF_012295235.1 Primulina huaijiensis | reverse complement strand
ATATATATATGCACGTATGTTATTCTGACGCCTGAAGTGCATGTTTCTACCTTTGAGGCACGACGACATCTTTCTCCTGGAGTGAAATATTCTTGGTTCTCTCATTTTACAGATGGAACGCCTGGATTGAGTTTTGCCAAATTAAGGATGCTGCATCAGGGACGACTGACGAGAAAACTTGAGGGCTATAAATTCCTATTATATCAGACTTATACGTTTTTTCTTCTTCTTGTAATTTGTTTTGTTTTTTGACGAAAATCGGAGCCGTTGATTTTCATAGCTGGCAGCTCAAAACCTTGTTTTTCCCAGGTATTGTACTATAAGTTAATGCTGAAAATGCTCTATCTTTTCTTGTGCATCTAATTTTTTTCAGAGTCATAGTTAATCTCAAAACCCAGAAATACATATTTATAGTCCTCTAAAATAATTCCAAATCCAAAATTTTCTACATACAATCACGCACAAAATCAAGTACCATATGTGATAAGAATATTATATAATAATCACACTGAAGCTGAATATTAACTTCTAATCAAAGACCAGTTTACCACCTCTAAAACTCGTATACTCGCTAATCTGTACGCGCATCGCGTGTATGTATATGACTATCATATTTTTAAAATTCTTTTACCGTAAAATCCAAATTTCTAGGATATGATTAGCTTTAAATAGATATGCATGAAATGATAGTGAAATTAAGTTAAGATATGCCATGGATAATATATATTGATTTGAGAGAAAAATAGATAATTAGGGAATGAATTATATGAATTTTGTTAGATAAATTGAAGCAATTTATCATCATAGAATTTTTGTTATGACTTTAATCTAAACACCTAAAAATGCCACTAGCACTTTGTGTCTGGCTCTTGCTTTGTTTATAGCATTTATTTGAGGTGATTTATAACAAATAATACGATTATTAATTCCAATAAATCCAGTGTTTACTTACAAAAAATAAAAAAATTTCTTAAACTCGAAAACTCGATAATAATTGGATTTGTGCATGATTTTTATTTCTTCATTTTAGTAAGAAGAAATAATATAAGGGATGTATAAATGGAAAGAAAATGGAAAACTCTTAATATAATCTTCTTCCTCTTCCCTTCTATAATAGATGTTTAATCATAATTCCAATCAATTAAAACTAAACATATTATTATTTATCCATAATATATAACTACTCTGTATCCTATCCAATTTTTTTTAATAACCACCCTATAAATTAACTCTACATGATCATATCCCAAAAGTAAACACAATCTATTGACAAAAGAACCTGTCGAAAATTGATGAGCAAAAGAATTTTCACTTCTTTTCACTGATTAAAATCTCTGTAAATCCATTTATTGATTTCTTTTCTTGATAGTTTACTCCGTTAATAGCTTAATGGCGTGATTATGGAATTATATTGAGAATCACTATATCTTATTTTTTTTTTTTTATTATGATTAACATAAAAACATTCAAAAACTTTTCCTAATCAATTTTTTTTTGAAACACCGTATCTTATTAATTGATGAATGATGAACTGATTTTAAATGAGAATATGGTATCCTTTTTTTTTTTTTTTTAAATAAGAATATGATATCTTATGTCTAATGAAACTTAAAATCTGGAATATTTACTTCTGATCGGATTTTTTTTCCATTTCTAGATAAAAATATCCTATACAAGATCAAGATTATGGCTACCTTAAAATGCGTACGTTCCTAATTATATTGAGGGAGCAAGATCTCTTCCTCAATTCATTCATTTAATCCCATGCAACCCTACCTACATTCCCTCCCACAAAAAAAAAAAAAAAGGAAAAACAAAAGCAAAATAACAAAAACCTTTGCTGAAAACAAGAAATCCATGATGAAATCCCATTCTATTAGCTTGTTCTTTCTCGTGACATGAAGGTGGCGGTGACCATGGCGGGGATCCGCTGCCATGCATCCAGAAACTGCTGCCGTGTTAGCCGTATCTGCCGCCGTCGTGCTGTGTGCAGATGAAACAGGTGGTAGCTCAGGAAAGCCAATATATGCTTATCTTGAAAAGTCTCAACTTGACAGAATAAATCACGCACAAATAACATAAGAATGTATGTATTTAATTTTCTTCCATAACATTTGCTACAAATTGTACAATTGTATTATGTTCACAGTTCAGGTATATTAAAATGTAATAATTGTCTCTACTGAAAAAAAATGATTGAAAATGATGTCGTACTTTCTCCGGACCATTTTTTTAATATAACACAACTAATTTTTTTAGCATATCAATATTATGATTGTTATTTTTTATCAACATTATTTTCTATTTTCTACATCAATTAGCAATAACCATCTAACAGATTGATACGTCATAAGCCAACATTCATGTTTGAGCAATTTAGCAATAACCATCTAACAGATTGATACGTCATAAACCAACATTCATGTTAAAGCAATTGCTCAATAAGTTCATATAACCACTTCATAGTCGAATGACTAATTCAAATTATTATGAGACTCCATTATATCTCATTATATACATCACCTTTATTCTTATCAAAATACAAAATTATAATAATAATTTTTATAGTAATAGACTAATAATAATGAGTTAAAATTTAATTATAAACATAAGGTGATTTTCCTCAAGTTTGTAAAAACAATTCAAAATATCATATCAAAAATTGTAAATTACATATATCATAAGATATGAAACTTCAGTTTTTTTTTTCTTTAAAAAAAAAAAACAATGACCAAAATATGACCATTTTTTTGACCAATTTGTTTTTTGTTTTTTAAATATTACATTAGGATCCGAGGGGCGAGGAGTCGGATTCATACATAATTTTAAAAATTATCTCATTTTGTTATAGTTCGGATAATTATTTTATTATATTTTATTGAAAACCCCACGACTTCATAATGTAACCCACCAACAGATGAACCAAACGACTCCATTTAGATAGAAATATCTAATGTTGGAGAGAAAAGAAAAAATGTGCATCAAAACTTCGACTTCTAGTTTTTTTAAAAGTTCAAGGAAATAATTATTTCCCATTCTCCTAAACACCCAAGTGTTAATTATAATTTAATGCCAAAGATATTGAAAAAAGTCCAACCTCAGAAATACAAATGACTAATAGATCAGCATAAATAATGGTTTCCTTCAGCTTACAGTTTTATCTAATCAATACATGAATTCACAAATAAATTAATATGAAAACAAATTACAGTCAGAAACGCATTATTTCTTTTATCGAATAGGTACATAAAACAACCAATCAATCAAAGATTCGTAGTCCATATTGTTCACAAAACGACTTTTAAAAATTCAAAAGGAACGGATCAAGGAATACAAACCACAAAACTGTTTCATTTACAAGTAAAGAAGAAACGAACTCGAACCAGGAAATACCCCAGACCAAAAGAATGCAAGTAATAGAAATGAAATAAAATTTCGAAGAAACGAATGAATAAATAAACAAACAAACAAACAAAACTCATCCTACCTCAATCACTATTTATATCTTACAACAAGTGGAGATGCGGTCGCCTGTGCATGGATTGCCTTTAGCAAAGGTACGAAGTTGAGCATGGCATCTTTTGAGAACCACTTGAGCTTCCATGTTAAAGGATCAGAAGCTGGCTTTTTGTTCCCAAGCACGGAGTCCTCAGTTCTGCATGCTTTCTCAGAAGGGTGGAATTCAGATGTGCATTCCGAAAGTAAAATGATAAGCAGATTATTCATAGTATCAATTACCTGCAAAATATAGCACTTTGTTTCCTAAATTTGATTTTCTTATTGGGAAACAAATCATTTAAAGGAATTAAAACAAGCCAATATATGGATGCGAAAGGAGCAGTGGGGTCCAGTGAAGTGATTTCTAATAAGGTCACAACACAAGTAATATCTTGTAAGACCTTATCAGAAGCCATGTTTCTTCTTTTAAAATTAAAACAGTCAACCAAATGACCAATGTTGGCTACATCCCTACAAGTGAATAAATATACCACAGATGATTTTACAATCATGGTTGAGCCTAAAGTTCAGTATAAATCACAATGGTAGAGCTTCAATTGAGCTACAACAAGAAGGCACCATGAATCATGAAATGCAGTAGTAGTAAATGTGGTACGAAACATTACCATCTCAGACACATTAGCAATGGTGCCACATGAATCCAAGGAAAAATAGCTGGGGGAGAATGTGCCAAATTGCGAGAGATCTTCGGCACACAAAATCAGACACCCATCAAGTACAAACAGTGATCTTGGTAGCCACATGTCATCTGAACAGCAGGAGACTATTTGAGAGGCAAAAGAATCCCACTTCACAAAGTATATTAATCCGAAAGCTGTTAACATAATATTCTACTTTCTGTTCTCAGAAAAAACAGAGAGAAAAGAGCAAAATATGCGCGCGCGCGCGCGTGCGTGTGTGCATAGGTGCAATCAAAGTCACACCTGAGCAGCAGGAGTACAGGCTATGAGACTCAAAGTTTTAAAAATGGATTTAGAAATATCACATTGACCTACACATCCTAAAGGCTACGATTAACTATTATTATGATGTCCACATATTCCACTGCTCTCAAATATGACAGTCAAGTAACAAGTTTATCTTGTTCCACTATACCACCTATTTTATTTTTCTTAAACAGTATTTATTATCTAAGAATGTAAACCTTCGTATAGGTCCATAATTATTTGTGAAATTAGACTATCAATTGTATTGGATACTGCAACCTAAAAGCAAATGCATTCTTTTGTGTTCCTTCTTGACTAATGCTAAGGTATATAATAATCACCACTTTCACATCTTACAGAACAAAATTCATCACTAACTCAACTTTCCTAGTTTATGTTTAAGCTACCAATCATGGAACTCTATACCTAGATTGTGTAGCATCCATATTCCATACAAGTCTTAAAACATGTTTTTTTATGCATTATCCAGACGCAACGTAAAAAACATTTCAGCTAGCCTGAAATACAGGTTAAGCAAATGACTGCTACATAATTTTCAATAAAATATGATTCCCACCATATTGACTCAAGATAAAATTATATTTCTCGACAACATCTCATTCTAGTTACTATAAAATCATTCATATTTCATCTGGATTTATACTTCATTCCCCTTCATCTCTAAGGGCAATTCTATTTATGAACGATGTCATGTAATTGGAAAAGTATAGAACTAAATGTGGAAGTAATTCAGGCTTCTTTATTCGGAATTTTGTCCTTGGATCTTGGTACAGCCACTCCCAATATCTTTTTCTCCATGATTTTCTTTAAACATTTAAAGTAAGTGATTGACTGAAATGAGTACAGGACTAAAATATAAAAATATTTAACAAATTTATTTTATATTTAATCACACCATGTAAAGTGGTAAAACGTACATGTAAAAAATTTCAAGGAACAACTCCATCACATGCTCTCTAAGTGAACTTTGACTGTTATTTTCTAACTTTATCCCCAGGTATCATGAATATATTTTTTAATTCAAGGGTTGAAACATGCCTAGAAACAGTCTCTTTGGTTAGTCTAATTTCATGATGGTTAGACCTTAATGGCCTTCTTAGATTCATTTATTTTATTTTTTTAAAAAAAATAGTTTTGTTTCTTGTAATAAATTATTAACTTTTCTCTAGGCATAAATTCCAGTTAGTTGAAAGTTATCCCAAAGCAATTATAATCAATAAACTTTCCTAAAAATGTGGTATAAATTGTTAGTTAACTCGTCATCTCTATTTTGTTTGTCACTATGAGCATCGGACTTTTATATCTGTCTGAAACTTCATGCCGATGTTCGAGTTCTACACATCCTCGTAGTCAAACACGTATTCTCGGAATCCAATAACTAATTCTGCTTTTTCAACACTATGTAATTTAATAAAAAAGTTATGTGGCATCACTAGCATGGAATGCCAAGAACTAGAATTCTTCCGTAATGTCTAGCAATGCACGCCCAAATATTGATACAAGGACAAGAAGGTTTAATTTGGTGCTATGGTAGTTATAAAAAGACATGGTAGTTAATGGCCAGCAAAAGAGACATTTATACAGTAAAAGCCTATCTTGGAAAGACAAGGGATCACAAGAATAAATAATGCTAATGCAAGAAATGCTCCACAGGAACTCAGAAATTTCAGATTTCAGGGTGTGTTAAGTACTGTTTCCAGCGTTTTGGAGGTTTAAAATGATTAAACTAATGTATATTGTTTGTTTTTAAGGAAAAAATATTTATTATAGTCAGTCGAACCAGATAGATCTCTCATAATTGATTATATAATATAGTATGTGGGCATTTAACAATTCAAACCAAAGGCTTCAAACCAAAGGCTAAGTTACAGTATAAAATAACAATAGGATACTTTCGGAGAGGATGAAAACATGAATTTAAACAAGACAAATAAAAATAAAATAGTAGCGATGTTTTTATTTTAAATAAAAGTATTTTTAAGACAAAACCAGACATATCTTCAATTTACTCCCATTTCAAATCTTCTAACAAAATATTGTGCTTAATGAAAGACTCTACCAGTGTTGTTTTCTAAACTAAAATACCTACCGTTAAGAAACATGCGTACACATAATGCAGAACTGGCAAGTTCAAGTCAAACCATGCCATACCTTCCAACCTGTCGTGCCAAAAAAAGACAATGGAGTACTGGAATATGTTGATCTCTGAACCTCTGAACACAGATTCCTTAAAAAGATTAATTTGAACCTGCTCTAAGCTGCAATTATAAGTCAAAACACATAGCATCATATAAAATAAAAGTCACCACACAAAGCCCGGATAAATATAAACATCAGAAACAGTTTCAGAATTAAAAACATCAGAGGGAAATGCTTTAGATCACCTTGTCAGAGAGCAATGATCCTTGATTCCCAATGAGTCAAGGATAGCAAAAACACCAAGCAATTCTCTTGATCTCTTCATACAGTTGGTTATGAAAACATATGTAGAATTCCCTTCGAAGTGAACCCTATACATGTCCGACAAGATATACATGTTGTTACAAAATAAGGAGTGGACAAAAAGAGCAAAGAAGCTGCAAGTTACTACCTTACAACTTGAAGTCCTAGTCCAACAAAAACCTCCCTAACGTCACCAACACTGTGGCAACCAACTATCTCTAGCAATGCATCTCCTACAAGTAGTCATCAAATAGAACCACCAGATAAGCAGAATTCACAGAGTAGAAAAGAAAACAAAATATGATAGAATAAAATGCATTTCTAGCTAAAGCTCATACCACTACAAAGCTAACCTGGCCCTCCACATGCACCTACAACGAGTAAAATATACAGCTTGCGTTCGCTGCTTCGTAGAACAGCTACATCCCTGCATACACGGACCGGAGAGTGGACTCACCATGACCAAATCATTTTATGAGCAACAAGCTAATAGAAGCATTTGGACCACCAACATGCTAATCTAACCAGAGTCTAGTAACAAATGCCCAAAGCTTATATTAGCACGCATGTAGAATATCAATCTATAAGCTTACAATATTTTTTTTTTTTGAGACGAAACTAGATTATATTAATAGATAAAATTTTACAAAGTTAGCGGATGAGTAATCCGCAAAAGTAGATAGAACACAACTAAGAAAGTAATATCCGACTAATTTCATGCCCATACATACTTCCAATCCCTAATCAAATCCAAAATAGTCAAATGACTAAATTCTTTAATACTTATTAACCAACTTTCAACCCTGAACTTGATTTTGTCCCAGATTTCTTCCGTTGTTTCCGACATGTCTTGGAATATTCTTTTATTTCTCTCCAACCATAAATTTGTCACTCCTAAAGATCTAAACGAAAAATCACTTATGCTTAACTATATCATCATTATGTATGAAGTCAAATCTAATTATGATATTTCTCGTTATAATCCATGCAGATTTCGGTATATCTCAGCTCAAAGGCTTGTATCTTCATCTACAAATTAGAAAAAATCAACAGCTTTCATTCTCCATATTTTTATATACATAAGATGAAGGTTACTATGGGCACAATAATAATATACTTTCATTGGTGCATACTACTTTTAAACAAACATTTGTTCGAAGTTTCTTCACATGGCTCAGAAGAATCCAATCAAGATTCTATGATAAATAATCCCGATGGTGTCATTGATGGAATGCCAGTTTCCCATATTAATAAATAACAATTGGACAAATAAAAGAGAACACAATTATTTTAATGAATGACGTGAAGTTACTCTTAATGTTAAGGGCCTCTATATTGCATAGATCTAAAAAGACCTATATTTTTGGTAACTATGAAACCAAGAGAAACAGAAACAGCATAGTCCTTTTATAGGTTATAAGCTAGAAATAATCATGTGTTGCCCACATTTAAACAGATAAGGAACTAGAAATCAGAAAACATTCCCATAGTAAATCAGATCGTAATGATTCAGTGAACAAGAAATAACCTTTCATAATAACTTGATCTCCCAGGAAACAAACAGCAGCATAGCATAAGCTGTATAGAAATTTCACCAACCCCAGAATCAGCTATCTTTGAATTGAAATAGGTCTCAATAAAATTATCCGTCTCTTTACTTGATGTATTTAACCCAGAAAGAACACCCAAGTAACAATTATGCACGATGGGGTCCTTATCGTCACCATTTATCCTAACTGGAATGAATTTCCACATGTCATTAGAGCAAAATAATTCTTTCCCTTCGCTTTCTATATAATTTTTGTAGATTTGCACATGGTCACTGAACTTATTCGATGAGTCAATGTCGCCATGGGCATCATCATCCTCAGGTAAGGAAACCATTCTTCTTCTTGGTTTCCTTCTGCATTTGTTCTTCTGCAAAAAATCAGACTCTCCCTCATGAAAATTTACAATATCATCATTAACCAAAGAATCGGTGATGCTATCACTGGAAGCATTGATTGAATTCTCAAACTCTCTACCTTTGGAACCAGCATATTTTCCTCTAGCAAAAGGACCTAAAATGAGTGTTCCCTTTTGCTTCATAGGTGGATCTGTGTCATGGTCTCTGTCACCTGGGTTGGAAACCACAGAGTAATCTTTTGCATTTCCACCATAAATATTATCATCGAAGGACTGATTGACCTGAATTATTTTTGGGTCAAACTCGGCAGAATCATCTTCGCTGCAGCTCGAGTTGCTATCAGAGGATGCCACAGAGAAGGATTCAGCAGATAGCTGCAAAAGTTCCTCTTCTAAGTTCTGGCGTCGATGCAAAATATCTTCTTGGTAATGAGGGGGAGACGTCGGGCAAGCTGACGATGAACGGGATCTCATGATACTATTTATTCCATTTGAAGGGGAAATTAAATTTTCAGTACTCGCGTTATCCCCTCCAGAAACAAGTGTATTAAAGCGAGAGTAAACAGCATCAGCAGATTCATCATTTAAAGATCTCAGCTCTTCCAGATTACCAGTTAAATTGTTGTCAACAGAACTGTCCCTTCCCTGGTGCATTAAGAACAACTTTGATGTTGTGTCGCTATTTCTATCAAAATGCCGTCGGGAATTGACAACAGGTGATGTGTCTGCAAAGGAAGTTTCAGATTCTAGCATCATCGTGCTACTCTCATCCCCAGAAAGCTGAATAGTGTCAGAGATACATTTTGAGGTCTCACCAAGGTTCTTATCTTTCGACTTGCCATTTGCATGAATTTCTTTACTATTGCTCAAGATGTTACTCCTAAATTTGTTACCATCAACATTTCCAGATGTTTGATCCATCCATTCTTTAAATTCCTGCAACCATTGAATGGAATGTTCTTTCTTCCTGAGTTCAATTATTTTCATCATATGTTCTATTTCAGCTTCATCATCTGAAATTGCATTTTCATCTTTGCTTTGAATCTCATTATCACATGACATGGAATCTGAATCAGAACTCACGCGAATGAACTGTTTTTCACTCCCAATGCTCACAACTCGAGAGATACACTTCTGCAAATCATTAAAGAACAAGCAAGCTTAAGAAAGCAAAGAAGTTAACTTTGCAAGATCAAATATGAAGGAAATTTTTTCTGGTGAGTTAAAGGTTTAATACAAAAATGAAAGAGAGCCAATTGCAATGGTACGGATTCCTACCCGCTTTGCATTAATCCCCTCTGAATTAGCATCGTCCTTGGCCGGTACATAAAATCCAAAGCTAGCAGGCTGCTTCATCCTGCTAGTGACTATAACTTGCCTCTTCCAAAACTCACTTGGGGATATTCTCTTATCATCCAGTTTAAGCTACAAAACATATGCAAATATAACAACACTTCAGTTCAATGTGAGCTCGGATTTGTTATTGGCACATATATGCATCACAGAGGATCAGACAGTCAAATCCTTCAAGAGCCAATTACAACAATGGCTAAATCAATAGTGACTTACCTTGTGTGGAAGAGGAAAAAAGCTGAAGACTTGGGCTCGGAACCATCTTGCACAGCAAAGAGGATTTCCTTCTAACCACAAGTTCTGAAGAGATGGAAGGCCAGCAAGAATCTGCACCTCCCAGAAGTTTGAAATAATATTGTAGGAAAGGTCCAGCCCTTCAAGTGACCTCAAATTTTCAATTCCATGCAGCGTGGACAAAGCATTGTTCCGCAAATCAAGTTTAACGATTTGACAAGGGACCTACATGGAAGAACATTTGAAGTGGGTCCAAAACTTATAGCTTAACAGAAATGGAAACCAAATATTTCTCAGTAACTACATAGAACATGAATCAGACAGAGGCTCCTTTCTTCACTTTTCTATTCTTTTCTTCTTCATATTTGCACAATAAACTTTAGAATCGAGCTTACCTTAAACTGAAGCTTCTTATAGCAATTTAAACAAGTAGTGAGGAAATATATTATGACTACCTGATAAATAGATAATGACAAAGGCCATTCATGTTAACTTGGGATTCTTTTTCAAGTGATTCACCCATGTGATTGTTATATGGCAACATGTGATATGTTGCAAAAGATATGGCCTACTTGTGCCCTCTATCCGAATTGGTGTGTACTCTGCCAGAAAGAGGAGGAGACTCAAGATCATATACTTATGCATTGTCCATTCACGAGTTGTATTTGGTCCAAAGCTACAGAGGAGTTGGTTCTGGCGTGGGTTGCTCCAAGATCAGAGCACGAATTGTTTGTTTTAGATATTGGTCGTGATATTGGCAAGTGAGACCGTATTTTTTGGAGTGTGGCAATTCATTGCATATTTTTGGTCAATCTGGCTGGAGCGAAATAGTAGGATCTTCGACAATATAGCATAGTCGGCTAAAAAATGTTGAGAAAAAATCAAATTTAGGGCTTCAGTTTGGATTAGGAAACATTCAACATTTAACAATTTCTCCATTTCAGATTTAGATGGGGATTGGAGCTTTATATATTGTTGATACAATCAGAGTTTCAATTATCTTTTACGCACCGAGGATATCTTGTGTCCCTCTTGTAACTATTATCTTTTATGATCCTAATATAATATCATTTCTTATATAAAAAATAAATAAATAAAGTTCTCAACAAAGAAGAAGAAAGAAAGAGAATGCTTATTCCTTTTTAAAAATCTACCAGATAGGATCAAATTTTTGTTCCTGAATGTTTTCAAAGTAAAGTTTCCTGTTCTCCAACTCCTAAAGTCGTAGGGTTGTCTAAGTATCAAGGATTAACCAGCGGTATGTAGCCATTTCATCATCCCAATTTCTACAGGCCATCATTACACCACCATTTTGGCTGATAATTTGTCTCAGGCACCAGCTGTTTTTATAACCATCCCATCAAAATATATATTCACATGTTACGTACCATAATTCCCCTCATGTATCTAAACCCAAGCTTTAAATCCTTTCTTTCTCCATAATCCACGAAGAAAAGGCATAAAAGGACTTCCCTTGGAGGAAATTTGGTTGCTCCCGGTTTCTTTGAGAAAAATCACATCAACTGGTGGACACAGATATTAGAGTCTCGATTTGCTTATATGCATCTATCCAGCCTCATACAGTGCCAGAATGACATTTCTTGATTAATTTAACAAGCAAGGGACAGTTGAATGGAAACACAGTCCTGAAGCCAAACTCAATTACAAAATCCCAAATCTCATTGCTTGTGAATAACACTTATAATAGTACAAAAGGAAAAGAATTGGATTTAATTGACACAGCTGTGATCTCTCTCATTTCTGCACACCTTTCATCGAGTTAATCAGCTTCATTGAATAATTATATCCAAAACTCTGCATTTGAAATATCTATGCATATGCAGCACAATAATGTGAACAATATTACTAAACAAAAGGAAAAAGAAAATCATTCAAGTCACCACTTACTAAAAGCATCTATTTCTCTGGAAATTTCGAAAAGTTACCTCACCAAATGATGAAATGCTTCTCAGGTTATTAAATCCCAGATCGAGGTGCTTCAGTTTGCTGCATTTGTAGAGATTATCCACCTTTGAAAATTTGTTCCTACTGAGATCCAGAGTCTCCACGACAGGAAGAAGCTGCAAAGCCTCGTCCATGAGAATCAAGCCATTACACGCACATGACACAAAACACAAGCGGTTCCACTGTGGCGAATCCTTCATCTCCACAATTCTAGTGGCGAACACATGCCGCAATGCATCCTAAGCCAGTTGTGATATGGAAAAGGAGAAAAAAAAAATCAATACCTGCAGCAGGTCAAATACTTTAACCACGAAAACCTAATCATTTTCATTCTTATAAAAGAAACCATCAACAAAACATTCTGATAATTGTTCTCAAACCGTTGAACAACAAGACATCCTCCATTTTAGAGCATCACAGTTTCAGAATTACCCCCCGACTCCCAAAACTCAGCTATTGTAATTTCTTTCAAAAAATAAAATATAAAAAAGCACTCACGGCAGAATTATGGCAAATCAGTTTCTCCAGCGTGAACCTCAGTTCAAGCAGCCCCTTCGCAGCCGACGTTGACAGATCGCATCCCCGGAGCTCCAAAACCTTAAGACATCCAAACGGTAACAGATAGAGCGGCGTAGGATCCCTTCCCGGTGACGGAAGCACTGAAACCACCCTCAACGAAGGCAACAACCTAAGAATTCTTCGTAACTGCTCAAGCGCGCGGTGATCACCCAAATCAGAAACATACGCCCGCAGATAATCGACTGGAGCTCCAGAAATCAAACTCTCAAGCTCCTCCAACGCTTCTAGCCTGGATTGCACATACCTTAACCCCACGGGATTCAATTTCAAGACGAGAGTGCCTTCGATCAACCTCTCCGCCTGCTTTTCAACAAATTTAACGAGCGACTCGAGGTACTGATCGCCGGTGACTATCGCCATAGCATAAAAATTAGGACTAAGAATGGAGACTGGCGGATTGGGGGGTGGAGAGGAGGGGTTTTGGGGGAGCAGCGGAGGAGAGAAGTTCCATGATAGATGGTGGTGTGAATGAATTAGAATTGGTGCAATGATTGCTTTGGCGCTGAGTTGGTCGTTGTAAGTCGATGATTGGACACGTGGCGAACGCCAGAAGGACACGTGGCGTCATTTAGTCAATAATAACGACAAGTTATCATTTAGATTAAATAAATTTTTTCAACACAAAATATTATGATATAATTGTTATAAATATTATTGTATAATATATTTGTTATACGAAAGATGTGTAAATTGTGTATTGATGTAAATTTCTAATTTCACAAAAATGAAAGAAAACCAACATAAATCACTTTGTCATAATAGATGCGAAATTAACCTTATGTTTGGAAGCGAAGATTTTGAAGGGTTTGTGGGGATTTAGATTTGTAAATCTTGATTTTAACTGTTTGGTTAGTTGAATTTTAAAAATAGAATTGAATCTTAAGATATTTGACATGATTTCATTGTGTTTAAACAAATCTTCTCAAAACTGTTCAGATTTGATGGTATTTAATTTGAATAAAACTAAAAAATATCAATAACAAAAAAATTTTATTATTATTCTTCTACTATCTTTATATGTACACAAAAACCTTTGTGAGATGGTCTCACATATCAATTTCGTAGGTTGAATATTTTATTTGGGTCATCCATGAAAAATTATTACTTTTATGCTAAGAGTATTACTTTTTATTGTGAATATCGGTAGGGTTGTCTCGTCTCACGGATAAAAATTCGTGAGATCGTTTCACAAGAGACTTACTCTTATATGTAATTGTTAGATGAAATCATCTATTTATTTTTTATTTGCATATTTGATTCTTGATATCTATTCTTATAGTTGTCATGAATATTGGACAATTCTTTATTCAATAATAATTTATTTTTCTTTTTATAAAATTAGGATGTTGTTGAATATTAATTTTGAAATAATTTATATCGTAAAATTTAAATTTGAATATTTAGATGGTATGTTTGATTATTTTATTTTAATAATTCATTTTGTTTTTGTTAAGATTAGTTAATTAATTATATAAGAGTTTATTTAGTTGGTATGACACAAATATATAATTGAAATGATATACAGAAATATATGATAAAATTAATTTTAATTTTTCAGCTTTTTTATTAACGTGAATAATATGCTTTTAATCTTGATTTTTGTAAAAAATAATTAAGATTATTTTAATAAAATTTTAAATTTCCAAATTCAAATATTGTTTTTTCCAAACAAGAAATTAATTCTAAATATAATTTTTGAATTTCAAACCAAACACAAGATGAAATTCTAAATCCATGAATTTTCAAATCCAATTCTACCTTCAAATCCAAATCCAAAACTTTAAGCCCAAACACACTGTAAGGATACAAAGCAACTGCCAAGAATCGACTCGTCGTCATTGATTTTCTTGGTCGTATTGTAAGTCGTGATTGATTTATACAGGTAAAGTAGCTCTTAAAATATATTGCCAGGCACAGATTCTGCAGCATCATGAAGACTTTGCACAAACTTGTTATGCATAAAAAGTTATTGGTCATTTTTCAAGGCTGTTTTTCCAAATTTATCATGACCAGCCATGCGCCTCTTCTCTTCCTCAACCTGTTCGATCAATGCTTGTATCTCCGCTTCTGTTAAGCTTTCCTTTCCAACCTATTCTGTTAAATTGAAGCAAAAAATTTTAAAATTTAGTGAGATTTTAGTGTGAGCCATGTCCAAATTAAGACGAAATGATAATGAGCCTACATTAATACGATGAGCTTAGTGAAGGGTGTTAAGGAGTGAGAGGTCGCTGAATACAGAAAGTCTATTTGATTGGTTTTTCTATATATTATATCGGAGTGTAAATAGTCAATAACAACATATTACAGGATGTAAATTATTGTGTTGTGTACACATATATTCCTTTCTCCTTCGACGAAAATATAAAAAGAAGAAAAACATGGTTACTTTTCCATCATTTTCACTCTCTTCTCTTTAAGATACTTCATGATATCACATATCGATAATATGAAACTGATCTCAAGAACAATCATGTTTTACCCTCCAAATGTTTTTGCATATTTAGATCTATTAACATCAACCGTATGATTTCCATCTCAAGTGAAACATAAGTTCAGATTATGTCATGACTAGCTCTACGAATCATTGAAGTTTCAGATAGCAATCGGTGTATGAAAGAGCAGCTGACGTATAAATTTCAACTGGAACTTAAGCTCTGGCTACTCCATGACTAGCTCCATGAAACATTGAAGTTTTGGGTGGTAATCGGCGTATGGAAAAAGCAGAAAAAATAAAAAAGAATAGCTATTGATAACATAGAAAATATCACAACTGTCTAGAACAGCAGCATGGCATAGCTCTATGTTAACTGAGAAAATGTATAGCATGAACGCTTGATTTTCTTCAGTCCTTTTCTATCTCCAACATACCATCTCACGTATACACAATATCTTCACAAGCTTCACGTCCATGCTAGAGAAACTCTGGTCATGTTTGGTAGTGATTATGGGTGTTTTTAGAAATATCTTTGGGGATCTTGTTAAAATAAGATTAAGCTGCATTGTCTTTAACTATAGAAATTCTTGAATTTGAGAATTAATTTAAGCTTTGTTTTTATTTTTTGAAACACATTTTTTATGATAGATATCATATTTTGTTGGATTACTGATACCACATTATATATGTTTAGTTATGTTTATAGTACTTGAGATATTAATACTTTCAAAATCAAAATACAACAATCAGGTTAAAATACAACAATAGCGTACTTATGAAAATGATGGAAATTGAACTTAAAGTAATTATTATATTGAGAGGTTATGTGGTTTCTAAAATTTCTAATTACCAATACACCAGACCATCTAACATTTTTCTCCTTTCAGCAGTTTCTAGAAAGAGCACTTTCCTTGAGAACCAAGTTTTTTCCACTCAAAACTCATATATCAAACGAGAGGAAAAAAACTTTACACAAATGTAGAGGAAGAGGGGTATGGGTATTTTTCATCGATTTTGTACCGCAAATAAAGAGCATGAGACATCAAAAAAGCAGACAAGAAAAGTGTATTTTGAAGTTGACTTATGAAAGACTAACATCCATGACTTTAACTTCATAATCAAGTAGCTGCTGTGCATATGTCATTTCTTTGTTTGATAACTCTGAAAATATATGTTGAAATCCATCCAACCGTAAGACCTAAAACCAAGACTAACTGTACAACATTCCCAGCTTGTAGGGGATTAACATCAACAAACTGCAGAAAATTTGAACACGTGTCACGGAAATTTTAACTCATACTTAGATTTAGAAGAGAACACAAAAGGCACAAAATATATCACAGGCACAATGAAGAGCAAGTGGCAAGGTAGAGTATGAAGAGAGGGGGAAACAAAGTGAAAATGATACCACGATACCTCCAATCTGCTTTTCAAGCCGAGGCCACCAATAGTAACTCCAAGCTCGATTAATAAAACATCCTTCCTAGGGTATCCAAAAAGAGTCTGCAACAGTAAAAAATTTAGCATGCCGACTCAGAGATTCCCACAACTTTTAAAGATCCTAAATATATTGAGTGCTTTGTCATTTGTTTTTCCACTTCTGATGGTAACAATTTTAACAATGTAAGATGAGCAGTCACATTCTTTGAGAGAAATGTAATTCCAAAAAGACGGATAAAATAAGTGACATGGTAGACTATTAGTTAACTTTTTTTGAACAACATATCAAGGATTACATAGCCAGGAAAAATAAGATAAGTTATATCTCATCAATAAGACATACCTTATTCTGGTCTATAGATTCATCTTTATTGCCACTCGAGTTGGAGAAGCCACTGAATCTTGGAATTGTAGAGATCACTTTCATTGCTATCGAGGCATGAGATATTCCCATTAACGAAATTATCCATGTTGATAGAGTCTAGACATGTCCTGCTGTTGGTAGGTATTCTTTTGTTTTGGGAAATCAAGGTATAGAAATGGGTGAACCAAATGACTATGAGAAAATAGTCGAGGTAAGAGTTTAACTCTTTTTTCTTAAACCGATATTGTCTCACCCCGGTGCTCACGGTTGTTGGCAATTCGTTTCCCAATATACTACGACTATGACTTCAAAATAGTAGCACTACAAATTTTAAAGTCACATGAACTTGAGATGTTTAGAATGCTATCAAGATGATATGAAAATTTTCTAATTTCGAATTCTAAGCGTTAAACTTAAAAATCCAATTCCAAGAGATCTTGCAAAACTTGGATTTAAGCGCAAATGCTTAAAAAACTCAAAAACTAAAAGACAACTCTTGAATTTAATTTCAAAGTTCGAATTTAAGCGTATAAGTTTAGAAAAATTCAAACTCAAGATTTTATATCTTGAAAATTTGAGCTTTAAGCGTTAATGCTTAAAAATTCACATATAGAACTAAACTTGGAGAGAAAGGAGAAGAAGAAAAAATAGTGTGATGAATGAAACGAATGGGGTCTTATTCATAAAAACTGAAGAAACTTGAATGAAATGATGCACCACTTGATCTTAATTAATTTTTTATTTTTATTATTATATATTAAATAAATATATAAATTAATTAAAATTTTAATTTTATTATTATTATTATTATTATTATTATCTGGTATAAAGATTAGATCTAAAACTCATATTTTTTCTGCCTTTGTAGCTTACTTTCCATTATTGTTGGAAGATCATTTTATTTATAACAAAAAAGAGTAAGTTTATTAATACTCCTTAATCGTTTGTAATTCTTTTGTAATACTGCCATATGACACAATTCTGCCCAATTTTCCTTTGAGAAAAGAGACCCTCCGTGCCAAAGTATCTAGATTGTCAGATACATATTCTTTAATTAGCAGTACTCTTTAAGGACTTGATATTTTGATGAAGAAGAGTTGCATTGTTATGTTTTCTTCCACCCCCAAATTATATATATATTTAGTGAAAAACATAATATATTTATCCATTAAACAGATGTCATGTAATTCAAGATTACACAGAGCTTGAATAAATTTATTTTTCTTCTTTGTGTCTTAATTGCTAAAATAGTCTTCCGGCATAAATTATTCTTTAAATAGGGTAGTAATTATTCCAGCTATCTCACTAAGAGATTTTCTTGTTAGAATTGGCTCTTTGATTTCTGTCGAAGTCGTGTCTCAGACGATTTTGACTGATCTCATCAAACTCATTTCTAAAAGTTTAATGATTTCTTATTTGTTGAGATCAAGTGTTCTTGCTGCGATTCTCGTTACCGTTGTACAATCATATATAAGATCTTTTCTGTTTTTGAAGTCCATTACATCAAGGTCAAGTATAACCCCATAAAGATGTATTGGTTCTAAAACAGACTTCTCATATGGTGTTTGGTGCAAGAGTATTTGATTTATCCTTGACCGTGTTCCCACTGAGTGTGCTTCTGAACCTACTTGGAAATCTGTTTGAGGTCGTCTCATATTTGTATTATGAGATCCCACACATTTCCTTGGTGGTTTATGAGAATATGACAAAGTTATCGAGGGAGGTTAATCCTCTGTTGTGTTTATCTTCAGATCCACGACCTTGAGATTCATAAAAGACTGTGCAAGATCTTGAAGATCTTCTAGACCAATCATTTTTATAGTTGTCATCAGCTTAAATTTTTTTATGAGACAGTTTTAATTAGATTGATCATTTTGTCTTCTCCGGTTAAAGGTTTTGCCTTGGCCGCCCCTATTTGGTGTAGTAATGGTTCAGTACTAAAAGATGGTGGTACCTTTTTACTAGAACTTGGTTGTTGTTCTAGAGTTTGAATTCTTGTTTGAATATCTTTTAAGAATTTCTTTTTGTTTCTCAAGTATTTCCTCAATTTTGCTTAACACATAATAAACTGATTGGTATAGTATTGTAACACATAATATAACTGATTGGTATGGTATTGTATCGTCTTTTAGATCTCTTTAAGATTTTCGGAGACTTTAGAGGAACCCTGAACTATTTTTAGGAACCTATTTTATAATTTTTGAGAAAAATCTCCTCTTTAAACATTTTATTACACATTAATAATATTATTATATAATTATATGTTTGAAATAATTTTACCTTGTTTTTAATATATTTTTGGTCGAGTTATAAAAACAAAGATATTTGTATTAGTTTATTAAAGTTGAGGAGTTTAAACTAAATTTTTATGTCAATGGGAGATTTTTTCTCTAATTTACTTATAATTTATTCTAATTATTTATTTTAAATTTTAATTTCTTTAATATCTGCTTATACTGAACATTTTAGATAGATTTGGGTTTGGCACGTAATTAGGTTGGCCCACCTCTCCAAAATATATACTCTTACATCTCCAGTCAAATTTGCATCCATGCTTTGGGCTTTGACTAAATTTGCTGCCGATCGAAGGCGTAAAATAAAAATTCTGATCGCATATACTCGCAAATTTTTGTCTGTTTGAGTCCTCATTTGTGCGAAAAATGGGTCGAAGTGTAGTGGGTTTCATTGGGTTGGATGATATCTCCTTGGAACTGGCTGCTTCTCTTCTGCATTCTGGCTATGAAGTTCAGGCATTTGAGGTTTTCCCGAATTTCCTTTCATTGTAATTTTTTATTTTTTGGGCTGTTTGGTTTTCGTATGATCGACATGTATGGTAAGAGATCAAGACGATGATGTTGACAAGGCTGTCCAGTAATAATCTTGTTTCTTTTGCTCTTTTTGGGTGTTATTGATTCGGTTTCATGTTCTATTTGCCACCATTTGGAGTAAATGTGGTTGATTTGGCTGTTCAAAGAATTGAATGCGAATACTATTCCCAGGATCCATCAACTCAAAAACTTTTGGTGTGGTGATCATTAACGTGGTATGGGACTGGGGGTCATGACTTTGAAAATCGCTTATCTCGTGTACAAAAATTTGGTTAGTTGTGCAACGCCAGATTAATCTTTACGTGTTGGAACATGTGAGGAATATTAGAGTATGCTGGTATTACAATTGGTCGTCAGTTTCAATCCTGAAATATCCATATCCAGGATTAGAGAATGGCGGAATCCGGTAATCTTATGAACCCAGAATGATTTTATAAATAAATAATTACTCACTGTAGTTATAAAGCTAAAGAGTACAATTGATAACCATGTGAGATACAGCAAGCTAGATCTTGATGTTCACCATTTGAAAGTGCTTTAACTTACAGACCGGGAAAATGTTCTAAGATATGATTGTCATTTTCAGCATTCCTATTCTACGAAAGAAATTTGACGAGAAATCACTTTTTCGAGCAATGATTTGGAATGTTAATGAGGCCCAATGTCAAGATGCAGCCAATTTTCAGTTGTCGATTTTACTGATAAAAACATTCAATAATCTGGTACAGATTAATTATTTCTTACCTCTGTACTTTACAATGCTTGTTTAAAATTTATATTTCAGATATCCGGTTCTTTGATGGATGACTTCTCAAAACTAGGGGGTAAAAAGTGTTCCAATCTGGTGGATACAGGGAAAGGTAAATGAAATAGTTCTGCCTTTTGCAGGTTTCGATGTGGCATATTTCCCACCTTTAGATTAAAACAGCTATAAGCAGTCTAGTAATTTACGAATTTTGTTTGCACTATATCCACTCCAGAACGCATTTTTCTGATAGTAGATGTCTAAGTCTCTGTAGTGATCCAGGATGATCTGATCTACTGCTAAATTGCTGTTAGTGTTAGTTTAGAATGAATAAGTGTCACCATGCCGCAGCAAGAAAAATAAATTACTAAGAGATTAAGACACTAGTATTCCAAATGGTCAATTATACTGACTTTAGTTGTGCTATTCCATGGGTAAATATTCTATAACTATGATCCTGGTCTTGATTCAAGCTTACAATTTTTTCCTTTTCACTCAGGTGTCCATGCTTTGGTCATACTTATATCTCACGTTGATCAAATAAATGATATTTTTTATAGTGATGAAGGTGTTCTAAAAGGTACCTTTCAAATTTGTATGAAGATTCTTTATTAATTTTGTTTGAGATCGATGCACTAACATTATTTTCTGACTTTACAGGATTGCAAAAAGACGTAATCATCATTCTCCATTCTATTATACTCCCTGCACATATCCAGAAGCTGGAGAAAAGTGTTAAAGGTAGCTTTTATTTTGTATGCTTATCACCTTTTATGCTAAATAAAGTGATAAAGATATACTGATAAAAAAAGTGGTGAAGATTTAAGTCTACTGAATGTATATGTTTATCTCAACTTTCTTTGTCTTCTCTGTAAATCTAACTTAAATTAATTTGACTTGTATACCTCCATGATACAAATGATTTTCCAGAATTATGTTCTGGTATTAACTTGCATTAGATTGGCATACAGCGTACTAATGTTTTCTCTCTTTGTTTATTTTGCCATTTCAAAACTTTTTTCTGAATCATTATATTTTTAATATAATTTTATTTACTTACAACCAAATTTTAAGTTTTTTAGAAATTCATCCTAATAAACAACAATTATAATGCTCTATGAATCTAAATGGATTAATGGAGTATATCAGTATAAGATGTATTGTTTCTGAACCCGAAGCGTCAATCATCCCATTTATCTTTAAATTGAACATACCCTTTTTATATTGCTAATAGAGCAGCATCCGACGTCGTGCAAATGCTGTGTGGTATGATCTAGATAGAAAATTGATTATTTTCATTTTCCAGTGAGGGGTGTATATACTGGAGAAACAAATTCTGCCTACCACCAAAGCACCTATCTTTGTGAAAACTGTTACAATATTCTTGCCTACAATTATACTTATAAAAACATAAATCTTACTAACTTAATTGTAATCTTTTGTGTAGTTTGGTGTCAAATCTGTAAAAGGAAGAGAATTCTCCTATATTATTAACTTGAACGTACATGAAATAATATGAAATATATATAAAGAAAAGCCTAACTGCATATTCCTACAAAATCCAATTTATATACTCTAAGTTTAAAGTTTAAACTTAAAACAAATAACCTAATTTTCTAAGATCTTCAACACTCCCCCTCAAGCTTGGCGGTATATGTATGTCATGGCGAGCTTGGTCTTCAATTATTTGAAGTGCGGTCGATGGAGTGCCTTTGTCAAAATATCTGCCAGCTGTGTGAGAGAAATAGTGGAGATCAACTATTCTCTTCTCAACCTTTTCACTTATGAAGTGTGTGTCGATTTCCACTTGCTTGGTTCAGTCATGGCGAAATGGATTCTTGGCAATCTTTAAGGTGGCTTGGTTGTCACTTGTCACACATCATCTCAATTGGATGACTATTTGCTATCTTCAATTCATTAAGCAACATTTTAAGCCACATGCTTTCACAAATTCCATTGGACAATGCTCTGTATTATGCTTCCGCGCTGCTTCTGGCCACAACTGGTTGTTTCTTACTTCTCCATGTCACTAGATTATCCCATATAAATGAACAATATGCAGATGTAGAGCGTCTATCAACAGGACAACCTGCCCAATCAGCATCACTGTAGACTAAAATTTCTTATTGCAGTCTTTCTAAAGAGCTACCCTTTTCTAGGTGTTCCCTTCAAGTATATCAGCACTCGGTATACTGTTTCCATGTGTTCTTCAGTAGGTTTAGTCATGTACTGACTGACAACAGTCACGATGTATCCAATGTCAGGTCGAGTGTGTGATAGGTAGAAAGATGAAAAGCTTGAACCTTCCTCTGAAGCTTGTCTCGATCTTTTCTGCTGAATTCTGAAGGAATGTAACATTGTTTACACTTAAATTGCATGGCAAGGATAGGTGGCTCCCTCTTGGTGCAGCATGTCTCGCGCATATGCGCGACCATCATTGGCGCATATGCACGAGACCTACTGTCTCGTCGCATAACATTTCTTCTGCTCGCGCATATGCGCGCACCATCTTTGCGCATATGCGCCGAACGTTCTGTCCTGGCACTTCTGAAATCCACCACCTCGCGCATATGCGCGCCCTGACTCGCGCATATGCGCGAGGTCTTCTGCCTCGGCAATGGTCTTCTCGCGCATATGCATGCCTTTATGCCTCGCATGTGCGCGATACCTACTGTATCCCACATATGCCAACTCATGCATTTTCCAATTCTGGTCTCGGAGTGGTCCGTCTATAATCATAACAATTCATAATCATTAATCCCAAATTACCAAATAAAATCTCGGGCATTACAATCGACATGGAATTTAGTAGTGCAGTAGAGGTCGACATTAATCTTGCTAACATACAGTAAATTAACAGTAAGATCAGGGGCGAAGAGCACAAATTGTAAGCAAATATCACGAGAAAGTTGCACAGAACCAACACCCAAGATCTTTGAACTATAACCATTAGCAATTTGTACAGAATGAAAGACCTCACATGGCCTGTAAGAGCTAAAAATTGAAAGACTAGCCGTCATATGATCAGAGGCACCCGAGTCAACAATTCATGTAGAAGACAAATCCCGATTCGAGGAAAATGCAAGGGGAAAATCACCTTGGTGTGCTGCATTACCCGTACTCAAAAGTGTTGTGGATGGGGCAGAATTTTGAGCAGAAATCTGGCCAAAGAGACGCTGAAGGGCATCAAGCTGCTGTTGGGTGAAAGGTTGCTGCGAGGCAGGGAAAGCAGCGACGACAATAACGGAATTAACACGACGTTCCTTATTTGGTTTCTAATCTGCCGGTTTACCATGAATGCGCCAGCAAGTGTCCTAGGTATGGTTTGGTTTCTTGCACTTGTCACACCATAAGCAACCATTCTGCACTTGCTGGCTGTTTGTGGATGCAGAATGCGGCGAATGCCGCGTACCACCGTCGGGATTGGAGGGAAACGATGGTCGAGTGGACGCTAGGGCAGAAGCATCACTGGTAGGGGGACGAGAAGATCCCAACTTCAACTTTCGGCTACTTTCCTCATGGAGGACCTCGGAGAAAGCTGCACGGAGTCCTGGCAGCGGTTTATTGGACAAGATGCGGCCACGAACTTCATCAAGAGATGGATCAAGTCTGAGAAGGAACTTGAATACATAACACGTTTGGTCTACACAATCTCCCTGAATTTTGTTTCATCCGTTGCACACTTCCAGTCGTGTGATTCGAACAAATCGAGCTGTTGCTAGAGTTTGGTGAGGGCAGTGAAGTAAGTTATGACCGTGTCCTCACCCTGGAGAATGTCATGAAGGCAGCCTTCCACGCTGAATAATTCAGAAGTGTTGTCTCTGGCAGAGTACGTATCCCGGACTGCATCCTATATTTCTTCGGCAAAGAATAGAGGAGGAAATCCTCTCCAATGTCTGGGACCATGGAATTGATAAGCCAAGACATGAGCATGCTATTATCGGCGTTCCAGGATTTGAATTTTCCATCCGTGGTGGCCGGTTGGCGGTTGTTTGGATGAGCCAGAGATGAGATCTTCCTTTCCCTTGCCGCATATAAACATCATGACGGACTGGGACCATTGCAGGTAATTCTGGCCATCGAGTTTGTGGCATATAATGGATTGAAGCGGAGAGAGATCGATAGTGGTCTGATGCGGCGGAACCGGTGGTTGTTTATCAGAATCCGACGATGAAGCCATATTGCCGTATTTTGTCAAGGCAACGACTAGGGTTTATTCCTGATGCCCTAGTTTGGTGTAAAATCTGTATGAGGAAGAGAATTCTCCTTCATTACTATCTTGAACGTACATGAAATATATATAAAAGAAAAGCCTAACTGCATATCCCTACAAAATCCAATTTACCTGTTCTAAACTTAAAGTTTAAAAATTTAAAACAAATATCCTAATTATCTTATCTAAGATCTTCAACATTTTCTGGTAAAACAAGTCTCCTTTCCGTAGCTTTTAATCTTCCGAAAGTTCTAACACTAAATTTCTTTCAACATTTCATTTTTTTTTTGATAAGAAACTTACTTATATTAATATGAAATAGTTTTTCAGTTACAAGAAGTGGACTAGTAGTCCACCAAGGCCAAATATGAAACACTAAATTAGCAATACACATAAGTCCAGTTCCTTAAAAGATCTAGTGTTGATAAACTCTGCAAATCTTTATTAATTCCAATCCATTTGACTATCATGAATTTGATTTTGTCCCGACACTCTTCTGCACTGTCTTCCAAGTCTTGAAAGATTCTTCTATTTCTCTCTAGCCAGATGCCCCAGCATATGCCATGGATCACCACCCTCCAAAAAACTCGTCCTCTTTTTCCAACCCATTGGCCCAAGTCCGTATTGAACAAATCAGTTGTTGTCTTCGGTATAACCCAAGCAAATTTCAATTCATTCAAAGCCCTTGACCACAATTCATTAGCAAGCTTACAGTGAATTAGCAAATGATCTTGCGTTTCCAGCTCATGACGACACAACACACACCAACTGGGAGAAAGGGCACAGTTAGGCCATCTCTTTTGCATCAACTCTGCTGTTGGTAACATACCAAGAATTGCCGTCCAAGAGAAAATTTGAACCTTTGAAGGAATAGGAGTCTTCCAAATGATGTTGTAAAATTCGAAATTTTGGACACCATTATTAGCGGAGAAGAGTGAATGGAAAAATGACTTGACCGTGAACTTACCAGACGGATCCCTCTCCCACACTCTAAAATCATCAACCCCTTCTACCAACCTAACCCTTTCTAAAATACCTAACAACGAGGACAAATGAACAACTTCCTCCTCTCGAAGAGACCGACGAAAATGCAAGTCCCAGGAATAATCATTAGACACATTGTCGAAAGTGAAAAAATATGATATTTGCAAGTTACGAGCTGAGGTTATACAAAATAAAGAAGGGAACAAATCCCGGAAAGCTACATCCCCCCACCAAATATCCTCCCAAAATCTGACTTTAGTCCCCCTCTAACCACTAATCTCAATAGTTGGTGATAAGTCGGGTAAGTGCTTGAGATAAATTTCCACGGACATTTAAACGTCACATTCCATGCCAAACCTGCGTCCCAATAATTTTCTTGTAGCCCATATTTGCTTCTTATTATTCTTTTCCACAAAGGATCGTGTTCAACGCCAAACCTCCACCACCATTTTCCCAAAAGCGCTTTGTTTCTCAAGCAAATATTTCCGATACCCAATCCTCCTTTCTCTTTCGGTCTACAAACTTGTTCCCACCTTACCATATGACAATGTGATTCACCCTCGTTTCCATCCCACAGAAAATCTCTCATTATCTTTTCCATCTTTCCCGCCACTCCTTTCGGTACCCTGAAAAGTGACAGAAAGTATGTAGGCAAAACATTCAACACCGCTGCAATCAATATCAATCTTCCTCCTTTGGACAAAAAAGCTTTTTTCCACGTTGCCAATTTTTTGGTAATCCTGATCAAGATTGGTTCCCAAAAAGACACTTTCAATGGATTGCCCCCTAAAGGAACTCCCAAGTATATGATCGGCCATTTATCCCTTCGACAACCAAACCTCTGGGCTAGATTATCTTCTTCAACTTCATCCTGACTTAAACCCAATAATGCACTCTTATCCCAATTGATCCCAAGTCCTGACATATCACAAAACAATTTCAAGATTCGCACCAAAAATTGTAAGTGTACCTCTTTTTGAACGAAAAACAATGTGTCGTCCGCAAACTGTATATGCGATACTTCCACCTGATCTCGCCCCACCTCGAACCCTTTTATTAATTTGGCATCTTTTGCTTTATCAATCAAACTTCCCAAAACATCAACTAACATGTTGAACAAGAAAGGTGACAATGGGTCTCCCTGTCTAAGCCCTCTACTTGATTTAAATTTCCCCCTCGGTCTCCCATTGATCATGATGGAAAACGAAACATTAGATACGCACCCTCTTATCCATCTCTCTCCAAATCCCTTTTTGCCTAGCACGAAGTCCAAGAAATCCCACTCCACATTGTCATATGCTTTTTCAAAGTCAATTTTCACCCAACCTTTCTTTTTCTTCTTCCTCCCTTCTTCCACCAGCTCATTAGCAATCAAACAACAATCCAAAATTTGTTTTCCTTCCGTAAATGCATATTGAGATTCGGACAAAGTATGTGACAAAACTCTTTTCATCCTTGTAGCCAACACTTTAGCGATTATCTTGTATAAGCTCGTTGTGAGGCTAATGGGTCTGAAATCTTTAACCCTTAGTGAGTCATGTTTCTTTGGTATCAAACATATATACGATTCATTGGTGATTCCATTGATGATCCCCTCTTCGTAAAATTCCTCGAAAACCTTCATTAACTCCCCCTTGACCACTTCCCAACAATCCTGATATAGTGCAAATGTATAACCATCAGGCCCCGGTGCTTTGCATCTGTCACAGTCGAAAATAGCCTTCTTAACCTCTTCCTCGAGAAATGGTTGTTCAATTTCAGCTCTCATATCGACATCGATAGGTCTCCATTCTACGCCTTCAATCCCAAATCTATTTACATCTCTTTTGCCGTACAACTGCTGGAAGTATTCTAGAATGGATTTGATTATTTGACCTTCATCCTCTACAACCACCCCGTCCTCATTTTCCAATCTACTGATAATTCCTTTGCTTCTTCGGTGATTAAGTAGAGAATGGAAGAACTTTGTGTTGTGATCTCCATCTTTTAACCAATTTATCTTTGCTTTTTGATATAACATTTGATTTCGTCGACACATCAATTCTTCCAACTCACATTTAATTAATTTTTTTTCATTCGCCCCTTCTGCATTCTCCCTCCCTTCACCCTCTATCTCATCCAAAGCAATAATTCTATTTTTCAATTCGGCCTCCCTCATCTCAGTCTTCCCGAACACCTCGCCATTCCATAACTTAATATTTTCCTTAACAGACTTTAATTTTCTCATAAATTTGTATCCCTCCCATCCTTGAAATTGTGTGCTATTCCACCATGTCGAAAAATTTTGTTTAAAGCTCTTATGTTTCAGCCACATGTTCTCGAATCTAAATGGACTCGGCCCCCATTTCATTTTTTGTGTATCTAAAACAATTGGAAAATGATCCGATGTTAGTCGCGGCAATACATATTGCCTATGGAACGGGAATAGTTCCGTCCATCCTCCCAAGAACAAGAATCTATCAAGTCTGCTGCAAATCGGTGTAGCCCTCAAATTTGTCCATGTAAATTTCGCATTCAATAATGGGGGGTCAATCAGTTCTAATTCCTGCACCAACATATCAAAGCAACATTTCATTTTAAGTTGATAAATAGTTATTTTATCAGTTCCCAGTTTGGAAATGATAGATTACACACAAGATTGTTGAGTCTTTGTTAAGCCACTAACCCATAATTGTTAGAGCTACAATTGTTGTACAGTTGTACTATCACCTTTATGCCTAGATCTATGGACATGAAATTAATTTTCTGTTTGATTACATCCTGTCCTTTCCATAATACTTTTATTTTGTCGCAGAGGATTATCAAATGGCATTTGTTGATATGTATGTCTCAAGGGCCGTGTCTGAAGTTTTGAATGGGAAAGTCATGGTAAATTTGTTAGCTATCGTTTAAGGTGTTTTGAAAAATCAAGTTCTGGCTGGATGCGCTTAATTCTTTTTATCAATGATCAACAGATTACATCCTCAGGAAGATCAGATTCCATCTCTAGGGCACATCCCATTCTTTCTGGTTCAATTCACCCCTTGCTTTTATTTGGTTGTTTTTTTTAGCAATTTGCGGCAAAGATTACTGATAATAATAATAATAATAATTTTTTGCGCAGCCATGGGCGAAAAACTTTTCTTTTTTGAAGGTGAAGTCGGTGCTGGCAGGTGCGCTCTCTTCGTGGCTTCTTGATCTTTGTATCCTCTAAAAACAAAAAATTGTGTCTCATCATGATAGGCAATGCAGTAGTTACTCTATTAAAGTGCATGCGTTAAATATTGCTGAAGGGAAAAAAGTTTAATTATCATTTTGCATATCAATCAAAAGTTAACAGTTTATTTATTATACCATATATAATACTCAACTCTCTCTCATATATTCTTTATATTTTGATTGCAGCAAAAGTAAAATGGTAATTGAGCTTCTTGAAGGCATTCACTTTGTAGCATCACTGGAGGCCTTGTCTCTTGGTACTCAAGCTGGAATTCATCCGATGATATTATATGATATCATATCTAATGCTGCTGGAAATTCATGGTGACTGAATTGTTATAATTTTTAATTTTATTTTATTTGCAGTTATTTTTTTTCCTTTTGCTTAGAAGTTGAAAAAAGTATTTTTCAGCAACTTACACTTGCAAATTCATAATTTTGTGCCTGTCTGCTTTTATCCAGATAGGACATCAAGCAAAAAATTGTCATTGGCACCTTCCGTCTGTTTCTTTGATAATTACTTGTGGTTCATTTCTGAGTTGCATCTGAACCAAAAACAGCATTTTACTTTTAGGCAATATTTTTTGTGGTAGTTTGTACTAAGTGGAATTATTTCTGGAACGAGCTAAGAAATAATGTTATATTCATCTGGGTTGGGAACAAGCAAAGAGAATTTCGTACTCATCTGGTCTTAATACGGAGTCCGGTTTAGAGAAGTATCGTTTTGTGTTTACTTGAATTAAAAGAGTTACAACTAAACTTGAGCAGTAGGCTATGATTCTCTGGTGATTGATCCTTAATAATGGAGCACTACAGAGTGATGAAACCAAAGATAAATAGTCAAAGTAGAGTGAATTAGAGTAAATTTTGTGTTCTCTTATGGGAAATGCTTCCGCAGGGAGTGACCAATAAATTGTTGGAAGAGAATTTGATCAATAGAGTTACAATTTATTATTGTTAGAAATGCAAATAAGCTCATAATTTTGTGCAAACTTCATCTTACTTTCAAGGTTACAATTTCATGCCATAACAAAAAACTGGGTTCAAGTCCATTTTATAGCATCCTTTTGTTTTGTGACTGTGCTTAGGATTTCACCTGTTTTATCTTGAAAACACAATGCTATCTTCAAGTAGCATGTTGATTCAATCAAATACATCCCAGCCTTTTAAACGAGGCAGAGATGCTAGAAGAGTGAAGCAAATATTAAATGGGATTTTTACTTGGGTTTGCTATTTAAATAAGATTCTCTTCCCCAGCAAACACTAAATTCATAGAGTTTACACAAACAATTTCATACAATTTGCTTTACACATTTGTATCTGCTAAAGTTAAGAAGAGTCAAGACTATTGCAAATTGTTGCAGTAGGCATGGCACTAAAAGTAGAAGCTATTTCCGTGAATTCTGACTTGCAGGTACAGTATGAAATTTTATATGCTAGATGTCGGATTTGGGCAAGTAATTTAGTTTATGCTAACAAATTGGGTACAAAGCTACAAGAACTAACGTGCTTTATGTTGATGTTACAAGTTTTTGATTTAGATTCCTGTCTCTACTTCATTACATGCTCACACATTTGTTTTGGTAATATAAACTTTTATCCTTGTTTGATGTTTGTAGGGTTTTCAAAAATTACATCCCTCATTTGTTAAAGGGTAACCGGTCAAAGCATAATATGCTCAATGCTTTTGTTCAAAACCTGGTAAGATGTTGCAACTTACTCAAGGTAGTGGATTTTGCCTTTTGTAACTGCAATGCCACATCGTTGGCTATCAAAAAAAATGAATATCAGTAGATGTGGTGACTGGTGATTCATCTCGTGTTTCACATTGATAATTCTTGTTTTTTTATACATTCAATGAATAGATGTAAAGTTCCTGTTTGGATATGTCTTCGAAACCTATCCAGCGGAAGTAATGTTTGTTTTTCAATGTTAAGTGATTATGTTGTGATGCTTTCTATTCCACTCACGTACACATACATGAAAGGGAGGAAAATTTCTGTTGGATAACTGTCCTTCCCTCAGGAAAATAACACTTTTTTTGAAGTTAGTGGTCAACATTTCACTGCACCGAAGCATGAAACTTGGGATCTATTTTAGGAAATCTTTGTGGCTGAAAAATCTTCAGATTAATACAATTTAATATGGATCATAAATATAAGCTGGGTAAAGAACTGAGGATTTGGGTTTTTAATAGGATGGAGAAGAAGAGTTATAGGGCTTAACTTGGGTTTGCTGAACAGTATATCAGATGGAGATCTGAAGAATAAGTTTAGATTATTTTTATTCATTTTAAGCTGGGACTACTTGGATTTAAGGTCTGGAAAATCCATGCCGGATGTTGTGGCCAATTCTTGAGAAAATAAAGGGATTATTTACTTCAAAACAATCTATCTAAAACTTGAACTGTCAAACCGGTCTCTTAATGTTTTGTGCTGCCACCCACCCCGATAGTTATATTTTTCTCATCAATTTGTATTTGTGCTCAAGGGAACGGTGTTGGAGATGGAAAAATCGCTAATATTTCCACTTCCCCTTTTAACTGCTGCCCATCAACCATTGCTAGCAGGTATAACATGCAACTTATATTATACTTTTGCCTGGTGACTTTAGATTCATACTGAGAACAAGTCAGGCAAATTTCACTCTTATCTTTAACAGGATTTTCGCATAGCGAAAAGATCGGTGAAGACGCCACATTGCTCAAAGTAAATATTGAATTAAACCATGCAGATACTATTTATGGTTCTTATCTCCGAAACTGTTTTAATAATTTATCTATGACTGCAACTGGGTTTTAACAGGTCTGGGAAAAGGTAACTGGAGTGAACATAATAGATGCAGTAAATGCAAAATACAACAACCCAGAGGAACTGGCTGGTACAGTATCTGCCAAATCAAAACATGTTAAGCGAATTGGGTTTATAGGATTAGGAGCTATGGGATTTGGCATGGCAAAGCATTTATTGGAATCCAATTACTGTGTCCTGGGATACGATGTAAGTCTTCATCTCAAATATATGTCCTTACAAAGTAAACAAGCTTTTGTCTATGATTTCAGGCATATAGCCATAAGTTTAGGGCGTAATGATATTTTTTTAAAAAATTCACCATGTTATACACATTAATATTTACTATTAGTTAATTGAAGGGAAATATTCACATTTAACGACAATTTGAATCTCGTGAGTAGGTGTATCAACCTACATTATCTCGATTTGCAAATGAAGGTGGCATAGCAGAGAGCAGCCCTGCAGAAGTATCAAAAGGTAATTCTGTAACTTGAGGAGTAGAAACTCTAGGTAAGTGAAAGTGTTGATTTTAAAGGAAACAACATGTGTCGTCACTTTGTCTGTGCAACATGATATGGGGTTCTGCATATTTGTGTCAGCGTGATAAGCAAGACTTTGTGGTACGTACCTAGGAAGGTGTAACTTCTATATTCTCAGTTCTGATGAGAGTGTAATCTGGAGTACCTGCTTAGCTTGTCCACTAAGAATTTTTTATTTCCTGAATCCTGCTTGACATAGAAAAAATCATAATTGCTCGGGGTTGATTGTTTCAACCAACATCATTGTCTTTAAACAATAAAAAGTTCATTATATTCTTCTTTGGATTTAAGAGTTGCATTTGGTGTGAAGACACTCAGCGTTTGAAGTTTGTGAATTGGAAAACTTTTAGTTTCTTTGATCATTGCTGGTCTGTCATTTTCTCAGATGTGGATGTTCTGGTTATAATGGTTACAAATGAATATCAAGCTGAAAGTGTTCTATTTGGGGACCATGGTGCTGTGACAGGTATGAGTTTTTAGTACCTCTTGTGTATACAACAAAGTTTTAATTTGAAAAATGACCTTGCTTAAACTTTTTTTATTTACAACCTTCATCGACTAAAAACACCTGATGCAACCGGGCGGACAATATAATTTTTTGTAGACAGAGGTCATTTTTTTTAAAGTTTGACCGACTTCATTTTTAAACTATTCCTACAATGAATTGACCTAATTGCTTCTTAATGTATGTAGCTCTTCCACATGGAGCATCCGTTATCATCTCATCAACTGTTTCTCCAGCATTTATTAGACAGCTGGAGCCGCGATTGCATAGTAAGTTTATTATTTTTCTGATTGTTTTCTTTCGATGAATGAGGGCATACACAATGGAGGACATTTGGAGAAAGGGAGAAATGTTCTCCCTTGTGTCCTCCCACGTGGAATGTCCGAATACAAATGTGTCCGGGCATTCCTTTTTAAAAAATATTATTATTATTTTTTAAATGGAACATGCAGCGTGAGCTGCACTCTGCGCACGCTGCAGCCCACCCATGCTGCATGCTTCAGCTTTTTGTTTTCTTTAAAAAAAATTAATTTTTTTAAAATTAAAATTTGTTTGACCGAATGAAATTTGATAAATTTAGTAAATGACCTTTGTCAGATTGCTTCAATTTTTGCGTGCACAACTTTTTTTTAAAAGAAAAATATTCCTATAAATATACAATTTTTCTACAACCTAAATAACATTCATTTCAACCTCTACACCAATCTTTCTACCAAAAAAAAAAAAAACACTCCACCAATTTTTTTTCGAAATGGCTAAAAATTTTAGTGAGTCTTTGAGGGATTCTCCGAATACCGTCAAAAATACACGTGGTGGAAATTCTCGAGTTCGTTCTAATCCTAATCCACAACATTCTCAATTTTCATTTATCCCACCATCCTCAACAAATTATCAACCTCTACCATACCCACCACCATATGCTCATAATGTACTTTCGGGTTTGTATTTTCTGTTTTTATGTTACGTACTTTCGGGTTTGTACTAGTTTTTTTAAATAAAATTTTAATATTAAATTATTTGTACTAGATAATTGTCAAAAAAATACATAAATTCAATATTAAATAAAAAATATTGATGAAAACATTATAATTAAAATTAATTAAATTAAAGATAAAAATAAGAATTACACATCGTTTTTATTTAAATGAAAGTATTAATGAATATTAATAAAGTGACAGTGGGGCCTATAATGTTTGGTTGGCGGGATATTTGACTGTGAAATGTGGGATATTCGAGGAGTTAGATATTTGATTGATGATGTGGACCAATGTACCCACAAATGTTTGGGAGAGACTTTTGTGTTATTGTGGATGCCCTGAAAAATATTGTCTTCTCAACTGTAGAAAGGATTTTGAGCTTATGAATTGTTGTGAACGCGAATATATTGTGCATAGGGTAATCAAGCCCACAAATCTGGAAATGGGTGGAAGGTGGATATAAAAATGTGAATGAAGATAATAGATTGGGTATTCAGTTATTTTGTTGTGAGAGAAAAATACTTGCTTAGGCTAGGGGAGAGTTCCACTTGGACAAAGATTATCTCTGGGTTTATTTAAGTATAATACCATATTGTATTCATTTTCTTCATCAGTTATTATTATATATAAATCGTGGTTGCAACACGAATCATGTTTTTGCTGACGTGACCATGCAATTTTGTCTCTTAGATTATGCAGTTCTTCTTTTTCTTCTTCGTTTTTTTTTGCGAAATCAATGTGGTTTTGAATAAGCACCTAAATACATTAAACCGATTTGCGAACTTTTTTTAGTCGGTCAAATGATGTTCAATTCACACTCCAAATTTTCAAACTCGAGTCAAATTTTAGCATGTATGGATATTTTTCAAGCTTAACTTGAAATTTAAAGATTTTACTAAGATCTCTGGAGCTTTTATTTAATTATTACCAGAAAATATTTATACCTAACTCACAAACATCATTTTGACTTTGTCGAAGAATTTTTTGGGATTTGAGGCAAGCTCTTTCAAATTCTTGTTCTTCTCCCTGAAACATAAGACTTATTTCAACGGCTTCCTGTTTTGTGCAACAGCAGTTGCAAGCATTTGAAAGATATATGAATTTTATAGGTCCTGTTTTCTCTTTTACCTATTGATCATCTTGGTTTTTTCATTTGTAGTTTCCAGACTTTGTAGTTAACTGCATATATTTCTCTTTATATGTGTAGTTTTTTAATCTGATTCATTTTGTTTTTCAAAGTAGTTTTTTTATGATCAATAAATTGATTTGTTGTTTTTTGGATTTAAGCTTAGTCGCATTTAAATATTTCTATATTTTTATGATTTTGAAGATGAGAAATAATTTTTGCCACATTGAACACCAGTCAAAGCTCATTCACTCAGGCTCCAGTCTTGCTTGAGCTCAATATTTCAAATACTGCTCTGGTTTGCTCAACTTGGTTCAAGCTTGAACTTGAAGACATTGCTGGTATTCGGTTCGTTTACACTCTTAGAATTTCGACCATGCATAAGATAAGTTAGCAACCAATGTTTCTAGAATGACTATATTGGTCATGATTCAGTTACCAATTCAAGATAGAAAAGACTAAAACTGTTATATATACGTAATTTTCATGGATTATCGAACTTCGGTCGAGAATGTGAAAATAATGAGTACGATCATTCATCATCAAAACTGGTGGAATTTTTTCCTCTTCAGTTCAAATGTTAACATTGCCACTATGATACATTTGGTTGTTAATAAAAAAGATTCAAATGTTACAATTGCCACTATATTGGTTGTTAATAAAAAGGCGAGGGAGTTGATCCTACTAAGTAGTCTACTTTGGAGAAATGGCATCCGATTTGGTTGTGGAATCTACAGATTAAGGTTCATTCGGTATCTCTTTGGTTTCGATAATATAGCGACGGTAATCATATAAAAGATGTGTTAGGATAGATAAAGTTATTCTTGATTTAAAATGATCAGTTGAGTAACTTTGTGTGAAAATGCGGAAATTACTCAAACTGATGCAACGAATATTTTGGTCAAAATAATAAACAAAACATGAAAATACATTAAGACGTGTGTATCATAACTGGTTGTGTGAAAGTAAATAAATGAATTTGATGATCAAATTCCTCTACGTCTACCCTACTTCCATTGTCGGAAGTAGGGGTGTACGGAAACTGAGCCAAACTTAAAAACCAAATCAAACCGCATGGTTTTGATCGGTTTTCAGTCATTAACGATTTGGATTGGTTTCAAACAACCAAACCAAAAAAATTGATTTGGTTCAAGTTTGGGATAAAAATAAAAAGAATTGGTTCCAAAGTTTGGGATAAAAATAAAAAGAACCAAACCAATCCAAACGGATTATATTAATATAAAATTATATAATAAATTCTGTTAATTTAGTGTGATTTTTCTGTGATATAGAAATATTTTTTATTTGATTTTTTGTTTATATTCTATTATCAGAGACTGAAAATTTATTTATTGTAGATTTTAGTCCATACTTAAAGTTTAGGTTTTTTTTAAGTTACAAAACTATGAAATCTACATGAGTATTTTAATTTATGGTATCACTTATAATTATTCTAGTCGACAATCAAATAAAATGTTAACTCAACTTTTGTCAAGTGTCAATTGCTACCTTTTCAAATTATAGTATCTCATGCACTAATTCAATATGAAATTCAAAACTTAAAATTACTCATCCAGACCAAAACAAAACAAATCGAAATTCATGGTTTGGTTATGAAAAAATTAAATGTTTGGTTTGGTTTGGTTTGAAATTTCGTAAAACTGATAAAAATGGTTTGATTGGAATTTTTATACAAAACCAAATCAAAACGTAATTGAACACCCCTAGCTAAAAGGATTCCACTAGAAGACTTTGATTTGTACAAGTCATTTGTGCAAACCCATATCAACTGATGTCACGCTCTCAACTGAGACTTTTGGCATACTCAATCAGTCGATACAACAAGTCCCAACTGACCTACAATGAACCGGCCAGAGGACTAGTCTGAAGACCAACTCTAACTTCTACAACCGTGTGGAGGTTGAGTGGATGTGCAGTAACTTGCATATTGATCTTTGATGATTTGATGTAGACATTGAAGTCAGGCTCTGATGCTCGAGGGTGTTTCTTAATTGAGCTGATATGGCGGTGAAGTGTGAGCAAAGATATGAATTACTTCTCTGTTTGAGAGGTTGAATATCCATGATGTTCTGAAGATTGTGGTGCATTCTTGAATAATGCTGATAGGTTATATCCGTGTTCTCGATCACTCAATTGATCTTTGGGAATTCTTCCCTTTTTATATTAGTTTCTTTCAAAAGTCATATTTAATCTTCTCGATGCATCCATATTGTTGTTTGGAAAAGACAAACATACTGTCCTTTCTTGTAGAAGCATTAAATGCTTTTGTCCTTTGAGTCAACGACTATATTATTATTATTATTTTTATAAGAAATGATATTTTATTAATAATTTAATAAGTGTTAATTACAATCAGTGGACTAGTGGACCACTTTCAACAGAAGCTACAAAATATCGATGCTCTATCAACGATACACATAAGCCCAATCTCTCAATATATTTGAGATCGACACATTCTTAAATTCTTCATGGGTACCAATCCATATAGCAAATTTGATCTTGATTTTATCCCAGCACTCGTCGCTGTTGTCTTCCGTATTCTAAAAAATTCTTCGATTTCTCTCTAACCACACTAACCAACATATGCCGTGAACCACGACTTGCCAAAAAATTCTTCTTCTCCTGCCAATTAGTTGTCCTAGATCCATAGCGAAAAAATCATTCGTTGACTTCGGCATCACCCAAAACAAGTCCAATTCTTTCAAAGCTCTAGCCTACAAGCCACTCGTGAATGCACAATGAATGAGCATATGATCCTGTGTTTCCATATCATTCCTACACAACACACACCAATTGGGGCACATAGAAATTGAGGGCCACTTCTTTTGCATCATCTCCGAGGTCGGAAACTTACCCAGAATCGCTGTCCACGAGAATGCCTGGATCTTTGTTGGAACTGGAACCTTTCATATAACATAAAAATATGGAAAACAGGAAAGCAACTTTGGGGAAAAAATGACGCAAAGAAGGATTTGTCTGAGAAAAAACCAGATGAATCCCCACTTCACACTCGGCTATCATCTACCCGTTCAATCAACCTAATCTTATCTAACACACCTAATAAGTCAGTCAACTCTAATAACTCCTCATCTCTCACAACCCTTCGAAAATGCAAATCCCATGATTGGGAAGACGACGAATTGTCAAAGTGAACAAAGTATGATATAGGCATATTATGAACCGCGGATAGGTGAAATAAAGGCGGAAATAAACTTCCATGGGCATCCGAATGTCACATTTCTTGCCAAACCCACTCCCACATCGGTTCTGGCTGGTTTGATCTTGTGGCTTGGAACTGATGTTTGTCCAGGACTGATCTCTGATTCTTTGTCTTCATAAACTCGGACAAGTTAAGGTGGTAATATGAGAAATATTTTGTTGTTGTCAATACCAATATGGCTTGATGAGTTGAAAATTTCGTTGCAACAAATGCTTAATTATTATATCTGCTTTCGTGTCATTACCTTTCTTTTTCGTCCAGTTCTCACAACATGGAAGTTAATTCAATTGCCACGTCCATTGATCTTCAAAATTGAAAAGGGGCTTAGATGTTAGTTGATCAGAGTTTTGTGCTTGTTCTTAAAGATGACTATTTGTTCCGGTGAGGGTTAACTGTTACCTCCGCAAAGATTATGAGAATAGAATGGGCACACAAATAAAAGGAAAAAAATAAGATCAGAAAATTATTATTCATTTTTAGGGTCCACTAACTTAAAACAAACCAAAGACGAGAATTTTTCTGAATCTTTTCATCTTCGATAATAAATCGTATCCATTGTCATTAACTAATGGCACAAGCTTGCCATTTCAACTTCTCTCTATTATCATCTTATGTGCCTCTCCACCTTTTATAGATGAAAATAAAAATCTGAAGTTGGTGGATGCTCCTGTGTCTGGTGGCGTAAGGAGAGCTTCCAATGGAACACTTACTGTAAGAATTTATAATGATTCCATTTATATCTTGATCTGAATAGCATATGAAAAGCATTATTATTTGTCTCAGATAATGGCATCAGGGGCAGAGGAAGCTTTGGAGCATGCTGGTTCAGTTCTTTCAGGTGGAAAAAATTTGGCCTATGAAGTTAGCTAAGTTTTACTGTACGCTATAAAGTTTGGAACATCATTTTATGTTATATCTTTTTTGTTCTGGTACAGCGTTAAGTGAGAAGCTTTACATTATTGAAGGGGGTTGCGGCGCTGGAAGGTACATCTTAGATTCTAAGTGCCTCTCACTCTTCACTCATTTCAGATAATGATCTCAAGACACATTTGAAACCTCATAATCTTGGGTCAAATCATGATAATTTATTATAATTGGTCCTCATAATATATGCAGTGTCGTGAAAATGATCAATCAATTGCTTGCTGGGGTTCATATTACAGCAACAGCAGAGGCAATGGCATTTGGTGCTCGATTGGGTCTTGACACAAGGTTGTTGTTTGATATCATCTCAGCTAGTGCAGGAACATCGTGGTATGTCATGCATTTTCAAAAAAGCAATGCTTGTTGTCATTTCTAGATTTGTCAATCTGTTGCCTGCCCAATAATACTTTTTTTTTTTCTGGTTTGCAATATCCCACGAAGTAGGTGGGGCATAATGCTTTGTTAACAGTTTATTCCATTTTTTTGACTTAGCTTATAAATAAGATAGATCAGAATTTTAATGAAATTATTAAGGTAAGGTGTTATTCCTCTGTGTGTGTGTGTGTGTGTTTTCCCCCTATTTTCTCATTCTTCTAAAGCAATATCAAATGCTAGATGCCTTTTTTCATCTGATGTGTAGCCTATTGCAACTATTAAAATATGACAAGGACAAGGGTGATGTCTCTTGCATTCATTTCAGGCTAACAATTTGTTTTTTATAATCAATGTCATGGATTGTTATAAATCACAAAAAAATTATTAAACTTTTATATTATAAAATATGAATAGTTATATTTTGTCACTTATGAACAACATATCACTACTCAAAGGTGTACTTAGAAAATGATACTGACTTCAATGCACATTTTGGTCGATATGGTTGGAAAGAAACACAAGATTATTTGAAGAGAAGTCGGAGTCCTTGGATGAAGTCTGGGAAAAAATAAAATTCAGTGTTTCAAGTTGGTTGATAATATTGCCAGAATATAAACATCTTCGTATCTCGGATTTAGTTAGGGACTGGAAATTTGTTTGGTCGTGATAATGGCAGTTTAATCTTGTAATGTTTCTTAAATTTGCGGATTGCTTATCCGCTCTTGTAAAATTTAATGTCATTATAATAAAATATTGTTTCCTATAAAAAAAAAATTTAATGTTTGAATTCAAATCCTTGTCTATTGGCAGGATGTTTGAGAATCGTGGCCCGCACATGTTGGAGAATGATTATACTCCACTATCTGCACTCGATATATTTGTGAAGGATCTAGTAAGTCTGAAATCTACCAAAGAAAGAAACAAAAAAGCTCTTGCTATACTTGCTCTTACATGAATGTTATCTACACATCCTATACAGGAAAAATGTATTATGTCAGTTTATTAGAGAATGTAGCAAGCATAACGAAAGATTTCAAACACGTTTTGTGTGGTGGCAGTGTTTGACAAATGTAATTTCTTTTACAGGGAATCGTTACTCGTGAAAGCTCGTTTCACAAGGTTCCACTTCCAGTGGCAAATGCTGCTCATCAGTTGTTCATATCTGGTTAGCATGCATGAGCTTATTATGTAATTTCATATTTTTTTATTAGTATATTGTGAAAAGTAGGGGATTGTTGAAAAGAAAATATTTTAAGTGCTAGATAGTGAACACTATAGGTTTGAATGACCGACAGAATAATTAAAAATGTTCATGTTATTTCTCTAATATAGAGGAGATGTTCTGTAAAATTAATGGGCCTGCCAATATCCAATACCTAAAGCCCACACAATTGAAGATAAACATATTTTCTAACAGAAAAAAAAAATTTCTGAGACTCGCTAGAAGCTTAAGAATATGAATCAATACTTCTCATCTTAGACAAAATGTTGAAAATAAGCGAGCTGCCAAGTACACAGATATTTACAATCTGTTCTGGAAAAAAAGCAAGAGTACTGCTGATTATTTTTTTAATTACAACATCATTAAGAAAGTGATAATACACCTCAATATGTTTGGTCCTCTCATGGAATAGAGGTTAGCTGCTTAATTGTCACATTGAAAGGATATTGGAATTGAACATTCTATACTCGTTTTAGTCGGTAAAGTTTTCAACCGCATCAATTCACATGTTGCATTAGCCGTGGCTCTATACCCTGCTTTTGAGGTAGACATTTAAACGACTTTTGCTTCTTACTACACCAAATCACCATATTTCCACCAACATAATCACAATAATTTGATATAGATTTTCTATCGGCGATCATCTACATGAACAGAGACTAATATACTTTCACATTTAAATGTCTTTTTCTCTATGAAATAAGCCATTTCTAGGAGAGTTTTTTATATCAACAAGCCAATCTTAGGCTTATGCATAAATTGGCTTGCAACTCTTGCAGCAAATGAAACAAAGGATGTAGTGAAAAGTCAAATATATAAGTTTTCCGACAAGTCAATGGTTTATTTTCAACCTAGAAATCATCAATTTACGTTCATATATTGCTATGAAATATTTTTTTTTATTAGAAACGGTATTTTATTAAATACTTAATAGCTTTTATTTACAATAAATTGATTAGTAACCCACTCACGACAAAAAACTAGGCAAGACCCTAGTCCTATCGATAATACACAAGTGCCTGATCTCAATAAATCTGAAATTGTGACATTTTGGAAGTCTACATGAGATCCAATCCAAGTAGATATTTTGATTTTGATCTTTTCCCAACACTCTTCCTTCGTACCTTCAACGTTGTCAAAATTCTTTTATTTCTCTCCATCCACACATATCAACATATGCCATGAACCAGCACTTTCCAAAAAATTTGTCTCTCTTGCCAAAACTGTCTAAGATTTGTATCGAATAAATCTTCTGTTGATTTAGGCAACACCCAAACCAATCTCAATTCTTCTAAAGCTCTCGCCCACAACTCACTCGTGAATGTACAATGATGTTTCCCTGTCATTTCGATACAACATACACCAATTTGGGCACAGAGCACACGTGGGCAATCTCTTTTGCATCATCTACGAAGTCGGCAACTTACCCAGAACCGTTGTTCACGAGAATACTTGAATCTTTGTTCGAACCGGAGCTTTCCATATAACTTTGTAAAATGAAAAAGTGGGAAATCTACTGCTCGAAAAAAAAGACTCAAAGAAGGATTTGACTAAAAGACCTGACGGATCCCCACCCCATACACGAACATCATCTACCCTTCAATCAACCCGATTTTATCTAACTCTCCTAATAACGCACTCAAATACAACTCTTCATCCCTCAAAACCCTCTGAAAATACAAGTCCCAAGAAGAGGAAGAGGAGAATTATCAAATAACGCAAATGAGATATAGACATATTATGAACTGAAGAAAACCGAAATAAACACAGATAAAGATCCCGAAAGGAAGAATCTCCTCCCCCCACCCCCACCTATCTTCTTAAAACCTGACCTTTGTACCTTCTCTAACCACTGTCCTCACCAATTGATTAAAAGTCGGGTAAGTTCTAGAAATAAACTTCCACGGGCATCTGAACGTCACGTTTTTTGCTAAACCCGCATCTCATCCATTATCTTGTAACCCGTATTTACTCGCTATAATCTTTTTCCACAACGTCCCTTCTTCTGCATAAAACCTCAACACCGTTTCCCCAACATGGCCCTATTCCTCAAACAAATATTCCCAATACCCAACCGACTCTCTATTTTTGGTTTGCACACTTGCTCTCAGGCAACTAGATGACCATGTGATTCACTATCAGCTCCATCCCGTAGAAAGTCCCTCACAATCTTTTCCATCACCTTTGCTATGCCTTTTGGTACCCTAAAAGGAGACATGTAATAAATCAGTGTTAGTCCCTCTCCCTCCCGATGGGAATGATTTCTTCCAACTTGCCAACTTCCTTGACAAGTTAGTCAGAATCGGTTCCCAACATGAGATTTTTAATGGATTTCCTCATATAGGTAACCCCAAATACTTAATTGGTCATTTCTATGTCCACACCCAATTTACTGAGCTAACTCTTCAAGCTCTTCTTCTTCGCACTGGAGACCCAACAAAGCCCTCTTTTTTCCAATTGATTTTTAACCCTGACATTTTACAAAACGACCTTACAACTTCCACAAAAAATCTAACATGATTCTCCTTCTTGACAAAGAAAAGTGTGTCATCCAGAAACTGAATATGAGTTAACTCTATATTATCTCTACCCAGCTCTTTTTATCAATCAGCCTCTCCAACACGTCCACTACCATATTAAACAAAAATGGGCACAAAGGATCCCTTTGTCTAAGCCCTCTATGTGCTTGAAATTTACCCCTTGGCCTCCCATTAATCATAATCGAGAATGACACATTCGAGACACAACCCTTGATCGACCTTCTCCATTTCTCACCGAACCCCTTCATCCTCAATACAGAATCCAAGAAATGCCAATCCACATTATCATATGCTTTTTCAAAATCAACCTTCAAAACCCACAATTTCTTCCTCTTCTATCTCCCTTTTTCCACTATTTCATTCGCAATAAGACAGCAATCAAGCATTTGTTTCTCCTCGATGAATGAATTATGAGATTCTGATATTGTGTGTGACAACTTTCTTCATCCTTACAGATAACACTTTAGCTATTATCTTATACAGACTAGTGGTAAGACTAATAGGTCTAAAGTCTTTAACCTTGATTGAACTTGTTTCTTTGGGATCAAACAGATGTAATTGGTAATTCCATTTATAATACCCCCTTCAAAAAACTCACTGAAGACCTTCATTATATCTCTTTAACAATATCCCAACAATCCTGAAAAAACGCCAAGGTAAATCTATCAGGTCCCGGAGCCTTACTCTTCCATTGATTCAATAGAGAATGAAAAAACTTTGTATTGCGATCCCCTTCCTTAACCCATTTGACCTTCGCTTTTTGATTGCTCATCTGATTCCTTCGACACACCATTTCTTCTAACACCCATTTTGCTTCCTTCCTTTCGGTTGCTATCTCCTCAGATCCCCGCTCCTCACTCTCCTACTCATCCAACCTTCTAATTTTTTCTGTCATTTCAGCCTCTCTCACCTCAACTACCCTGAAAACCTCCTCATTCCATCTTCGAATATCACAGTTAATAGCTTTGAGTTTCTCATAAATTTTTACACCTCCCATATTTGAAAATCTGCATTATTCCACCATGACAAAAATAATGGTTTGAAACTATTGTGCTTCAGCCACACATTCTCAAATCTAAAAGGAGAGGCCCCCATTTACACTTTTCAGTATCCAGAATAATGGATAGTGATTCAAAATAATTCGTGGTAGAACTGTTTGTCTATAAAATGGGTATATTTCCACCCATCCTCCCATGAATAAGAATCTGTCTAATCTGCGACAAAAGGAGGCCCGCAAATTTGACCAAGTGAATTTTGCGTTCAATAAAGGTGGATCACGCAAATAATGACTGGGGACTAACTTTCAAAAGCTGTCTTTCCTTGTGAATTTTTGTATGATGAAATGGATAGTTCCTGGTGGTAAAAGTTTATTGTCTGGCCTCAAAGTTTCTAATTCAAGGTGACCCGGAATGTTTCCTGGTGCAGGTTCTGCTGCTGGATGGGGCCGAATTGATGATGCAGGCGTAGTGAAGGTCATGCTTCTTCTGTCTCTTCTTCAAATGTTACTTTGTTGATTGTTTCCAAATAGAGAGATAGTGTTAGATGTTAAAATATATGAATATCTTGTGGTTACAGGAATACATACAGCAATATCAATGGAATTTTTGTTTCCTTTTTGTAAACTGTTAAATTTAATAGGTTTATGAGATAATTTCGGGAGTCAAAGTTGAAGGAAAGCCTCATGTTCTAAGTAAAGAATATGTCCTTCGAGCCCTACCATCCGAATGGCCCACTGATCCTGTTGAGAATATGCTTAACCTTGCCCAGAAAAATCTGAAAACATTGGTTGTTTTGGATGACGATCCAACTGGAACTCAAACCGTTCATGACATTGAGGTATTGATGGAATGGTAAGTCACTCAATCAATGAAGTATGTTTTGTTTCTCCAAAATAATGGTGAAGGCCCGGTTAAATTCTTGGTTGAACAAGTTGTTGATGTTGAAAATGGTTGTTTACTCATATTGGAATAGGAGGTGGACTTCGATGGAGGAGAAAGAAGTCTTTTACAATTACTTTTAAGTAGAATGGACTTGAACACGAAGAATTGGCTTTTTTTATGGGATCTATTAGGAAGCAAGGCTGTTTCCTTGATGATATTGCCTACATAATTTAAAGTGCTCGTCCAAATGAATTTAAATACAATTGAGTTCATGATTTGTCATGATATCCCCAGTTTACGGGAATCGAAAACTTAAGATGATGCACCTGTTTATGACATAGAACGTGCTTATATCTTGTTTTTTGAAGATTCGTTCGATAATTAAACGGTTGACTCACTCACAGTAAAATATATATGACGAGGCAAAAAAAGGAGGCATAAAAATAATTAGAAATGAAGAGAAGTTTTTTGTTTGATAGCTCAATGATTTGTATCTCTTTGAAGCAGAAAACTAATTTTTTTGGCCATGTTTTTGTTGTTCTAGTTACTGTTGTGCACTTGTCCTTATATGCTACAATGATGTATCCCTACATACATTTTAGATCTATTATCTCCACGGACAGTAATCATCGTGCCAAAGTATGATTCAGTGAATCGCCGATAAAAGAAGAAAACAGAAAATAAAACTTAGTTTTGAATAATATAAGCGCATAATCATAAAAGGTCTGTATATTTAATTTGTTTTTCATAAAATTAAATATACAAATTTAAGTTTGTCAAATCCCTTTTCTATCATCTTAAACATGCTAATCAGATCTTGAGGTCAATTGAATGATTTACCTAATGGTACTTAGATTTGGTGCTTGATACTTAATCTATAATTCCTCTTCCAGTAATGTGCTATTGACATTTTGCTTTATTTTCAGGAGTATTGAGTCACTTGTCGAACAGTTCGATAAGAAGCCTAAGTGTTTTTTCATTTTGACAAATTCGCGGTCATTGAGCCCTGAGAAGGTAAAATAGCGGCTCTATTTTCATTGATGATTTCCTTTTCCAACTTAAAAGAGGTTGGTTATGCTCCAGAAGCTAGTTTTTCTCTATGACTTACGTAGTTATAATAGAGCTCTTCTCGATATAGGCCCGTAGACTAATAGTGGAGATCTGTAGCAATCTGTCTACTGCTGCAAAGATGGTGGACAAAACTGACTACACTGTCGTTCTGAGGGGGGATTCTACATTAAGAGGACATTTCCCACAGGCAAGGGCATAGACCATACGAATTGCCTTTACTGTTAAACATTTAAATCCTGACATGCTTGCAGCTTGATGAACTCCTTCCATATGTATAGGAAGCAGATGCGGCTGTTTCTGTAATTGGTGAGATGGATGCGTGGATAATTTGTCCCTTCTTTCTTCAAGGAGGTCGTTATACTATCGGGGACATACACTATGTTGCAGACTCTGACAGGTATTATTCTGTCTCTTCGGGCACATAATATCCACTTATTAGAATGAGTTAAGAAGCATAGTGTCTACAGGCTCATCCCTGCAGGTGAAACAGAGTTTTCTAAAGATGCCTCATTTGGCTACAAATCTTCAAATCTACGAGAGGTGTGATTTTTTAATGTCCCTGACTCAAATACCACAATACATTACTTGAAGCACAGTTTAAGTACATATTAGTTGGGTATTCCAGTGGGTGGAGGAGAAAACAGGGGGTCGCATACCAGCAGACAGTGTTGCATCCATTTCTATCCAATTATTGAGAAAAGGAGGGCCTGAAGCTGTTTGTGAATATCTCTGCAGTTTAAAGAAGGTACAAATCGTGAGGCATATTGATAAGATCTGTAGACAAAGTACTATTATTAATTCTTTTCTTGTTTTCTACTAATTGAATCTTTCAAATCATCCATGTCAAGCTCAAGCTAGTGTCTAGAGTTTTGGTGGGTTTGGGTCTCAGTAGTTACCGGGAACCGCTATAAAGTTGAACACATCTAATATCTTAAGTTTGGCAAGGTTAGGTTTCAGTAGATACCTGGAACCACTATAAAGTTGAACACATGAGCAATGAAATTCTTAGAAAATATTTTATGTGCCATATATTGGGGGATCAAGAGATAAAGTTATGGAGATGTTTTGTTCCAATATAATTTATATGGATGCAGATATAAGTGCAAACATTAGCAACCATGATCAAACAAGAGTGCATGTGCCTGTGTATGAGAGGGAGTAAGGAAGGTTGATGTGGTGATGTCTTATCTAGTTTTTAGTCGTCCCTCTACTTTCTTCTCCAACAAATAATGTCCGCAGGCTGGATGAAGTCAAACAAATCAAACCATGTAATTTTGGCTAAGAACGGTTGAGGATTTTATTTTCTAAATAATGCAAGCAATTTTAATTTTATATCATTTCCCCTATAAAATATCATCGTAAAAAATCAACCACAAGTTTATGGGAGTTTTACTTCTCTATTAGAAGTATTTTGCACCTTTTAAAATGAATTCCCGAACGTTTTCCATGGAAGAGTAGAGATCTGATTGTATCAATATACTTGAGATTGTTTTCAGTGCCATTTGATTCATCAACAATCTCTTGTAAATGATTAGAATCAGGACAAAAAAGAGAGAACTTTTTTATCTTGAACACAAAAGAAAATGAAACTTTGTATCTAGGAGAATCACATTTCGAGTTAACCAAAGAGATGGTGCATTATGGTTGCAATCCAAATAAGGAATGATCATGGTATGATTCATTCCCTGCTGGCCGACAGGTGAGTCAACTTCTTGTAGTCTTAGCTTTCGGTCTTATTCTTGGTATTAAAGTCAATGTGACATTTTATTCTAGGACTCGTAACTTTATGCACTAATTGGATGATATGTTTGTGTGACACAAACAGTTTAAAATATTTGACTTGTATCATCGCCACCAACTGTATTTTTTGGTACAAAGGTAGTTGCTAGATTCTACAATCTCTTTTCACCGTCCCTCATCCGAGAAATTTCCCTTTAGGCTATGACATAGTAAAATGTTCAGCTTTTTGTCTCCTGGATTCCACTGAGCTTAAAGGTCCAAAAACCTGTTTATTGTCTAGCAAGACATATTTTTAGTGCTTTATGCAACGTTATTCTTATTTTTGATATTTTTACTATTCATGTATCTGATGTTTAATTGGTCAAGAAACATTAGTCCAATCTATCCTTGTGAAATCTCTCTCCTGGTCTTTTCAGATTTGTATTCTGAAGCCTTGAGTTGTATTTTGGATGAAACAGGGATCTACATGCATAGTAAATGCTGCTAGTGATAGAGACATGGCTGTATTTGCAGCAGGAATGATTCAGGTTGATATTTTTCTGTGTGAACTGCTAGCTCTTTCACATGCAGCTGTAGTCACAACAAACATGAAAGGCATTTTTTCACGAACCTGCGTTCCTTTTATAGGCTGAACTACTTGGTAAGAGCTTCTTATGCCGGACTGCTGCTAGTTTCGTTTCTGCTCGTGTTGGAATCATTCCAAAAGATCCATTATTGCCCGGTGATCTTGGAATATCCACACAGAGGACTGGTGGACTTATCATTGTTGGCTCCTACGTTCCCAAAACGACAAAACAGGTTAATGTTGCTATGTTAGCCTGTGAGTTTGATTATTAACCTCGAGTTTCCAACACAAGCAAAATTCCCTAATCCACAGGTCGAAGAGCTGCTGTTGCAAAGGTTTCATGCCTTGAAACAGATCGAGGTTTTTAGATGTTCTTCAATTGAAAACTATTTTTGATGTTTGTTGAGAAAGAGAAGTTTCAAATAATAAAGCGAGTGAAAGGAGAGGAAGTCCAACATTTACTCCTGAATTTTTCCTTGTATTGTTCATTGCCACAGGTTTCTGTTGAAAAAGTTGCCGTGAAATCTTCAAATGAAAGGGAGGAAGAGATCAATCGCACAGCTGAGGTTGCTGATGTTTACCTTAGAAGTGGCAAAGATACTCTTGTAATTACTAGCCGGCAGCTTCTTGTCGGAAAAAGTGAGTTAGTTCTATTTTATCATATCACCACATCAAATTCCTATATTCCATATGCCATATAGTGAATCTATCAAACCTCATTGTGCATGCAGCTGCTTCCGAAAGTTTAGAGATCAATTCTAAAGTCAGCTCCGCCCTAGTGGAAATAGTGCGGCAGATAACTACAAGACCTCGTTTCATCCTTGCAAAGGTACTTCTTTTATGAAGGATCTGTATTTACTTTCGTTTTCCTAAAATACTTTTGCTGAAAAACATGGCAGACTTCAGGGAGAAAATATTCTTTTATTGTGAATACATTAAAATCATTGATTGGTACACTTTATATAGATCAGAAGGGTTAAATATCCTATCATACCAATAATACAGGATCCTAGTTTAAAATAAACTCTATCAAATCCTAACCATTCGACACTCCACCTTAAGTTGGTGCGAAGATATCCACCATCCCCAACTTGCTCGCTTGTTTTTCAAAGGTTTGTTTTAATAAGCCCTTATTTAGGATATCTAAGCATGGAACAAATGGAATACAGATAACTCCGTCTTCAAGCTTCTCTTTCATGAAATGCTTGTCAATTTCGATATGCTTAGTTCTCTCATGAAGAACTGGATTGTGAACAATGCTAATGGTTGCCTTGTTGTCACAATACAACTTGATGGGAAAAGTCAGTCATTTTTAGATCTTCTATGACTCGTTTAAGCCTCAATACTTCGCACACTTCTTAACCATGGACCTGAATTCTGTCTCCGCACTGTTTCCTGCAACTAGTCCTTGTTTTTTGCTTTTCCATGTTACCAAGTTGCCCCACACAAATGTACAATAACCTGAGGTTGATCTTCGATCCGTGACTGATCCATAAAACTCTCCTTGAATTCATCTTTTTTTTACCGACAAAATCCATGCTCAAAATCAAATAAAAATCTTGCTCCCATTGGACCATTTGTATCTATATGCATCAGGATCCCCATTCATGGATCTCTCGGTTCGAGAAATCAAGATAAGAGGATCGAACCATTTCTTCTGACTCTTTTTCAAATTCGATAAAGGTTGGTTGATCGTATATTTCATTATAGTTCTATGATTCAGAGTATCCTTTCCTATTTAATTCGTTTGAATTCCATATTCGAAGTTGCGATCGGATCTATTCATTAAAAAGACTCGATTCAATATATTTCTTATGTACCCATAGGTAATATATTGGATTTGAATCAGATTTCGGATCAATCTATATTGATTGACTGGCTCCATTATGTTGTTGCTAGCAAATACCACCATTTTTGGTTTTGCCCAATCAGCATATGTATACACTTCAACTTCTCGTTTCTTATTTTTTCCAAGAGCAGTCCCTTCCCTGGAGTTCTCTTTAGATATCTCAGAGCTTATGCAAGGAACATGATGAGAATCAAGACCATCTATTGTTGCATTGTTCCTTCACGACTCGTATTTGGATTAAAGTTATTCCGAGCAGATCACAAGACATGTTTCTCATGGACCTGGGATTTCTTATCGGGAAAGCCTTTACGAACTTTTGGTACTTCGTAGTTCATTGTATCTTTTGGTCGATTTGTTTAGAGCGCAACAGTAGAATATTCACTGGAGAAGATTAAATTCAGAGTTGCGACTTGGGCGACTAAGATGCTACAATTTAATCACCTGCTAATATCGGACCTAGCTAGAGATTGGAAATTTATTTGTTACTAATGATATTGTAGTTCCCTGAATTGTGTGGTGTCTTGTGGATCGCTCATCCACAATCCTTGTAAAATTCTCTATTATTATAATAAAATCATAGTTTTCGATTAAAAAAAAAGATATCTCAGAATTCGATGTACAACTTCAAGGTGTATTGCACACAATGAGTGCATAAATTGGCTCGTCATACTTAATGCGAAGGCAATGTCAAGACGTGTGTGAGACATATAAATCAATCTTCCAACCAATCTTTGATATCTTCATGTATCCACTGCAGCGCCATTGTTGATTTCTCCTAGCTTCACATTGGATTCTGTCGGAGTATCTAATTGTTTTGTATCCACTCATCCATGTGTCCTTCAGGAGATCCAGAATATATTTTCTTTGGGACACCGTGATTCCTCTTTTGAACCTTGCTACCTTCTTTCCAAGGAAATACTTCAACTGCCTCTAGTCCTTCTTCTCAAACTCTCTTGCCAAACTCTTCTTTAACCTGTTTATCTCTTCTATATTATCACATGTCAATATTATATCAACATAGACAATTAATACTGAAATCTTTCCGGTATTGGACCTTTTTGAAGAGAGTATAATCAGATTGTCTTTGATAGGAGCCTTGGCTTCTCGCAGACTTTGTGAACCTTTCAAACCATGCTCTAGGATACTGTTTCAGTCCATAGAATGATTTCTTTAGCCTACACACCTTTGGTCTAAACCGATCAGTAATCCAGGTATGGTTCCATGTACATTTCCTCTTCTAGATCACTATTTAGAAAGACGTTCTTCACATCTAGCTGATTTAGTGGCTAAGTAACAGCAAAGAGAATAACTCGAACTGTATTGAGTTTGGCCACTAGAGAGAGTTTATGTGTAGTCAACTCCATATGTTTGGGTGAAGCCTTTGGCAAACAACCGTGCTTTATACCGATTCAGAAATCCATCAGAGTTGTATTTTGGGAAAAATACCCACTTACACCCTACAATAGATTTCCAACTCGGTAGATCAGCCTTATCCCAGGTAAAGTTTTTTTCCAGAGCTCTTATCTCTTCATAAATCGCATATCTCCATTCGGGGATCTCTTGAGCTTCTTGTACATTATTAGGAATACTAATGGCATTTAACTGAGGACAAAAGAACAATAGAAGGATAACAGTTTTTATAAGATACAAAGTTTGAGATTGGGTGTTTTGTGCATGATCGAGTACCTTTTCTCCGGGCAATGAGAAGATCAATGTTGTTTTCAAGAGTAGTCGAGACATCATTCTCAGTTTCATGATCAAGCCCACGAGTTGACTTATGGCATTGTTGAATGACAGGGTCTCCCCCTTTTTCTGCACCTTATTCCTTGTATAAACCAACCTTTTGAACTGTTTCTCACCTGTCTCCACTATTGTGTTGGATTGATTAAAATTTGGCATTTCATAGTTTCCCAATTCTATATTAAAATAAAACTCGGTTAAGTGGTCATCTTCACTATCTCTGGACTCCTCCTGAAGATGACGGGTGTAAGAAGACTTGCCTTCAACGAATGTTATATCCATGGAGATTAAAAATTTGTGTAATAGGGTCAAAGCACTTGTACCCCCGTTGGTTTGCATGATAACCAACAAAGATACAATTCCATGCCTTTGGCTCCAGTTTCGAAATACTAGGATCAAAATGATGAACAAATGCTAGACTACCAAATATTTTCATAGGGATTTTAGTCAGAAGACGCGTATTGGGGAAGCTCTTTTGAAAAATATTCACGAGGGATTGAAAATTCAATATCCTGGATGGTAGTCAATTTATCAAATAAGTGGCTGTCAAAACCGCCCCTCCCCAAAGATACTCATGCACTTTAGTTTCAAAACTAATCCGAGCAACTTCAAGGAGATGCATGTTTTTCCGTTTAGCCACACCATTTTGTTGAGGTGTATGAGGACAAGAGCTTTAGTGAACGATCCCTTGCTCTTGAAAAAACTTTCCTAGCATATTGTTAAAGTATTCTCTCCCATTATTACTTCGAAATTTTTTATTCTAGTGTGAAATTGAGTCTGAATCATTTGATTTTTTTTTTTTTTTTTAAATGTGATTCCTGGATCAGACTTATCTTTCAAAAGGAAAAATCAAGTCAAACGTGAATGATCATCAATGAAAAACACAAACCAACATTTATCAGTAACTGTTTTTATTTTGCATGGGCCCCAAACGTTATTGTGAATCATTGTAAATGGTGTGGACCTTTTGTAAAGTTGAGACGAAAAATTAGACTGATGATGTTTGGCTAACTCACAATATTCACAATGCAAAGTAGAAATATTTTTATTGATAAACAACTTGGGAAACAATCTTTTCAAATAAATAATGTTCGGATGGCCTAACCGACTGCCATAATAAAATATCATTGACACTCCAGTAGGAGACTGAGTTGAGACACTTGTCCAGATCACGTCTTCCAAGGAAAGATTCGGCAGCAAGGGAGCAAAAGCTACCATCCAGTCATCGTCGCCGAGGAAAAATCCTGAAATTCAACAATTAAGATCAAAAGTGAGTTTTCTGATTGACAAAAGATTATAGGATAGAAGGGGAACGTGTAACACATTTGTAAGAGTCAAAGAAGGGGGAAATAACAACAGTTCCTTTCCTTACGGCGGACCTCAGAAAACACTTCCCGAAGGTTGGGCAGAGGTTTTCGCCCAAGTACACAGCCTCGTACCTCATCTAGATCCTTATTTAATCCTGCAAGGAAGACAAACGTCCTGTGTAGGTCCAGTTTTGCCTTGTATCTCATACAGTCCTTGCTACTCTCCCACTCATCTACATCGAGGAGGTTCAATTCCTGCCATAGAACTATGAACTCGTTGTAATAAGTTGTGACATCTTTGTTGCCTTATTGCATCTGCCATAAACGAGTATTTAGCTCCTACAATTGGGAGTAATTTTCTGTATCGGAGTAAGTTTCTTGGACCACCTCCCAAACCTCACGGATCGTGGGTAAAAAAATGTATGGTTTACCGATTCCCGGCTCCATAGAATTGATTAATCATGCAGTGACCAACGAATTCTCGGAACGCCGCTGCTTATATTTCTGGTCAATCGAACTCGGGGCTTTCACTTCGTTGTTTACAAACCCTAGTTCGCCTTTCCCATCAATAACAAGTCGGACTGATTGTGCCCACTCCTAGTAATTCTTCCCATTCAATTTGTGAATCATTATTTGAAGGGAAGAATATGAGGGAGTGACATGTGACTGGGTTCCACCACTGTCACTACCGAAACCCGCGCCGACCATGGCTACTTCAAAATTCATGGTTGATCCCTAGCGGTTCTGATACCATGCAGAAAAATATGGCATACATTGAAGGAGAAAATATTCTCTTATTTCGAATACATTAAAGTCATAGATTGATACACTTTATATAAATCAAAAAAATAAAATCGAATACCAACAATCTGAGAAATATCATATCATACCAATAATACAGAATCCTAGTTTAAAATTAACCCTATTGAATCCTAGCTACTCGACAACATTTTTGCTGTAAGGTTTCAAATTATCGTGCTTCACTATTTATTAGCCATGCGATGACTTTTTTTACACCCCTGGGCCTTGGTTTTCATGTAAATTTTTTACTCGAGAACTACATTTGACATCATGCTATGAAATAGTTAAACTTTCTTCTTTCCATATTTATAGACTTAATTTTCCTTCACATGATTTATGCAGATATGATATGCAATTTAATAATCTAATGCTCATCTGCTATGTTGCATGGATACGGGTACGAGTATCGTATCGAATACGATACGGATACGGCGACACATCAAATTTTGAAAATATGAGGCACGATACGGCTAGGATACAACAATCATTAAAATATATATAAATATTATATATATTTATATTTATATAAATTTAATATTGAAAATTAAAAATTATAGAGATAGATTTAATTATTCCATTAATCATAATATCTTAAATACAAAATATTAAACGCAAAATAAATCTTAAGCAAGTAAAAAAAAATCAAACATCCATATCGGTTTACTGACTCCAATTCAGGTTCATCAAGAGACAAAGCGGCAGAAAGAGAGAATAAGGGCGACACGATTGAATTGAGAGCCGCTTGAGCAGAAATAGAATGAAAGAAACGGACAAATGTATTTAGGGATTTAAAAGCCCAGCCTAATTTATTTTAAATTATTTTCCTTTTAATCCTTAGAAATTTTAATTTTTTTTAATTAACCCTTAAAACTTTTAAATATTTGCAATTTTGCCCAAACGTATCCGAAAAACGTATCCACGCCGTATCCATGGCGTGTCCTCGCCGTGTCCAAAACGTATTCGGTTGGTCAACCCTAAACAAAGTCAACGACACGTATTTTGAGGTATCCGGCACGCGTATCCGCGTGTCGTATCCGTATCCGATACTTCAAAAAAAAAAATGTTAAGGTATCCGTGCTACATAGCTCCTCTGTCAAAAGTTAACTGCTGTACATGACAATGAAATTGTGTTCCAGACGCATCTGTAATCTGTAGACCATGTTGAAACGTGTTACATATTCAGCACATTAAATATGGGTCCCATTGGCACGAGTTCCATATGTAATACTGAAGAATCATACTTCTTTTTTGTATTTGAGGAAGCATGCAAATTAACAGATCATTTGAAGAATCTTCTAAAAGAGGCTAATAGGGAACCTAGTCTCAGAAAAAACAAACGACAAATGGCAGGAACTGAATAAACAACTGATTATAGCTTTAGATCCAGACAAACTCTTTCTTCTCCTGAGGAGCATTGCCTCAAGCATCCCTATCACGGTCAACCCAATCTTTGGACTTTGCCTCTGCATGTTTTTCTTTTCTTTTTTGAAACAGGCTATGCATGTTTCATGCATGGCATGCATGTATGTTCCTAGCTCCGAGCCTGAATACTTAAAACCGTGTTTGAGGGTCAAGGCTTCAATATTGGTCAAACTCCCATTTATCCAGCTTTTCATGAGATTCATCATATTATAATTTGGGGTACTTGTTTATATTTGTTTGTAAAAAGTTTTAGTTGTTCTATGCTGATTCCTTCTCATATTATTTGAATTTTTACAGCATATGTCAGGTATTTAGTTTTTTGCAAATTTATTTTATACAGACCAATACCCTTGTTTTAGTGCTCCTCTTTACCGGTTCTGATCCACTTTCAACTTTTTGTGGATATACTCATATATTGACATTAATTTTCTATACCTTCAAGTTTGTGGAAACCTTGTTTTCGTTCTACTCTTAGTGTTCTTCTTTAAGATATATAAATAGATTGAGACACCAGAATGTTAGCCATGAATGTTGTTAATTAAACGCATTCATATCATAGGGTGGAATTACTTCTTCAGACCTTGCGACAAAAGCTCTAGAAGCAAAACGAGCCAAAATTGTTGGTCAAGCTCTGGCAGGTGTACCCTTATGGCAGCTAGGTCCTGAAAGCAGACATCCAGGCGTTCCATACATTGTTTTCCCAGGTAACGTGGGAAATTAGACATCCCATCATCAGTTCATATTGGACATTGAATTTTATATTGTTATCCTATAATAATTGCATTTTCTAGGAAATGTTGGTGACAGTAAAGCTGTAGCTGAAGTAGTAAGTCGTTGGACGCATCCGGGAAGACTCTCAACTACGGAACTTCTTCATGTAAGATTTATTTAGCTATTGTAGTTCTTATTGGCTTTCATTCAGATGCCGACTAGCTGGTGTGTAATAAAGAATGCAGAAATGGGTGGATATGCTGTTGGAGCCTTTAATGTCTACAATATGGAGGGAGTTGAGGCAGTTGTTGCTGCAGCAGAGGAACAACGAAGTCCTGCTATTTTACAGGTTTGAATTGGCGACAACCTTTATAAGTCAAGATTCCAAATTTTTAAAATTTAAAATTTTGCGGTTTCTATTTACTTTTGCTATATCTCCGTTCATACAATCACTATTTTGCCCAAAAGTTTGTTTGATTTGCTGAACACAGATTCCCAAAGTTTTTTTCTTTAACGATCTTGAAAGATTCTTGTGTTTTTAACTATTATGGACTCAGATTTTTTTTCAAATCCTAATTTTCCATTTACCATGAGCATTGAAGAGTATAAGTACCTTTAGCTACACATGACATGCTTTGAAGTCACCAACCATCTTTTACAGCATGACACTTGCCTCCGTTGATTTCAAAACTTAGAAATATAGTGTGAGATATATTTTAAGTGGTTCAGGCATGATCCATCAGATAATGACCGAAATGCCCAAACTCTTATTAATCTTATTGGTTTGGAATTCAATAGTACCTCTTTATATGGTTTAAAATATCTTCAAATAAATATGAGAGGAAATCTTAACTAACTAGATAAAAATATATATTAGAATCTTAATTATATCAAACCTTGTCCCAAAACATATTATTTGGTAACGTTAATGCTTTCTCTGAAGTTGAATCTGGAATCTGCTCTTACACCGTATTTGATTCAAAACAAAGTTACAAAAGATAAAGGCAGAGATCTCATAATTTACAGACTTCATTTTTGTGTCCACAGAAGCTAGACAAATAGAAATCTATAAGTAGATATTGAAATCAGGGGCTGAGTTTGTAACCGGAACCGGATTTCTTTTTTAGATTACAACTATGAAACCACACTTAAATGTAAATGGTAGAAATATAGCAAATATAGAGCAAACACAAGACATGATTCATGACATTCATGCGATTCATCTGATCATCGGCTATTAATAATAGCGAATTACATTAGCTGGGATGTGGGGGGAAGATTAATACGATTTTTGGCCTATAAATTTATGTATTAAACAAACACAAGTACAACAGCTAGTAGCTGCTCAAATATTTGCAGATAGCTGTCATCTGAGAAGAAGTACAGCAAATTAAAATTCTTGTATGATCGAAATATCTTAGATTCATATTTTATTTTTCAGATCCATCCAAGTGCTTTGAAGCATGGAGGAGCTCCATTGGTTGCTTGTTGTATAGCTGCTGCCGAACAAGCAAGTGTAAGTGTCATTTTTAGTATTTAAAACACAATTCTGTCAAACAACAGTGGATGGAAGATGAAAAATGCGTTGTGTTTTAGGCATTATTGCTCTCCAAAAAAATTTGTAGATTTTTTGACAGGGTCTTCAGACACACATACGCCTCTAAATTAATTTAAATGTAAGAAAATCATGAAGGTTTTTTGTAAGGAAATAGCTAATTAATCAGTTGATTGGAGAGGCCCTTCTACCTCGTAGTTAATCCAATATACTATTGCAGATTATTTCCTTTTCTTCTTTTGTTCTAAAGCTCAGCCCACTATATCACCAGTTATGCAGCTGCAGTCAATTTTTACTTCTTCCAAAGCATCTGAATTAACTATTCATTTCCTAAATCAATAAATTATTCGTGTTTTGGGAACTATAGCTATTTTTCTGTGGATTCTGCAGCCGTATATTTCCAGTTGTGCCATAATATGCTGTAAATATATGTTTCTATAGATCGATTATTGATATCCATCTCTTGTCGAATAAGTATTTTGAGGGTGGGTTATTTATCTGGGATATGTGGAACAACACTTGGAGTTTTATTGATGTTTTTTTTTTATAAGAGACTATATTTTATTAAGAGTTTTATTGATGTTAAGTTTGAATTCTTTGATATTCCATTAGCAAATTGGTGATTTTCAATTTACAGATTCCTATAACAGTTCACTTTGACCATGGAAGTTCCAAGCAAGAATTGCTGGGAGTTCTTGAACTGGTAAAGCTTCCTCTCAACTTCCCTAGCATCATTCCCCACTCCTCTCCCAGTTTGCCAAATTTTTTTATATCCCCATACCATGTGGTCATTAATGTCCTTTTTGTTTTCTGAAAATCCAATAACACCAGGAAATTGACTCGGTTATGGTCGATGGCTCTCACCTTTCCTTCAAGGAAAATACTGCATACACCAAGTATATTTCAGATTTAGCGCACAAAAAAAATTTAATGGTGGAAGCTGAGTTGGGAAGATTGTCAGGAACTGAAGATGATTTGACAATAAAAGATTATGAAGCTAGACTTACTGATGTTGACCAGGTTCTGTCTCTTCCTCGTTCCGTGCTCATTAAAAACAATGATAAGGACGCACGAGCTTCTAACTATAGACTGTGAAATGGTGAAACTGTTGTTCTTGTTATGAATATCAGGCTAAGGAATTCATTGATACGACGGGTATAGATGCTTTGGCTGTTTGCATTGGAAATGTTCATGGAAAATACCCTACAAGTGGCCCAAAACTTAGACTTGATTTGTTAAAGGTTAAGTATATATTTGGACTATTATTTTCTAGTACACTTGCAATATTTATGTTTCTTTTCTGGCTTACATATATGATATAACAACTTATTGTGTGTGTTGAATTTTTTTCTCAAAAACCAAGCCAAAATTCATATGGTAAGCCAACCGTTGCATTTTTTATAAGCCATTGTTTGCCTTTCACTGTTGTGAAGTTCTTTTCACAACTTGATTTTTGAGGAGTGGCCACACGTAATTGAAATCCTTAGTAAAATATCTCTGACTTATGCTTTTACCTTTCGTTATTTTCGTCATTATTTTATCCAAGGATGTAAATAAGATTTTGCTATTTCCCAGGATCTATATGATTTGTGTTCAAAAAAAGGTGTTCACGTTGTTCTTCATGGAGCCTCTGGCTTGCCGAAGGATATAATTGAGGTAATAAAGTTTGATTTAGTGTATAACTGGAGCATCGAGTTATTTTTTCAATTTTTTATGTATGTGAACACTGAACTGTGCCAGTGTGTTGAGAACTGCTTGACTATTGTGAAAATAGGAATGTATAAAGCGGGGTGTAAGGAAATTCAACGTGAATACTGAGGTTCGTAAGGCTTACATGGACTCGTTAACTGACCCCAAGAAGGACCTCATCAACGTCATGGCGGCAGCGAAGGAAGCGATGAAAGTTGTGATTGCCGAGAAAATGCAACTCTTTGGCTCAGCTGGAAAAGCATATTAAATGATGCTGTATGGAGCAAACCGTCTCTCCCCAAGTTGGTTTCTTCATCTTCCTCAGCAGTTTTAGCAATATTTATCACTTTGGGAAGGTTGGCAACAGTTCCTTTAATTAACTTCTAACGATTCTCTGTTGTATTTTATTGTACTCTTGTAATATATCGTCAGGCACAACAAAGGTTGCATCATCCTATGGTTCATGATATTATCATATTAACACGACAAAAAACCTTTGAGACTATATGTTTGGGCTTTCTTCCGCATTGACTGCATCCAAAAGCGTGTTTCTTTTCTCGAGTAAAAAACTTAGAGGCGTATTGTAGTTGTCGACTCTGCTGTTTGGCTGCTTGATTTGTCTGTTTATTTGAAATCGTGAGAAATAACGGTATATCACATAAATTCACAAGTCAACCTAATGCCATAAACACGAGAATTATGTCACTTTACAAAGTACAATCAATGTCAAAAGGCTACGTTTTCAAATAGTTGGGCACAATACATCTATTTACGAACTAACATTGCATAAATCCAAAGGAAACAACAAGAAAGGCGTGGGATGCTTAGCCAACTAATGTTGTGCCAAAGATCCGATAATTCCTACTTCCCCAGGCATCATTTTTGTCAAGATAATAAGATTTCAAGCAACACTCTACCCATGGTGGATTTCTGGAGACATTTTTTGGAGAACGCTCACAGTCATCACCTTCACCAATTCCAAGCAACATGTTTCGTTTCCTTGCCAATATATCGGCAGAGAAGTCATTTCCAAAGAATTTAATCTGCACATTAGAGATGACATGGGAGTAGTTCCAAAGGAAAATACTTAATTGATCAGGTGTGAATCAAGCCATTATTAATGGACATTCTTACCCCATCCTCTGCATAAAGAAAAGCATGGATTCTTGCAGTAGGGTCCTCTAGTGTCAACCTAATCCGATAAACACCACAAGGGGAGCGGAAGTCATCAGCCCTCCATGGGAATATTGCAACCACCCGAACTACACATTTAAATTTATACGTCACCTGCAATAAAGGGACTCGTGATTGGAACCTACAGGGATCCAATATATCTAAGCTATTAAACACATCTGGAAGTGTGACCACTTCTCTAGTTGGTGTTTCATTGATAATAGATTCAAACATATTTTCAAGAAACTAACTTCTCAAAGCAAAGTTGATATCCGCTAGAAATTTTAGAGTTCCTGTCATTGAGTGGATCGAAATGTATCTGTGTTCTCTTCTTTTGGAACTTGGAAGCATGCAAGGTGACAACAGTCAGCAATTGGTCTGGCTTTACACAATTTTGCTAAGGTATGATCAAAGTAAGAACCACTAACCTCTGTATGTGTAAGGACATTCATCAAAGTCACAAAAGGCACATCGGGATGATCGGTCTCTGCATATGCAGGAGATAAAGAGGACAAAATAAACCATGTCATTTTCATTAAAAATCTAAAAGGAGAGGACCCATCTCTAACCAAACAAAACCTGTTATGTGAGAAGGCCAAGGAAAGCTTGTAAAAGGCAGACATGCCCATTTCAATTGAACACGCTCGCTATATGTCCTGAATAATGATTATCATTGACAAGTTATCAGAGATTCAGATGCATATACCACATTAAGAACTTAAATTAATAAACTTTGAGCAAAAATCACCTTAGGCAATCTAATACACGATCATCATCATCAGACAAAATGCGAAGCGCAGAAAGAGGCATTAGTACAGCTTGCCACAATCCTGCAACAACTTCACATTTTATATTGACAAATTTCACCCATCTATGTTTGTGAATGAAATCAATGCTGATCTTGTAGCTTTGATCAATAATCATCCTCATGACAGTTCCGACAGTTGGAAATGTACATAAAATATCTCTAGATAAAGAAGAGGGTTCCAAGTGTAGAGGAAGTGGATTTTCCATCTCATCTTCTAGCCTGCAGTTGCAAATCAATTCCTGTTGGGACAATTGCTCTAAATTTTTATCCAAGAGACCAAGACTGATTTATTAGTAGCTAGGTTGCTTTGGCAACAGATCAAATACAATTAGAAAGATGGTAGAAACAGAATAGCTCTTGATTTCCATTTGATACCACTGGAGAATAGGCAAATTTGGAACGTATAAGATGACTTCAACTAAGCTCGACTAATTCTATTTTTTTTTTTTTTATAGAAAACTAATTTTATTATAATACTTGAGTAGTACAATTTGTACGTGGATGAGCATTCCACGGCAACATTACTACAAGCTTAACCTGAAAATACACCAGAAATACAAAGAGGCACGGTTTTCTTGACCAAATAAATTTGAAATCTCTCACTAAATCTGAAATGCATAAATGGTTGAACTTTTGCAAGGTAGTTGTCCAAGATGCGACTCTAAATTTGATGTTTTCCCATACTCTGTCAACAGATTCCGATTCATCTTCAAAAATTCTTCGATTTCTCTCTAACCAAATGGACCAATATATGGCGTGAATGATCATGTACTAGAACTCGCTGTAATTTTTGTTGAATATGCCCCCTGAATTGAGATAAAAGAGATCTTTAGCATGTCTCGGCATAACCCATTGTATTCCCAGCTCGTTGCAAACTCTAGTCCAGATCCTTGTTGTGAAAGAGCAGTGTAGAAGTATATGATCTTGATTCTCCTCGTGCTCTCGACACAAACAACACCACTGCGGTCTTAGAGCACAATTCTTCCACTTTCTTTGCACTGACTCACACGTAGGCAGCTTCCCCAAGGCCACGATCCACGAGAAAATCTTAATCTTTTGTGGGACGTGTACTTTCCAAATGGTATTAAAGAAATCGAATATTGGAAAAATGGAAATAGGGAAAAAAGAGCAATAAAAAGATCTAACCGAGAACAAACCTGAAGGATCCCCCCGCCAAACTCTAACATCCTCAGTACCCAACTCTAATCTAACACTCTCTAAGACTCGCAACAAATCAGTGAACTCAAGAAATTCAACCTCGCTAAGATTTCTTCTAAATCTGACATCCCAAATGGTAGAAAGACTACCCACACTGTTGACAACATCAATGAAATGAATAATCGGTTTATTGGGAGAAGTACAAATACGAAACAAAGATGGAAATCTTATTTTAAACGAGTTATCTCCCTCCCAGACATCTTCCCAAAAACGAATGATATTCCCCTGTTTTGGCACCCCCCTGATAAGTTGATGAAAAGCCTGGTAAGACCGAGAAATACACTTCCAAGGACTTCTAAATGTTGCCTTCTCCGCCAATCCTAAATCCCAGTTGTTCTCCTGTATCCCATATAAACTCTGAATATTTTTTTTCCACATCGATCCCCTTTCCACTGAACTTCTCCACCACCATTTGCCAAGAAGTGCCTTATTCCTGAGACAAACATTCCCCAATCCCAACCCTCCTTTTTCCTTTGGTTTACAAACCTGTTTCCATCCAACTACATGGCAGTGGTTCTCCCCGTCACCTCCATCCCTCAAAAAATCTCTCATCATTTTTTCCATTTTCCGGGCAACCTTTATTGGCACTTTGAAAAGAGACATGAAATAGGATGGCATCGCACAAAGCACAGCCTTTATCAAAGTGAAACGACCTCCTCTCGATAGAAATGATTTTTTCCAACTTGCTAATTTCTTTGACATTTTCGAGAGCACGGGTTTCCAGAACTCCTTAGTTGGATTACCTCCCAACGGTAGCCCAAGATATTTAATAGGCCAACTTTCTTTTTGCACCCAACACTTGTTGCCAATTCATCTACTTCCTCTTCCGAACAATTCAATCCAAGCACAACACTTTTGTCCAAATTTATTTTCAACTCAGATTTGTTGCCAAACAATTTTATAATGTTCAGTAATGCCAACACATCTTTTTTTGATTTCGCGAAAAACAGAATATCATCTGCAAACTGTAAATGCGTCATTTCAATTTTTTCTTTCCCTACTTCGAGTCCCCTGACTTCATGATTTGCCGTTGCCTTGTCCACCATTCTCCCCAACCCATCGACTACTAAGTTGAATAAGAACGGTGATAACGGATCCCCCTGTCTGAGACCTCTCTCCCCTTTTAGCTTCCCTTGCGGCTTTCCGTTAATAAAGATTGAGAAAGACACATTAGAAACACATCCCCTGATCCACCTTCTCCATCTCTCATCGAATCCCTTTTTTTCCAACACGAAATCTAAAAATCGCCAGTTTACATTGTCATACGCCTTTTCCAAATCAATTTTGAACACCCATCCCTTATTTTTCTTTCGTCGATAATGTTCCACAACTTCATTCGCAATAAGGCAACAATCAAGTATTTGTCTTCCTTTAGTGAAAGCACACTGGTTCTCTGCAATGGTATTACACACAACTCTCTTCAATCTACTTACCAAGACCTTAGCCATGATTTTGTAGAGACTCGTGATCAAACTGATTGGCCTGAAGTCTTTAATATGTCGCGCATCTTTTTTCTTCGGGATAAGACATATATAAGTCTCATTGGTAATTCCATTGACTATCCCATCTTCAAAAAATTCAGCAAACACCTTTAATAAATCCATCCTCACTGTGTCCCAGTTTTTTTGAAAGAAAGCCAATGTGAATCCATCCGGTCCCGGAGCTTTCGAACCGTCACATTCAAACACTGCCTTTTTGATCTCTTCCTCGTCGAACATTCTTTCCAGCTCATCAGCATCTCCCCTCTGTAAAGGGCTCCAGTCCAGCCCATTAAGTCCCGACTCTAAGTCGTCAAAACTCCCCTCTTCCCCTGCCGGTTTGCTAAATAGTTCTATTTGTTTGCTACCAGTACTGACTGCTGCTCATGTGTGACTTTTAACATTTAGAGCTTGAAACATATGTTTGGACTAAAACTGATTTTTTTCAAGCGTTATTCCTTTTTTTTTTAACATTCTTGAGCATAGTTTTAACATAAGCAAGAACATAACCATTACACAAAACTAAAAAGCTAATCTTACACCAGAACATGGACAACAGGCAGTAACTAATGAGCAGAAAGAAATTCTATCTAAACCACATTTCTCAGAATCTGGGTATGCATAGAATTCAATGTCAAAAAGAAACTTTTTTATTTTCCCTTCTTCTAATTGTAGTTTCATGTTTATGAAATTGAACATTGTGCCTATTTTAGCAAGTACACACAAATTTTCTTTATACTAACTAACTAAGCCCACAAACAGGGCCACACCTACGTTAAAATTTATTCACATTCTTTATATATAAATGTTTGTATAGTTGCTTTTAATTCATTGTTTGGTATTAAATTTATATTATGTGAATTGATGCGTGCTCTGTTTCTTAATCTGCTCTGAGAGAAGGTAGTTGAGAATACCTTAAAATACCAAACAACATGTAGTAAAATCGATTATAGTAAAGTGTAAATATCACTCACTTTTTAGATGTCTAACTTAGACAACTAATCATAAATTTAGCCCCTAAAAAATAAATATTAGTGAAAACACCAGGACCTGCATTCATTTCATTGCTTGATAACCATGAGTGCTTCATAGTATAAACAACTTATCCTCAATGTGGCAAACTGTGAACTAGTTATGAATTTCAAAGTCAACTACTCCCAGATTAGAGAAATAGTGCGATGTTGTTTGCTAGTTCCACGTACCGAATAACAAATGTACAAATATATAACAAAGAGTAAATACTTGGTAATGAGAAACCACGGTTCATCTTTTGTTCTGAATTTATATATACTAGTATTGCTGATAAATAAGAACATAACACTAACTTGGTTTCAATACAAGCAGGTGGTGCGTCTGTTCCATCCCAAAGAAAAAGCATCCACTTATCCTTCTTGACTTTGTGGACATGCATAATCTAGCAGAGGAGCAAAAAAACGAAACATGGTATCAGTACTTCTTCCACGAGAAGCAAAGATTTACTAAAAGTTAGCCTTATTAGTGATGCATAAGATAGTAGCTTGTGATACCAAAATACCTTGCAAAGCAGATTGACACGCTCACCTTTCTTGATCTCCCTCAACAACATCAAATCATTCAAGCCTAGCAATCACATTTATATAACATTAAAAACCCAACAAAGGCTATAAGGTTAAGTTAAATTCCAATTTCCAAACGTTTCACAAAGTATAATTTTTGGGGGTTATTAGTACAAGACACACAAAGTCACTTTGATTACTCAATCAGAAAGCAACTCAAACTCATGGGCGACGGCGAGACATGTGTGTTTCACGAGGTGAAGGAAAAAAGACAACATAAAAATAGTAAAACTGTATCATATACTTACAAAACATTGAAAAAGAATAGTAAATGATTCAAACAGTAGAAAGCATCATGTAGAGATAACAGTACCTTCAATTTTATTACGCATCGACCATTTCCTCATCCCCTTGATAAGCCTCCTGTCTTGTTCTCTGAATGAAAATTTTCGTGAAGATTGATAAGGCGCAAATTCTCTCTCACCAAAATCTCTCCCTTCATATAAAGCAAAGGCAGAAAATTTCTTGTTATACATAGCATAAACCTCAGAACCCCGAGTACTTATCTGGACAAAAATAAAACAATCACCAAATAATTTCCAAATGCAACTGAAAAAACAAAATCCAAACTTGCAAAAGATGATTCGACATCCATTTACCGTAACTTGAGAAACCAGGATTATATCACCATTCGACGCCACCCGGGGAATCTTATCGACAGTTTCAGCATAAAACATAATGGAAAGAGTTTTCGGCTGCGTTTCATCAACAATCCTCACTGAGCAACATAAATCTTGAACACGCCCACCAAAACAAAGAAACAAAAAAAGAAACAACTTTTAAACATATTTTCAAATGGGTTGAAATATTTTACCATCGAAAAGGGGAAAAAATGGAGAACTTCGATTTACCAGTGCCTTTAGTACGCTTGGGGAGAGTAGTCTCGATGACAATGCCGATGAGATTGACTCGCTGGTTAATAGAAGACGATGCATCAATAATTTGCATGTACTTGTAATCATCATCATCTCTTCTACGGGGCGGCATTTTCCAGGGAAATGGAAACCCTAGCAGTGGTGGTGGCGACGGAATACACTTCACTGATAGAATCAGCTGAGAGAGAAACAAACTGTCTCGGATAATGTTATTTTAATTTTAAAATTAGTAAAAGATGCAAACGGTTGTATTTGTAATTATTATTTAATATTTAATTCGTAATTATTATTTAATTTGATTAAATATTATTAAATAATTAACACGAAATTATTTTCAATTCAAAATAGTTGTTCGATTAAAAAAAAATTATATAAATATGGAGTGACTTGACGAGTTTTTAATGAGATAAGAAAAATAATTATGAAATTAAATATTTTGATATTCTCTAAAATAGTCAGTATGATGACCACATTTTTTATACGGTAAATTTGTGAAAAATCTATCTGTCAATGTTTGAATTAAAATTCAGTACCTAACCACATTTTTTTAAGAATCATTACCTGACAAAGCTATTATTTTAGTTTAAACTCCCTACAAACCCAAATTTACATTTTTGTCATTTTATTATTTAAATAAATATATTATTCTATCCACAAAAATTACAAGTGTCTTCTTTATCTAAAATATAACTTTAAAAAAAAAATTTTCTCAATTATCATGGAATAAGAGTATATTTTGACATACAAAGTACATATTATGGGGTTTCAGATACTTGATTTCTCTATTTGAATACTCCAAATGTATAAGAAAATACTATATTTTCTAGTAATCACCACAAATTCAGTCTTTGTTGGTCTTTTCACGAAAAATACATTGTGATGACTTATTCATGTCATTTTATTTTTTAAAAAAAAACATTGTTCATCACTCATCATAAATTCGTGAAGATACCAAAATATATAGTTTGAAATTAATATTGAGTGACAATGATGATGACATTCGTGAAGTAAAAATATGATACCTAAATTAATACCTAATTCGAGCTATAAATAGTTGATTTTACCCCATAAATATTGATATCCGATTATTTGGTGATGTCAGATTAAATATTTTTAATTCCATATTTTTAGGTATCACATTTATAATTCATGGAAGTCATTATCAAATAAGTAATACGTCACATTTTTAGGTATCACATTTTTTACTTTACGAATGTAAAAAGAATATAGTTTGAAGTTAATAACTTTTGTTGGTGCCATTACCAAAAGCCACTTGATAATATACCTGGAGTCGAATTAGTTAGTATTATTATTAAATTAAGTATCACATTTTTACTTTACGAATGTCTTTATCAAATACCACTCAATATTAACTTCAAACTATATATTTATATATCCCCAAATAATCGGATATGAGTATTTATGGGGTAAAATCAAATATTTATAATTCAAATTAGGTTTTCCTTGTACTAATTCAGATATCACATTTTTACTTTACGAATGACACCATAGAAAATATTAATTTCAAACTATATTTTTTGGCATCATCAAATAATCAAATTTGAGTTTTTGAAAGGTAAAATCAAGTATTTCTGGACTCGAATTAGTTTTATTTGTATTAATTTAGGTATCACATTTTTACTTCACGATATCATCATCAAATACCACTCAATATTACCTTCAAATTATATATTTTGTCATAAAAAATTAATTGAATTTTAGTATTTAAGGAGTAAAATCAAATATTAGTATACTCGAATTAGATACTATTTGTACAAATTTAGATATCACATTTTAACTTCAAAAATGATACATCAAATGTCACTCCATATTACTTGAAACTATATTTTTTTATATACTCGAATAATCAAAATTGAGTCTTAAAAAGGTAAAATCAAGTATATGTAGAACCGAATTAGGTACTATTGTACTAATTTAGGTTCCACATTTTTAATTCACAAATCTCATCATCAAAGGCCACTCAATATTAACTTCAAACTATCTATTTTCACATCCTCAAATAATCAAATTTGAGTATTTAAAGGGTAAAATTAAGTATTTTTGAACTCGAATTTATGTCTCATTTGTATTAATTTAAGTATAACATTTTTACTTCACGAATGTCATCATCAGTGCCACTCAATATTAACTTCAAACTATATTTTGGCATCCCCAAGTAATTGGAATATTTAGGGAATAAAATCATATATTTGTAGACTCTAATTAGATACTCTTTGTACCAATTTATGTATCACATTTTAACTTCACAAATGACACCATCAAAAATCACTTAATATTACTTAAAACTCAAGTATTTTCTTACACATTTGAAGTATTCAAATAGCTAAATCAAATATTTGTAACCCCAAAAAGGTACTTTATCGGTCAAAATAAGTACTTTTTCTAATTCCATGATGAGAGAGAAATTGTGTTTTTTTCAAAAATTAAATGATGTGAATAAGTCATCTTAACTCATTTTCAATTAAAAGATCAATAATTACTGAATTTATGGTGATCGCTCGAAGATCCAGTATTTTCTTGCACATTTGGAGTCTTCAAAGAGCCAAATCAAGCATCTGGAACTATAAAATAGGTACTTTGTAGGTCAAAATAAATACTTAATCTTATTTCATGATGAGTAATGAACAATGTTTTTTTTAAAAATAAAACGACATGAATAACTCATCATAATACATTTTTCGTGAAAAGACCAATAATTACTGAATTTGTAGTGATCACTCGAAAATATAGTATTTTCTTATACATTTAGAGTATTCAAAGACCGGAATCAAGTATCTGAAACCCTATAATAGTTATTTTGTATTTTAAAATAAGTATTTACTCTTATTCATGATAATTGAGAAACAATATTTTTTTAAAATTATATTTTAGATGGAGAAGACACTTGTCATTTTTGTGGATAGAATAATACATTTATTTAAATAATAAAATGACAAAAATGTAAATTTGGGTTTGTAGGAAGTTAAAACTAAAATAATAGTTTTGTCAGGTACTGATTCTTAAATAAATGTGGTTAGATAAAGAATTTTAATTCAAACATTGACATAAGGATTTTTCACAAATTTACTTTTTTTTATATAATAGTATAGATTTATATATAAAAAAATGTAACCAGTTAATTATATTTGTGTTGATTTTATATAAATTATTTGTTATATTTTCAATATCAAAACTCTGAATCAAATAAGAGCATATTAAAAAAAACAAATTGAAGAAATATAGCTAAATCGGATGCATGGCTATATATTTGTGACAAATGAAAAAGAAATGTAACATATATAATTTGAACTGGAGAAATATATTGTCACAAATAGCTTTAATTCATATTTCGATGTAATAATAAATTGGGTTTAAAACATTTCTACACTAGTATTTTCTAAGTTTCATCTTTTATTCTTTTTTTAGAATATCATGGATGCCATTTTGTGGACATGAATGAAAGAAATAATTATCCTTAATAGTGCCAAAATATTTTTAGCAATTCGTGAAATCCAAACTTGTTTGATTTTTTTTTTAAGGTACAAGAGGATTGAGAGAATCTGACACGCCAATATTTGCCTCCTCTCTTGTCAAAACTGGTTTTTTCAGTATTTGGAATGGGGTAAAATTTTGATCAGTTCTAGGACAAATCTTCTTTCAAGATAATCTTGCCCCCAAATATACCAAAGACACATTAGTAGTATTATCATTCATTCAACACATGAAATTTGTGTTGAGTTATTACTTTTTATGATCACTTATCCATACATTATGATTGAATGAGTGACCATAATATATCCACTCGACACATATGTCATGTGCAAAACGGATAAGGGCACTATTTACGTAAGTATATGGATGTAAACGATCTAAACCAAGTCAAAAAATATCGGTTTGAGCTATATTCATTTAAGATTTATAGAGGCTCGAGCTCGGCTCGAGTTCAATTCGAGCTTTTATTATCAGGCTCGAGCTCAATTTGTCTTGAAATTACTAAGATCGCGAAAAGCTCGAACTCGACTCGTTTATCATGTTAATCAAGCCGGGTTCGAGCTTGGTTCATTAATAGCTCGTTTATCTGTTTAACAAGCTTGGCTTGAGCTCGGCTCATTTTCAAGTTCGTAAAACACACAATTGAGCTCGAGTTTAAACTTGATTCGGACTTGTTAAAAATTACATATAATTATAAAATAACTTTAAATCAGACAAAAAAGTGTAATTCATTCATAAATAATCAAATCGATAAACATAACAACTAAAAAACATAAACGACCCGAGATCGAGCTCCACCGTACGAGCCATCAAAACAAGCCGAGCTCGAGCTCACGAGCCTATTGACGAATATGTTTACGAGCTCATGAGCAGAATATAATTAGGTTCGAGCTTTGTTTGATTAAATTGTTGAGTTCGAATTTCGAGCTCGAGTTTAGCTTGATATGATTAACAAATGAACTCAAAACGAGTTTTTTATCGAGATGAGCTCCGAACAGCTCGCCAACGATTTAGTTTGTTTACATCCAAGGTTGTTTGATATCAAGATCCAAACTTGATCTTATTTTTACATATTCCTTCCCCGACTCAAAAATAAAAATTCACTAATCAAAACAGTAGTAATAAATAATTTTTTAAAAATTAAAAAAATCGATGTACAAAATATATAATTGGTCATTTCTTCGTATTTCTAGCAAAAATTGACCTTTTAAATTATATTTATGTGAAAATATTTAAACATTGTCATGTTTTTACTATTTAGTACCATTTGTGTTTATATTTCTTTTTCAGATTTATATACTCTACGCTTAAGAATATATAGTTTTCAAATATAATATTAAATATTTACGTAAATAAATTTATTTTCATTTTATGTATTATAAATATATACAATTATATTACTTTTCAGGAAAAAAAATCATTCGGGACTTCAATTTTTTCCTTTTCAGATGCATAAATTATATTAAATATATGAAGAAAATTTTTTTTAAAAAAAACTTGAACCGAATTTTCATGTTTTCGGATTTCCCATGTGATTTATGGCAAAAACTTGTGTGAGACGGTCTCACGGGTCATATTTGTGAGACGGATCTCTTATTTGGGTCATCCATGAAAAAGTATTATTTTTTATGCTAAGAGTATTACTTTTTATATTGAATATGGGTAGGGTTAACCCGTCTCACAGATTAAGATCCGTGAGACGGTCTCACATGAGACCCACTCGTGATTTATTGAAAGGTGTCTTACAAATTGGTTTACCAAGTCAATTTAGTCATAAAATCAAGTACTATTGGATAATGGGATGTTGAGATGAATTGGGCTGGGCCAAAGTTGGTCCAATACAGTGTGTGGATGTGTAAAAAATTGGATTTAGATTTGGAATTGGATTTCAGGGAATTAGAATTCTATTTTGGTGTTTGGCTAAGATTTAAAATGAAAGTTGGGATTTGATTTGAATAATATTTCTAATATTAAAAAAATTTGTATTGATTATTTTTAAAATTATTTTTTTATTAATAATATCTATTCTATTTTATTAAAGTTGAGGACATGATAGTAACCACTTAAGGAGTACACCAACTTTTTCTTCCAACTTTACCCTTATATGATACTAATATTACACTTTTGTATTTTATTTTTTGTTTTTTTATTAAATTTCAACACATNTAAAAAGAATGAGTTTTTTTAAGAGAAAAAAAATAATTTATAGATTTTTTTTTAAATATAAAAAAATTATTTGATTTTCTCACACACACACACACATATATATATATTAAATATTTTTTTTAAAGAAATGAAAAATATAAAGTTTACAAGATGAAATTAAAAATAAATTTACCAAATTTGATAAATTGAGATTTTAGTATTAAAAAGAATGAGTTTTTTAAAGAGAAAAAATAATTTGGTAAATTTATTCATTTTTTATATTACTTATAATGTTTTGTTGCGATTTTATCTCGTTTATTTCCTTGATATCTCAACATATCTCCCAGTTCTGGTTTTCATTTTTCAAAATTTCTTATGTTTTTTTATCACACAGAATTGGGTTTTTTTCGATATATGTCACCTATGATCGAACCCATCTCTTGGAATAAGTTTATACCACACAAGACGGGTGACATTTCTTGTGTTTTCACGTATGCATAAAGCTTGAATATCGACTACTCGCCCCTTTTGATAATGAAATTGTAACGTCTACCGTTTAAAAGTGAGGAAATAATTTTTTTTAAAGCTCGCAATTACAAAATAACATTTAAAATAATCGTATTTATTTGTCAACAAGAATAACGCAGTTTAAAAATAACTAACGTCATCTAAAATCAACGTAAACGTAAACGTGTAAAAATCATAATATCATCAACATATAAAAATGTGCAACTCCTCTCAAAATACGTGAATCAATATGCGGAAGAATAATGGTCCTCGGGTCGTGTCCTCACATCCCGCCTGCCTACTCAGTCTTCGGCACCTCCGGTCCTCTGATCAAAATGCTCACATGCATGTGATGCATCACACACGTCTAGTGAGTTTAAAGACTCAACACACATGTACCAGTAATAACAAGTACATATACGTAGCACACAACATTGAAAAATAGCATAATCAACATACATTTCATGAGCTTAAAAACATGAACATAAGCGTGTCGTGTAAAATTGTAACGTGTCAAAACATGTCTTATCATGTTATCATATCGTATGCGCAACTGTGACCTGTAAAAACATGGTAATAGCATGTATCATTGTATCAACATACACGTGTCAAAATCTTAATTTGAATTTCGTTCATTAGCTGTGACTTTCGTATCATCATGTCAGTCGATGGATCCATCTGTGTGTAACCACGGTACCGAGCAGCGGGGGACATCAGCGACACTCTCACCCGTCAACTGAGCCCGGGCCTATCATATCATCATATCATATAAATGGAAATACGATCGTCGGGCTCTCTTTGGGGCCTTCTCCCGTAAACGGGCTCTCTTTGGGGCATTTTCCCTCACGATATCTCCAATCATATCATCGTGTCATCGTGTTAGTCACAACTAAATTACTTCTTTCAAAACGTATCATCATAGTCATCACTTAATAAAAAAAACATGCATATACATAATTTTTCTTTTAAACCATGCATGCACAGTATTTATCATACTTGCAAAAAAAATCGTAAACATTATATATAAACATTTAAAATATCATAAATTTGTGTTCAGGGCGCTGCCATGACCAAAATCTCACCCCGGGTGCACCCTTGGAACCCAAAAATTTTTGTTTCACTACTGGACCTCTAAAATTGACATGAAGCTTACCAAACTCCTTAAAATGTCCCAAAACATACTTATAAGCATTTCTAGTCGTAAAATCGAGCCAAAATCAGAACTTAACCGATTCGTTTTAAAACTTAGACCGGGGTCCTGGTTTTAACCCAGATCGAACCGAATCTTACCCAAATTTTTCTCAACTTAATAACACACTTTAAAATCATCCTAAAACCCTAGAACCTCAAGACCCGAGCCCTAAAATTTTCGAACCATCCTAGACAGGCTGTTGCATTGCACCCGATTGTGTTTCTCTCTCTCTTTTTTTTTTGCACACTTAAGGACCAATCCCATCCCTCCACTCACGCCTAAGAAACATACCCACAAACCAGCCCACCCAAGATCACGTCCAAATCTTTCTGGACCTCCTTGCATCACTGATTCAACATCATGCATGTCCCAACACACACACACCGCCTAAACGCCATCACCACCCCGAAACCTACTCTCTCTCCCGATCGAGTTCCACGCCACGCCCAGTGGAGTCCGAACGATCCCAAACCATGTTTCAGCCCCATCAGGGCCTGTCCAAGTTTAAGGAGGGTCCTCGCACCACTTGTTCATTCGTGTCTCCCGATTCTGCCACTCAAACCCTCGGCCACCCAAGGTGGCTCTAAGATCGACGCTAACACCCGAGCTCCCCTCGATCTAGCCCCTGGACAGCAAGATCCTCTCCCATGACACACCAGGACAATACAGCACATCCATCCCCTCCTTTGCACAAATCGTACGCAAACGTAATTTACAATGAAGAACGCATCCCATGATAAAAAAAACGAATGAAACTACAAGCTGCACGTTGGATCGAACTTACTTCATGCATCATACACACATCCGATGTATGTATATATATTATGTGAATGATGCAGCAAAGGAGATACAAAGCATGCCTGAAACGATGCACAACACGAGGGACTCGAGGTGGAAGCCGGAGGGAGTTTCTTTGCAAGAACTAGCCACAACCGTGCCTTCAGCTGGTGTTATTTTTCTAAAACCGAGGGCACTGAAATCTGAAATGGAAAAGGAACGTATATCGGCTGTGGGGGGTTACGGGAGTTTAAGGGTTTATTTTATAATAATTAGATAGTTAATCAAATAATTAATGGGCCCTGATATGATAATTAAGGGTTTGAAAAGGGTTTTAAGCCCAACAAGCTTAAAAATAGGCCCATTAAATCCAAACGCACTCCCGAAAAATATTTCGTGTTGGAAAGATTTTGAAAATATAAGCCAAAACCTCAAAACGTCCCCTGATTCGACAAAATTTGTGTACCGTTAAAAATAAAACCATGCGGCTAAAAATACCCAAAATTCCTATTTTTTTAAAAAGACACTAAAAACGCTTTAAATTAATTTATAAAAATAACTCGTGTAATAAAAATAATTTCCTGAAAATTTTCCGGTCTCCGACCCTCGTTCGAACGTGAAATGCACCTAGAAACCTTAATGCGTGAACTTTTAAAATTTCATGAATTAAATCCTATCATGCATGAATTATGCATAAAATGCATAAAAATAATTAAACACAAATTAATGAGATAAAATGCATTTAATGCTTTAAAACAATTAAATAAAATATCAAAGAAATTTAATAACTTGCATGCATGTGGTTCACGTGGATCTTCAGATTTTCGAGACGTTACAGAAATCAACATTTGTTCATGCGTGAGTGAATATTTTATTCCAATTGCATGACATTAAGTTGGGTTAAGCGTACATTAATCAAAGTATGAGAGTAGTACTGAGACGAATGACTTCTTGGAAAGTTCTCGTCCGTCAAGTTATTGACGTCACACCGCTTGATCTGGTCAGATAGGTAAAAGAGTGACGTCAGATCTTAACGAGTAATATTGTCTCTACTGGGGATGGAGATGACGGTAGTGAAATGGTAAGACTGATCTCTAAATGATATGGGACATCACCAGAAGATAGAAACGCATCTCTCCGGACTCATGGTCTAACTGTCCGACCCATTAGCACCCAAATAAGTGCACTCTATACTGTCACAAGTATAATGAAATAAAGTTGCACTGTGGTTAATATTATAGGTTTTGGTCTAGTAGTAAATGTTCGATTCTAACATATTATGTCAAAAATTATAATTAATTGTGGATAAAATGGAGTCTTTCGAATTTTATTGTAGAAATGATGGGCATATATGTGTGTGAGTGCAGGATTATTCATGGCATTACAACCTCGGATCATAGCATGTGGATGTTGGATCACGGTTTTCTCATGCCCAAATGCAGCGAAAGTTTTAAAATAATTATTTTATTTTGACAATCAAAATATTTATTTGAGCACTCGTATGGTTTTAATATGAATATAAACATTCATAGGGAGTTAGAAAATTTTTTACCTATAGTGAAATTTTCACTTGGCTCCAACTACTCCGGTATAAGCGGACGTAGCTCTTATTATATATCCCTAGGAACTTTCTTCAAATCTCCTAATCCGGTCCATGACTTGAATATTTGTTTCTCTTCCAACTTGCACTAGAAAGTTAGAAGATATTTTTCGTAGAGATAGAACACAAAAAAACCGACGCAACTCTCAAACTTGGGGTGGCTAAATTTTTCTTGTTTTGAAAAGAGATTTTTTTTTCCAAGAGAACTTGGGAAAGCCGAAAGTTTCTTGCCCAAGGAATAATAAAAATAAGAGCAGCATCTCTTTTTCTTTTTAAAAACTCTCGGATGCCTTTTTCAAAATTAAGAAACAAAATCCTTATCTTAATTTCTAATCCTTAATTTACTTAATTAATCAAATTAATTAAGTTAATTAAAGATTCTAAATTCATGCCATATCAAAGACAATCTCGATTTTTATGCATATTTCTTTTCAAGAATATCATGCATTAATTTTATTTGCTTTGTGTGCAAGTTTTTAAATTATGGTATCATGAATATTTTCATATTACATAAATCAATATCATATTTTATAAAAATTTAATGGACTATATTTTAACTCAATTAAAATATAATTTGATTGTTAAAATCCATTTGAACTTTAATAAATTTGCATGATGGGCTTATACTCTTACAAGCCCATGATCCATGCTCTCATTATATTAATCTCATCATAATCCCGATCGACGATCAAATATCATCGATGTGACAATTTCAACTTTTTTGTTATTATGATGCACACTTTAATTTTGAGATCGCCGATGTCTAAATAAGACAGGTGCACTCCCTTTGACTGTTTTACAAGTCATGCTCTCAAAAAAATTTCTATAAGCTTTTATAAACTTTATTTATAAGCTTATCGATTGATCATACCAAACTTATTTCTTATAAATTCAACTCATTGAATTTATTATCTCAACGAGAACAAGTAAACCAGTGCTTGTGTGACCCTCAATGGTTCAGGGATACAGCTAGCCGTGGGTTCACAACTCTTTGTGATTCATGACATAATCTTTTATTCGGACTTACCCTAATTTTCCTCATTCTATGTATCAACAATTGATCATGAGAATGTCAGAAATCATATTTCTGATTAAAACAATCGAACCATGGTAAGAGCGTCTAGTAACATCGCCCCATGATTCCCTAGATATCACAGATAGTGCCTGCAAGAACCAGTCGATTATGATTAACGTACAGTACGGTCCCTTCATCTCATATATCCCGATCGAATCTGCAACCATTGGTTCATCGAGGGTTGCATAATAATTCGAAAACTATGTGGTACATATAAATAGTGGCATCGCATGTACTACTGAGAACTCTTTCCCCAACGTACATCTCATACCTTGGCCAGAGATTCCACACACTATTATTTTATTAGATCACATAGGATATCCACACCCGTAGGTGAGCGGTGAATCCCCGACTACAATGCACTGGCTCCTATATGTGTCGCAACTGTACCCAATCTCGCCACCTGATAACTCTCCTGGAGCCGGTAAACGAGTCAAAGCACAGCCCTAACATATAGAGCCTCAGTGTTGTCCCGGGTCGTAAGGACTGATGGTGTACAATCATAACCACTGACTTATCCTCTCGATGAATGATAACCACTAGGAAAGTCCGAGGGAGGGTTGTTCGGTATAATCAGCATATGACTACCCATCTGCATGTTTGGACATCTCTATGCCCTTATCAAGAAACGCGGTACACAACATCGCAGATGCTAGTCTCGATCTCAAGCGACCATTATCCATGTTTTAGGTGGCTGAATCGACTAGGAACGAATTTAGATTATACAGTGTTTACAAATGAGTTTTAACATCGAATGACGATTCATTTGTATTAAAGTATAATCAATGTCTTTATCTATGTTGTTCACATTGGTATACAGATAAAGAAATAACAAACCATGAAAAGTTAAATTATATTAAAATAAAGATTGTTTATTACAGTTGAGTCAATAAATTCTCTAGCCAACTGTTGGCTTGCAGGGCATCTACTCTAACAGTGGGAACTCGGTTGCAGCATTTTCAATGGCTGTGAGATTCTTTACACGACCAGCTGTTATGGCTGCTGCTTCCATTGCTGTTGGCCTTCGCGGTGTTCTCTTGCGGGTTTTCATTGTCAGGTTTTGTTTTCCCCTCGGAATGACGTACACACACATCTTTTATATACACTTGTGTGGGTAAAAACGTTTTTATATTTTAAAAAGTTTTAAAAGTTCTAAAAACATTAAAAAAAACATCAAATATTATTTATTTTTAAAAAACATTCTCTTAAATTTTACCAAAATATTGTACAAACACGTACTACAAGTTTTTTTACTTACAAAACACTGAAAATATTTGTTCAAACAATACATTAATATTTCATGTCTGTCTTTTTTATTAAATAACTTCATCATAGTATCTTTTTGAAAATACATATATCCTTGCGAATCAACATAATTCGTTAGTACGTAGATCCAAATTAGAACTCTAAATCTGATTTTTTTCTCTCCTCGTTTTGAGTTTTCTTAACTATCTCTAAATTTTGTACGATATCCATGTTGATTTTTTTATCGTCTCTCAATGGAAAGGCTCATAGAAAATTTGACGCTATCAAAAGATGAGAATGAGGAAATTATCATTGAAACCAATTCGAGCTCTCAGGGAGGTTCAGAATTGGAATTATGTTTGATTGGACGACTCTTTACTGATCGATCTGTCAATTTTAATGCTATGAAAAATAGACTGGCTACCATATGGCGACCAGGTAATGGTATATGCATGAAGGAGTTAGAAGGAAACTTATACCTATTTCAATTTTTTCATGTTATCGATTTGAAGCGCATTATGGATGGCGGCCCATGGTCATTTGATAACCACATTCTTGTTCTTCATAAATCGGAATTGGGGGAGACACCATCTATGCTTTCCCTTCACAATGTGGATTTCTGGATTAAAGTGTATGATCTGCTGATAGATTTTATGTCAGAACATATTGGTAAATTACTTGGTAATTTTATTGGAAAGTTTGTTGCATATGATGATAGTAATAATTCTTCTATATGGCGTACTTTCATGAGAATTCGAGTTACAGTTGATGTAAGGGAGCCATTGAAACGTTTTAAGAAGATTATGAAACAAGGAGAACATTGGGTGATTGTTAATTTTAAGTATGAATGATTGACACAATTCTGCTTCATTTGTGGTTTACTTGGCCATATGGATCGCTTCTGTGACAAGCTTTTCACCATCCCCGACGCTGATATAAAAAAGATTGGGGAACGTGGCTTCGTGCACCAACAAGAAAAAACACAAATACAGATGGGAGTCAATGGCTTCGGGATGATGTTTACGCCGCAGAACCAAATAATAATATTGCTGGTTTAGGTCAGTGCCATGGGAACCGATGAAGTTTGAATGATACTGTAAATTTGGAAACAAATCTTCTTGATGCGTCGAATGCACAAAGATTGGAGAGTTTGAACTTTAATCATCAAACAATCAGGGTAGATAACAAGGAGGATTTCCAGGAAAATCCTAAAGGAGGTTCAAACCAAAGTATAATGTATGACTCGGAAGAGTGTGTTATGGAAATAAAGCAATATGGAAATGGGTATTGATATGCAAAAAGTGAGGCCCAACAGAGTATGGAGACTGATGATAGCAACCCAAAAAACTTCTTATTGGCAGGCTCTGGATCCCAGGCTTGCCAAAACCCATGATCATGTTAAGTTGGAACTGCCGAGGATTGGGCAACTCTAGGGCAGTTCTTGTGTTACAGTTAATAAGAACTCACAATCTAGCTATCATTTTCCTTTTTCAAACTCTTGTTCATGCCCGAAAGCTAGAGGATATATGTATAAAGATTGGTTATGAGGGATGTTTTGCTGTAAATCGAGATGGAAGAAGTGGGGGAATTGGTGTTTTCTGGCGATATTCTTCTATATGTTCACTGATGTCATTCTCGAATAATCATGTGGACTTGGAATTACTAGATAATGTTATAGGTAGATGGCGTTTGACTGGATTTTGTGGGTTTTCAGAAAGACGCCAAAAAAGAGATTCTTGGAATTTTCTTAGGACTAGTTGTGACGTACCGTATTTTTTACTACTTAAAATTTGCAGAAGAATTTAAAATTTTCTTGCTTACATAATGAACTTTCAAAATTTGGTAAAATAAACTGTACGTCTCAACATAATGTCTGCCAAACGTATTTGCTTGAACCACAAAAATCGTAACATAAAAACCAAAGTATTTTCAACATTTCAAATATCCTTAAAACTTCAAAACATGGCGGTCCTCGGGTTTAGCCTTTCGCTCAGTCCAAGCCAACTCCTTTGTCCCCACCCCTAGCCTCCTCAACATACTCCTCACCTGCATCGATCAAGTCTAGTGAGTCTAAAGACTCAACACTTATAAACTGGAAGTAACGAGTAATACGTAGTAAAACCACACGCAACTTCAAAATAGAGCGTACATAGTGGAAACATAAATCTGAACATGATAACATAAACGTACTTGAGCGTGATCATAATAGCATAACATAGACGTGCCATAATCATAAAAACTTTTCTTAAGCATGCTTGTATACTTGAACATACTTGAACATACATACTTCATCATTTTGCGTAGAGGCATGTTTCAAAGCAAGTGACCNACATAATTTGGTCACAAGACATTTAGCATACCTCAAAAACTTGAAAATATTTTCTTTGCACGTCAACATACTTACTTGGCGTTGAGGGATTCGTTGGACTTCGATTAGGGCCGTTGCTGCACATACTAACGTGAATTCAAAGCTTAACTTGTATAACTTAGACGTAAATATTATGCTTACTTACGAGCTCATTCAATTTCTTAGGACGTTCTAAAATTCCCATGACTCGACCTTATAAAGCATCGTACTAAACCATGACATCACCCTCAAAGCATACTATAAATTTTTCCCAAAATGTGAAGGACACGAACCCCGTGCCTACATCCGTGTATGGGTCCGTGTAGGTTCGGGTAAGAAGGACTTTGAAAAGAAGGGTGGACACGGACCCCGTGTCAGGGTCCGTGTAGGGGTCCGGGTAGCCTCGCAAATTTTGACACCAAAAAGAAACAAAGGCACGGACCCCGTGCCTTGGTCCGTGTGGGGGTCCGTGTCGGCACGCAAAAATGACACTGACGAGGAAACAAAGGCACGGACTCCGTGTACAGGTCCGGCTTCGGGTCCGTGTAGGTTCTGGAATCGTGAACAAACGGAATTCCCTACACTTGTGACTTAATCCTAACTCAAGACCCATCCTAGGATGCTAAGGCACTTATTCAAACTCAAACAAATACCCCAAAACAACTATGCATCACAAGCAACGGAACCCAATCCGTGAACATGTCATTTGACACCAAAACACATCCTACGACTTCTAATACAAACAAGTGCCTATCGATGTGAACCGACACACCAAAAACCATCTCAACATCATACTCAACATGCTTAAACGTAGCAGCAAACACCCGTTGATCCCCAACGAAGCCTGCAACAATAAAACTTCAAGAACACATTTTCATAAAAGTTGCGGTTTGAGCAGTCCCACAAAAACAATCATAACTCATTCATTTCTTATCCAAATATTTTAAATTTACTGTCAAATCGAAGGTATCAAAAAGTTCTCCGTTTTATATGTTGAAAGTTTTTTCAGAATATCGACCAAAAAGTCGCAGTTTTTAAAATGACAGCAAACTCATGTTTTGAGATCCAAAATGTTTCAGAAATCGATTCAATGCATAATCGCTCAAACCTTTCTCATAACAATCAAACTTTCACGCATAACATACATCAAAATATCTACTATGACGAGATTGATGCATAAAACGAAAGAATATACATGCCTTTGATCTTTAAAACTCACGATACGGTGAATATCGAAGTGACACGGTGCGGGAAATGAGCCGGGCGACTTGAGGCACGATTTTTGCTGCTAAATCAACGAAGGATTGCTGAAGAAAATTTGGAGTGGGAGGGGCGGCTGCTACTACCTTAAGAACCCTAACCTTTCTTTAAAAAAATCATTGAGAAAACAATGAAATGTGTGTGTGTTATATCGTGAGTGAGTGTGTGAGAAAGTGTGTTTGAATACATGAATGTGTGTTTGTGGTGTGTAGTAAACCACATGGGTTGTGTGAGTGAGCAACGTGTGTGTGTGTTATTGGGTAGTGGGTTAATGGAAATTAAGGTTTTAAATTAATAATTAACTTGTTAATTAATACTACTAACCCAATATCAACTTTACTAAAAATCTCAAAAAAAATTAAGTAAAATTCACAATTGATAAACTTTGAAAGTTTAAAATCTTAAAATCACCTAATATTTAAATTAGGATTTAAAGATGTTAAAACTTCATAAATCATTTAAAATGCCCCAATTCTAACTTAAAATAAAATATCACATTTTAAAATCACAAAAATCGTCGCCAGTTTCTTTTCCTCGATCCCGCATCGAATATTCGCCTGAAACACAAACTCGAGAGAACATTTTAACGTGCATCAAATAAACATAAATAATTAACATAATGAAATTTCAGAAATCATGCATCTCTAAAATCATTTTAAACTTAAATAATTAATTTAACAAATTAAATAAATGCATAAGTTTTACGTATACTGATTTTGGGCTCTACACTAGTGCTGCTGCATTCATTTTGCCATGGTGTATAATTGGTGACTTCAATGATCTATTACATTTTGAGGACAAGCAAGGAATGATAGAGCATCCAAAATGGTTGTTCAAAGGCTTTCGGGAAATTTTGAATGATTGTGCACTCTAGGACATCCCGATGCAAGGATATCGATTCACCTGGTCCCGTAGTAGAGGTAAGCCAAATGTAGTTGAGGAAAGGCTTGAACGAGCTTTTGGAAATCTGAGTAGATGGCTCTCTTCCCAGATGCCCAATTGAGTAGTTTGGTTGCTGATATCTCTGACCACTCACCATTACTGCTTAAGGCTATTCAACCTGAAATCATTCTCAAGAAGCGCAAGTTTCGTTTTGAGAACAAATGGTTAAGAAAACCAGATTTTAAAGAATTGGTACAAAACAGTTGGGATGCTGGTTGAAGTCAAGATCTACTTCCCAGACTTGAAAGGTGCTCTGAAGTATTATCAAATTGGGAAAAGAAACGCTTTGAAGCTTTCAAAAGGAGTATTAATTTGTACAAACAGAAGCTGGAACAGCTTAGGAATTATTCGGATCCCGACTCGGTGGAAGAATATGACACAATAAGAAAAAATATGATCGATCTCCTAGTGCAAGAAGAAGATCATTGGCGTCAGTGAGCAAAATCATTTTGGTTGAGTGAGGGTGATTTAAATACAAAATTCTTTCACTCAAATACAAATGCCAGAAGAAAGAGGAATAAAATCACAAGGCTACATAATGGAAATGGAATTTGGCATGAGAATGGAACAGATATATCTCACATTGCTATGCAGTACTTTGCTGATATTTACTCGGACAGTAATGGGAATTATGATCCAGTGATGAATGTGATAAATACTAGCATTTTGATAGAAGATAATGACATGCTTCTTGCTCCTTACACTCTTGAAGAATTTAAAGAAACAGTGTTTCAAATGCACCTCGACAAATTTCCGGGACCGGACGGCTTCAATCCAGCGTTTTATCAAAAATTTTGGAATCTTGTGGATCAGGATGTATATAACAATTGCAAGAAATGGATGGAGCAGATATCTTTCCCAGCAGGTCTCAGTGATTCAAATATTGTTTTGATTCCGAAATGTGATACCCCATCCTCTATGAAGGATTTTCGTCTGATTGCCTTATCTAATGTAATCTATAGAATTATGGCCAAGGTGATAGCAAATAGACTAAAGAAAATTCTTCCAAGGTGATATCTTTATCGCAATCCGCTTTTGTTCAGGGTAGAACTATAACGGACAATATCTTGGTTGCCTTTGAGACTCTCCACAATATGAAAAGGAAAACAAAATGCAAAGTGGGTGGTGTAGCTTTGAAAGTGGATATCAATAAGGCATATGATACAGTCGATTGGGGACATCTAAAGTGCATTTTGACTTCAACACCATATGGGTACAACTCATTGGCTGGAAAATTATTTAATGTGTTTGTGAGGTTTATGGGCTTTCCATATGAGTGAATGAAAATGAAAGGTGGGTTTGTCCCCATTGTAAAAATAATGGGGTATAGATAAGTTTATATTGTGTTACACTTTGTGGAAGTGTAACAATTATTGGTCAAGAGGCTCTCTCTCATACAAGCCGGCGCATGGGGGTGCAAATCATGGGCCCGATTTGAACTGGAAAAGGTTTGACTTGTGTGCAAGCATACGAGCGCAACCTGAGTGCGTCGAATGTCGGACCAATCAAGGCAAAAATCGCCTACCTAGTCTATGCCATCTTTTGTTAAATTTTTTTTCCGGTTGAGACCTTTCACACACTACAAGAAATTTCATAATCAACAATTTTAACAACGGTTTTAGTGAAAACTGTTGTCGTATGGCCTTTTTTTAAGCAAAGACATAAAACCGTTGTCTTTTGAGGGTCAAAAACAACGGGTTTTAGAACCGTTCTTGACAACGGTTCTATGAACCGTTGTCTATTAGAGTGTTTTTTTGGACAAACGACAATGGTTTTAGAAAACCGTTGTCGATTAACGTGTTTTTTGAACAAACAACAACGATTTGTCCATATTTAGCGACGGTTTTGCTAAAATCGTCGCTAATTGTAGTGACGATTATAGCAAAACCGTCATTAATTTAGGAATTGCGACGGTTTTTCTTTAAACCGTTGCTAAATTTAGTGACGGTTTAGCTACAGTTTAAAGTAAAACCGTCATAATTTTTAAATTAATTAAAATCGTCATAATTTTTAAATTAACGACGATTTTACTCAAACCGTCGCTAAAATTAGCGACGGTTTAAACACAACCGTCGCTAAATATAGCGACAGTTATATGTAAAACCGTCGTAAAATTTAAACATGCGACAGTTTCGAAAATACAGTCGCTATTAGTGACGGTTTTATCTATAAGCGTCGCTAATAGCGGTTTTACCAATAACCGTCACAAACTGTCTATAAATACCCGTATTTTCGATCCATTTTCTTACACTCCACTTCACAACACTTAAAATTTTTCTCTGTTACACGATTTTATCACTTCACAACACTTAAAATTTTTCTTTCGATTTAGGGTAAATTTTTCGCTTTAATTTTTGGTAAATTTTTAAGTGTTAGTTAAGATCATGAATATTGTTAACATAGTCAAATTGTAAGTTTTTTTATATTTATTAAATTATTAAAATTAATTTTTTTAATGAAAATATTAGCGACGGAACTCATGAAAAAACCATCGCTAAAATTAGCTACAGACTTTAAGTTAAACCGTCGCTAATTTTAGCGACGGTTTTGCATAAATCCGTCGCTAATTTTATTTGCGACGGTTTTCAAAAAATCGTCGTAAATTTTAGCTACAAAGATCCCCGTTCATGCTTTAACGGGTGGGGGATTCACCGCTCACCCACGGGTGTGGATGATTTTCTACTAGAATGCATAAAACTGTACTCTCTTCTTAAAGTATGTTGAATACTCCACCGTTATCTTTGAGCGAATCCTTTAACAACATGGGCTTTAACAACGGTTTTAAAAAGACTACGACAATGGTTTTTAACCGTTGTCTTATGACATTTTTTTTTGTAGTGACATGCCCTTGAGACCTTTCACATGCCCTGACTTTTGGTGCTTCGTCTGCCCAACCGTTGGTGCTTCGTGTGCCTTCTTTATGGCAACCTTTGACCTTTCGTATGGCTGGTATAAATAGGGGGTGTGCCAAGGTAGAAAAGACACACTGAAATCCACTTTCTCCCACTACTCTGTGTTCTGCTTCTGCTCGTTTTGTTGCGCTTCTGTTCGTTCTGCTGCTCTTCTGCTGCTACTCCGTCCACTTTTAAAGTTCAGGTACTGTTTCGTTCGCTAGCATGGTGTTTTGTGCAACATCGCTGCTGGTCTGCCCGTTGTATCTTGAGAAACAGACGTCCGCTGAAACCTCAAAGCACATACCGGATGGGACGAATCTGTTTTAAGAAAACTGTACACGCTACAAGCCTCGGTTTGGTTTTGATTTCCTTTGCACGATATTCTTATTATAGACATCACACTTTTTTCGGTTATTGCTTTGTCTTTACGAGTTCGTTTCAACGCTACTGTTGTTAGCATTTTTTCTAACAAATAACAACTAGTAAAAGGTATTAACGTGAAATAATGAGACATATCACTTCCATGTGGAACCACTTTTTTTTTGTTTCGAAAAACTAATTCACCAAGGTCCAAAGTTTAGGACAAAGTCCGAGTTCGAGACCATTCGTTACCAAGGGGACAAGTTTATGCTCGAGTTGTCATTGAACCCAAAATTAAAACCTTAAAATTTACTAAGGAAATGAAAAAATCAAATCACATCACTTCTGGAAAAACTACATCTTGCCTCGTGTTCGAGGGACTTATAGTGTACAACTGTAATTATAAATTCTTTATTCGACGTATGAAAACCTCTAATAACCTTCGAAAGAGTTGCTCGGCCGCGAAATACTGGCCGGACAATCTTCCCATTATTTTATTTCATCTTTGAATTCATATTATTTATGAAGTTAAGAACGTTCCGACCATAACAATAAATGAAATAGACTGATTTCTGGTGTATCCTGTAATTTATAAAATTGATCTTTTCGAAAAGTGTATTATGTATTTTAATAATAATAATAGTAATATGAACAAATAGATTGTATTATCAATACAGGTAAACCGAAAAGTGAAACTTTGTGATCTATAAGTTGATATAAAACATGCAACAGAAAAGCTTGTATTATTTTTCAAAATTATGTTTTATCTTCACTTTTTAATGAAGAGTAGGTTAAGACAGTCTCACGGATCTTTATTCGTGAGACGGATCAATCATGTCCATACTTGCAATAAAAATTAATATATTTTACATAAAAAGTAATATTTTTTCGTAGTTGAGCCATATAGAATATCTGTTTCACAAAATTGACCCGTGAGACCATCTCACAAGAGGTTTTGTGTTAGATGAATGGGCGTGAATAAATATTTTTGAAATTAATTTCAGTAGTTGATGATATAAATTAAATAAATGAAATACAAGGTAAAGACAAACGAGAATTAAACAAAATCTGGGAACTTTTAGTATTCACGTTCATATTGGTGGAGACAAAGTAAAAAATGTAAAATGTTGAGGAATAATGTGATGAAATACTCCAACCTAAGACGAGTGAGTTGAGATGCTTGGTGGAAAACTCGACTCGAGCTTGAGTTCAAATGTTACTGTCATCGGGGTTTCAATCACTCGAGTTCGCATTTATTTTTGAATATTAAATAAATTTTACAATTTTATTCTTGATTTTGTTATAAAGTACACATTATAATTAAATATCCAATTTTTGAAAACTTTTTAAGAGTTATATGTGAATTATTAAACATGGAAACTTGTAAAAAAAATCGAGTTGGTGGAGGGGATTGTTACAATTGAGTCTCGAACTCAAGATATAGTCAGAAATTTAGGACATTGGTGCCAGATGAACTACAACTCATCGGCTGAAAAATTATAATTTTAGTATATATGTATTTTTATTATTTGTGGTTTTGATTATTTGTGTCGCAAAATTTTATTATTTTATTCTTATTACTTATATATTCCTAAGATTAGTCAGTTTTCATCATGACTGTTGACATAACAATGCATATGTCATTGTCATGTCGGTGTCACGTCGAAAAAAAATATAAAATTACCAAAAAAAACAAAGTAAATAAAAATATCTGACTAAAACTAAAATTTAATAACATAGATAATCAAAACCGCAAATTATAAAGCAATTATATCGGACCAAAATCACAATTTTGTCTAGTCGTAATCAAGTAACTTGGGTGGGACTCGAAATTGACTCGGCTTGATCGCTTGCACACTTGCTCCGATCTCTCTAGTTCCACATGTTGGTATTCAAGTATTATGTTTCATACCCCTGTAATGTTAATTTTATATATACTGTAATGTTAATTTTATATATATATATATATATATATATATCTGTGTGTGTGTGTGTGTGTGAATAAAATTTCAGTAGAAAATCCGAAGAGTGGGCAGTTGGGATGGAGAATAAGTGCGAAAGGCACGAGAGAGGGAGAAGAACAATAAATGTGGTTGTAAAAAATAAGGTGATGAGGCCTATGATAACCCTCATCNTAACAATTTACTTCCATGTCTCTTTTTTACAATATATTACATTTTATACTCAACTTTAATTCTCTAGCTAGCTCCTCTTGAATTGATAATATAATTAAGTAGGCCAGTGCTGATACTGTTGATACAAGTATAACATATACCATTGTTGAGTTATTTAACTTCTTACTCTTAAAAGAGGATAAAGAAATAGCCAAATTCGAAGAGAAGAAGATAGATGTGGATGATGGGATGCAACGACGGTGGAGATCAGCTTTGTAGCGTTCAAGATTCATTAAATGGACGGAAGCTCCGCCCTTCCATGCCGATAACCGCGGCTGCCACCACCTCCGCAGCTCACAGCCATGGGACCGATCATTTTCTTGCCCTAAACCATCACTTTGGCAAGTCTTTTAATTTATAGTTGTTCTCACAAATATATGTGTGTATATTTAACATAATCAAGATTAGGTTTAATTCATGGGATTCTTGCCCCCGCAGAATGCCATTAAAATTTTAGTGCTGGATTTTAAGAGAGGACTAGGTCTTGAGCTAATTCGTTCCCATAAACCCATTTGACTTCCTTCTTTTCTTGATTCTAATGCATATTTCTGCAGTGATAGGTGAACAAAACAAGAAAGAATTCAGTACACAACAAGTCGTGGTTAGCTCCCGTTGGAACCCGACTCCCGAGCAGCTCCAAACCCTCGAAGAATTGTATCGCCGAGGCGTCCGAACCCCGTCCGCCGAGCAAATCCAGCACATAACAGCGCAGCTCCGACGATACGGCAAGATCGAGGGCAAGAATGTGTTCTACTGGTTCCAGAATCACAAGGCCAGAGAACGCCAAAAACGGCGACGCCAACTCGATCAAGAACCTCATAACGTGAACCAAATTCCCAACTTAGAAAGGAAGAAACAATCATCATCATCAGGTACTGACTGAAGGGTTAGACTGATAATTAAAAGCATAGATTAGCTAGCCTTTATATATCCGTACGTTTTTTTTTTATATTTTCGACCCGCTTTAATAATGCATGAAAGTTACAAAAGAAAGAACCGTGTGGTTCTGTACAGTAACACACGATTCTCCTTCAGCCATCCGATTTGTTTTTCAGTGTAGTATTCGTCACGGAAAGCTGTCTTGATGGTTGATCTTGCGATGCATATTGTTTTCATATTCAGATAGGCGATAGCCCTCTAACAAGTTGTATTCTGTTTTGTTTTTCTTTCTGTCGACTCTTCTCGCAGGGGAAAATGGGACAGTATTTGAAGTTGAACAGACTTATAAGAAGTTGGCATCTCCCAAAAAATCCACCGCCACTATTGCACAGGTTTTTTTTTTAACTTTCACCAGTACCCTTTAATTCAGAAATATTTTTTTTTTGTTCTACACAAGTTCCCCTTTTGTTTACTATAGATCTTAGAAATTCTTGGATATTCTAATTAAAGCAACAATATAAAAGTTTAAGAACTAGTATATATCTCCTGATTAGCCAATGATTACTTGCATTTGAAAGATCTCCCATGATGTATATCTCACATGAAATATATGTAAAAAAATCATGTTTTATTGAGAGTATGAGCTATATCGAATGTGTGACATGGACGTATAGTGATGTTTAAATCAAGGATCTTCTCCCTAGTTAGTCACCCCCCCCCCCCCCCCCAATTCCATTAAGTCGCTTCATTTTCCGGGACCATCCTTGATTGACATGGGAAGTATTCAAAACCTTTTGGTTTGAAGGAGAGAGCCTGAAAGCTGCATATGTGGGTGTTTTTCGGGCTAGGAAACATGTTTAGGTTAAGAAATTAACTTCAATGGGCACTGGTACTGTTATAGAGTTCTGCTCAATTCCTCTTTGTTTGCTATTTCTTTCTCTTTTCACCTACATTTGCGTGGCACTTTATCATGTGAATAAATGAAATTTTATTTGTTATTTACTTATTTAGCGCATATATATATATATTATGTTCTCGGTCATGTGTCAAAAAGAAAAAAAAAAGGGAAAAAACGGGGAGAACTTCTATACATCCTATATATATTCAATGGTTTATCACATTTTCGATCGTGTAACTCGCAATGTTTTTTTATTTTGGATCATGTTCTCGGTCCATTTATGATCTTACTCTAATCATTTGCATTTTTTTTTTCAATTCTGGTCTCTTTTTATTTTGTTGAAGGACTGACACGACATCAGCACCAAATACGTCATCAATTTTCGATATAAATTCATCATTTTTCAATGTAAAATCAGTGTTGTAGTTAAAAAAAAAAACTAAAATGAAAACATTAATAAAATTGCAACTTAGTTAACCAAAACCGTAATTTGACTGACGACAATACCAAATAAAAATGAAAACGCACGAGTTACGAAACAAAAGTTGCATTTTTCTTTAGTATCCAATATTTCCTATTCAATATTCCTATATGATTGACATTTAAGTACCGGAGCATTAAGTTTTTTCCCCGACAAAACCATAGGAGTATTTACATATTTTACCGGAAAATTTGTTGGTACATAACTGGTATTATTCAAGCGTCGTCAAAGCTTTATTTTCCATCGATGGATTTTTTTTCTTTTTCTATTTAGAATAGAAAGATTGACAGTCTTTTTTTCCAAATATTTGTGAAATTTGGCAATGTATACCTTCTCTGCTTAAAGTTTTGTGTATAAATATATAACATAATCTTAATTTACTTAGATCTAATTATTTATGATGCCTATGGAATAATAAATATTAGAAAAATATGCCAAGACGGGGGGCAGAAGGTAATAAAGCAAATGGATGGGTACATTTCAATGAGGAGACAGAACTGTCGCTGGAAGAGAGGAGAAATCACAGTATATGGCAAATGTTGCATTTGTCGTCTTCTTCTTCTTCTTCTGCATCTCCCAACGACCTATTTAACTCATCATCTGCAACCATGGACACAAACCCTTTAAACCACCACCATTTCCCAAGCGGCCTGCAGGACCAGTGCGGCGGAGCAGCTGGTGGTGGTTGTGTGGAGGAGCACAAGAAGACCCTGCAGTTGTTCCCGGTTCGAAGCGGCGGCCGACAGCCATGCGAGGAGGAGGAGGAGGACGATCAATCCATTGTAGCTCCTGATTATCAATTTTTTGAGTTTCTTCCATTGAAGAAATAATTATTATTATTTTCCTTGTTTTTTTTTCCTAAATCATTTATGTATAATATATAATAAATGTAGTGATGACATGAATGATACGATGGTTTTTGAGCTTGGATTTATGTTTCTTGATGAAAAGTGGGGAAATTGTCATTTTTTGTTTGTTTTTCGCTGGCATAGTTGACTTTTACAACATATTATTGTATTGAGGGGCTCTTTTTTTTATATATAGTTGAGATATTTAGTGCAACCGCATGATCGATATTGGCATCAGGAACGGAGTATTCATAAGTACATGTGGTTGACTCTATCTTGTATTAGAGAGTAATATATTCGATTAAAATCGAACTAAATTTTCTAAAATCGAATTAATCGAACTTTTTTTCTACAAATGAATCGACTGAACCTTACTACGAAAACCTAACAAACCAAATCAAAAAATAACACAATTAACTGAAATTTTAAATTTTTTTAAAAAATAATCATGTTTTAAATAAAAAGTGTAATATAAAAATTGGATTAAATAAATTTAATTTTTATTTATTATAAAAATATTTTTAAGTATAGTTCTATTGTCCAATAAATTTTATTAGAAATTATAATATTTTTATCCTTATAAACTTTATTATAAAATTTAATAATATTAATTTTATTTATAAAAGTTCAGTTGGCTAGGCTAACCGAAGTTTTATATTAAAAACAAAAATTGAACCAAACTAACTTATATTTTAAAATAATTTAAACTGAACTCCCGAATAAACCGAATGTAGGACCAAATGATTGCCGCTTTACCAAAACCTATAGCGGGTGGTAATGGTGCAACTCAAATATTTTAAATCGCACAGCAGCTCAAGCGTCATTGTTCAATCGCTCTACTTTGTAGGGACAATTATTGCACCTCAACACCGAACCGAATTTTCAAATTAATTCATTTCGGTCTGTTATTTTGGTTGAAACTGATATTTTGTCACTCACAGACTGTAATTGATGTTTGCTCGTTATTTGTTGATATGTGCTCTTTTGGTTTAGAAACAACTTGACAGTTTTTATTTTATTCATTCTCTAAGTTACTTAACTAGAAAAATTTAATATTTCCAAAAATTTATAGCAAAGAATAATTTTTCAAATTTCATACTTATTCAATTTTCAGTTATTATAAATAAAAAAAATCACAAAACAAGCCCAATAATAATTGCACGTCATGAATAATCATCAAACATTTCAACCAATTGATTATTATTCCAAAAATATGCAACATATGATTTTTGGGTAAAAATTCAAACTCCAAAACTCATATATATTATAAGACAATATTATTGCAACTCGAATAATCGCAACTAAATATTCAACATAAATTTAGAGTCGTCAAATTTTTATCTCAAAGTCGCATAATTTCATAGCATACAACAATAAACCAAACAATATACAGTAATAAATTATGATTTGTGTGAGTTGTTTTATTTTAAATTTTTAAAACATGAGACTAAAAAAATAAAACTCATAAAAAATATGTTCTATTTTTAATATGGATTGAAAAAAAATTTAAAAATACAATTTTTTTTTAAAAAAAATAGGTGGAGCTGGAGCCCACCCTAGCCCAAGAGTGGCTCCGCCCCTGATTGGCATGGTACATAATCAAGATTAAGGGTTATATATAATATATTGGTATTGTTTTTTTTCTTTTATAACGGGGCGAAGAATTTATCTAAACTTAACTGTTAGAGTAGATGCCCTGCAAGCCAACTGTTGGCTAGGGATTTTATTGACTCAGTTGTAAAGAACAATCTTCATTTTAATATAATTCATTATTTCATGGTTTGTTATTTCTTTATCTGTATACCCATGTTATCAAACATAGATAAAGACCTTGATTATACTTTAATACAAATGAATCGTAATTCGATGTTGAAACTCGTTTGTAAACACTGTATAATCTAAATTCGTTCTTAGTCGATTCAGCCGCCTAAAACATGGATAAAGGTCGCTTGAGCTTGAGACTAGCATCTGTGATGTTGTGTACTGCATTTCTTGGTAAGGGCATAGAGATGTCCAAACATGCAGATGGGTAGTCATATGATGATTATACCGAACAACCCTCCCTCGGACTTTCCAAGTGGTTATCATTCATCGAGAGGATTAGTCCGTGGTTATGATTGTACACCATTAGTCCTTACGACCCGGGACAACACTGAGGCTCTATATGCTAGGGCTGTGCTTTGACTCGTTTACCGGCTCCAGGAGAGTAATCGGGTGGCGAGGTTGGGTGCAGTTGCGACACATATAGGAGCCAGTGCATTGTAGTCGGGGATTCACCGCTCACCTACGAGTGTGGATATCCTGTGTGATCTGATGAAATAATAGTGCGTGAAATCTCTGGCCAGAGTATAAGATGTACTTTGGAGAAAGAAAACTTCAATAGTACACGCGTATCCAATTCAGGAACATATAAAACGTCTCTCAAAAGTAACTTAAAATTATTGTTCAAAATCAAAGTAACATCTCCAATAGCAGTTGCAGCAACCCTTGCTCCATTCCCCAATCTTAGAAATGTCTCGCCATCTCTAAGTCTCCTGCTTCTTGCCATCACCTGCAAATCATTGCATAGATGAGAACCACATCCGGTATCCAATACCCAAGAAGAGGAATTAATTGAGACATTTACTTCTATGTAAAACATACCATGGCCAGAACGCTTCTGGGCAAGATACTCCGTGCAGTTACGCCTCCAATGTCCAGGCTTGTTGCAGTGGAAACAGACATGCTCTGACTTGTCGGGCTTTGAGGGCCCCGAAGTGGGTTTCTTGTATGGCTTTTTGTTGGGCTTATTCTTCTTAGGTGGGGCAGAACGCTTCTTGCCTTTATTTTGGGCTCCTTTTTTCATACCGGACGATGAGCCCACTAGAAGAACATGCTTTTCTTTCTTGATTGTGGCCTCATAAGTGGTAAGCATATTGACCAACTCTTCAAGGGTGGCCTCAAGCTTGTTCATGTTAAAATTAACTACAAATCCATCGAACGAGGGGGGCAGTGACAGCAAGATAATATCAGTCGAGAGCTCAGCAGGAATAACCACGTCGAGTCCTACCAATTTCTCGATGAGCCCAATCATCCTAACACCATGCTCATGGACCGAAGTCCCATCTCGCAGACGTGTAGTCATGAGTTCTTTCACAGTAGCATGTCTCTCTGATCGAGTCTGTACTCCATACAACTCTTTCAGATGAAGATGAATGTCAGCAGCATTCACAGCCTCCTCGAACCTCCTCTGAAGTTCATTCGACATAGAAGCCAACATGTAGCTCTTAGCTTGGAGATCATGGTCCCACCACTTCTCAAGCTTAGCTAATTCAGTCTCACTGATGTCCGAAGCTGCCTCCTTCGGTGGCTTCTTATCAAGCACATACAGAATCTTTTCCGAGCTCAGAACAATTTTTAAATTTCGAAACCAGTCATTATAGTTAGGGCCAGTCAACTTGTTTTGATCGAGAATGATTGAAAGTGGATTGCGTGACGTCATTGCAAATATACTGAAAAGAAAAACAGATAATTGTTACTGATTATTTTAAAATAATTTTAAGATATAAAATATGGATTTTTATTTTATAAATTTCCCTCCCACTATTTTGACATTTCCACCACCCTCTGATGAAAAAGGGAAATCGTATTTCCTTAGTGGGCACGTAGAGTCCAATTAGCCAATTATAATCCCGAATAATATCAGCCAATTATAATTTCTAAAAGGTAGAATCCAATTGCATCCCTATGCAACCTCCGCGTGTTTTGCCTCACGTTTAATAAGGACCCAATAATATGACGCCGTTTATTTTCACGTGTCAAACCAACCCATCAATATTGAATTGTAGTAGACGGTCGCCATGAGTTCCCCCAATAATATGAGCCGAAGTCATGGGAGTTCCACTCAATTCACATCATATGTCCGGTGGAAGTCACAGCTTTCCGGCGTCCAGGCCTCCCCAATAATATGAGCCAGACACTGTCCGCGGGTAGCGATCAACATGCAACCACGGTTGATGGAAGGCAAGGAAAAATTAAACTCTTTTAATTTTTACTTTTTCGGTTTGATATAAATTTTGAATCTTATTCAAAATGAGGGATTTTAATTTTAAAATTGTCTCATCATTTTAATTTAAAAATCGTGTGCCACGAGTTTGTATGTTTGCCGGATTCATGCAACTATATTATCTAATAATATACATACATGCATACTACTATATATCGCATATATCATAATATGACATTCAACAATAAATAAGGATGATCGATCGCCAACACTAATAGATCCATGTGAGCCAAACATGGATCCAAGTCCAAAAACTAGGTGAATGCAGGGATGCAAATGCAACTATTACAAGAGCTTCCAATATTTTACATGTCTTCATCTTGTGTTCCGGGCCCACCATCTTCCAGTCTTGATCTCCCACTATTTCTAATAATTACATTTAAATAGCCATGGCACATAAGGTATACATCTCATGGGGTGGGAACGAGCCATAAACCAGGCCCACTGTAATAATATCAAATATTAACAAAATGAATAAAACAGTAAAATATCCTAACATACACCTAACACATTGGTCACGGCTCTCGATCATCCTTCATGCATTTAATATCAAATATTAACATCAACTTAATTAAACAATTTAATTAATTGACAAATCATATATCTAATAATTTATCACTAACCACCACAATTATTAAAAATTTAATAAATTAAATAAACCCCTTTATTTAATTTCTAATTAAATTAATAATAATTGATTTCTTATAAAACTCAATTTTACCATAAATAATTAAAATCATATTCTAATTATTTATTTTACAAGAAAATTATTAATTTTTCAAAAGTCAATTTTCCAAAATAAAAATTGAATCAATTTTCAAAAATATCAATTTTGCCCAAAAATTTGAAAAATCAGAAAATTGCACCCTAGGCCCAAACAATTCAAACCCATCAATCAGCACGCTTCCCGAGACGATCTCGGGCAGCCGCCCGCGCTGCCCGCCCGCTGCCCGAACGTTTCGGGCAGTGGCGGCAGCCCTTGTGCGCGTAGGTGCGCACAGGTGCGCCCGGCGCTGCGCGCTGGCGTCCCCCGCGCGCACGCTGCGCTCTGCCGTGCTGCGCGCGGCGTCGGCGTGCGGACGTCCGACGCCGTGCGCGCGCGCTGCCGTGCGCGTCCCTGCGCGCACGGACTGCCCGGAACAGTTCCGGGCAGATTAAATTTTTTTTTTTTGTTTTCTGAGAAAAAAATAATTTTGATGGTGCATCTATTTTCTGAAAATTTTCTTGTGTGGTTAGAAACAAATTATTCAATATAAAACCATACGTTTTAGAAAAACCTTGGCTCTGATACCACTGTTGGATCTCGGTTTTCTACGTGCCCAAAACGCAGCGGAAGTTTAAAAATTTTTTATTATATTTTGACAATCAAAATATATTTGATTTGTTGTCATTCTCTTTCTCATTTGACGGGTTTATGTTGAACTTCAATTTGAATAAGATTGATGATAGCCTTGAAGAGCTATTCAACATGCTTATGACTTATGAAGTCATCATAAAATAGGAAAATGTTGTTTCCTAGTTGGACTTTTTGAAAATATGGTGGGCATCATTGTATGAGTTTCATGAACCATGCAACTCTTGCACGTGTATTCGTTAGGAATCACATATTCCATTAATTAGAATTGCCGAAAACTTCTTGCAAAAGAAAGAAGAATTTCGAGAGCTTTTCAAAATTCCGAGAGAAGGGTTTTTTAATGAATCTTGTTTTCCTTAAAGAAAAATCCACCGAATGCATGCTGCTTAAAAAGGATAAGAAATCCTTATTTTAATACAAATCCTTCATTTAACTTAATCAATCCAATTAATTAAGTAAATGAAATATTCTTATTGCATGCTAATCGTGATTCTCGAATATTATGCCTTTTGCAATGTATATTCTTTCTTTTCAATTCTCGAAAATGCATGAAATTAGAATAATAAAATATTCTAATTATATTTCTAACCTTTCTTTTTACTTAATTAATCCAATTAATTAAGTTAACTATTAATTAAGTTAACTAAAGATTCTAAATCCATGCCATATTAAATGCAATCTCGAATATTAATGCATTAATATTATTTTGCTTTGTGTGTAAGTTTTTAAAATTATGGTATCATAAATATTTCCATAAATCAATACCATATAAAAACTTAATGGTTTATATTTTAAATCAATTAAAATATAATTTAATTATTAAAGTACATTTAAACTTTAATAAATTAGCATGGTAGGCTTATACTCTTACAAGCCTATGATCCATGCTCCCATCATCATAATCCCGATCGACGATCCAACATCATCGATGTGACAATTTCAACTTATTTGTTATTATGATGCACACTTTAATTTCGAGATCACTAATGTCTAAATAAGGCAGGTGCATTCCTTTTGACTGTCTTAACAGTCATNTATCACATAGTTATCGAATTAATATGCAACCCTCGATGAACCAATGGTTGCAGATTCGATCGGGATATATGAGATGAAGGGACCGTACTGTACGTTAATCATAATCGACTGGTTCTTGCAGGCACTATCAGTGATACCTAGGGGATCATGGGGCGATGCTACTAGACGCTCTTACCATGATCCGATGGGTGCAATCAGAAAAGAGTTCTGACATTCTTGATCAAGGTGTTGATGAAAAGAATGGGGCTGACTAGGGTAAGCCCGAATAAAAGATTATGTCCCGAATCACAAAGAGTTGTGAACCCACGGCTAGCTGTATCCCTGAACCATTGAGGGTCACACAAGCACTGGTTTACTTGTTCCCGTTGAGATAATAAATTCAATGAGTTGAATTTATAAGAAATAAGTTTGATATGATCAATCGATAAGCTTATAGAAATTTTGAGAGCTTGACTGCTAAAGACAGTCAAAAGAAGTACACATGCCTTATTTATATTTTGGTGATCTCACAAATATATGTTTTAAAAGAAAATCAAGATTGGAAAAGGTTGGCATGCATATTTAGAATCTTTAATTAATTTAATTAATTAGATTAATTAAGTTAAGAAAGGATTAGAAAAAAATGATGAGGGATTTTGATTCCTGATTTACGTAACATGCATCCACATCGATTTTATGGAAATTCATTGACTTAATTAATATGATTAATTAAGAAAATGGCATTTAGTTAACCAAATTAATAATGTATATATTAATTTGATTGATTAATTGTTGGAGATCATCGCACCTTTAGAAAAAATGGAGAAAGTCTCCAAAATCCCATAAATCGAGATTGACCTTGATTATGGCATGAAAATATTTTAGAATCTTTAATTGACTTAATTGATCTAATTAATTAAGTAAATTGAAGGTTAGACAAAAATATAAGATTTTGATTCTTGTTTTACGTGAAGAATCAGCCCAAACTTTCAATAAGTGGTTTTCAATCTTTCGGCACTTCAAGGCTGCTCTCAAAATTTTGAAACAATATTTCTTGATCTCAAATACGAAAAAAAAAACCATCTTATAATTTTCTAGTGCAAATTATAAGAGGAACAAGTTTCCCAGTCGTGGACCGGATTAATAGATCGAAGAACGTTCATAGGGAATTCACGAAGAGCTATCTCCGCTGACCCCGGAATAGTTGGAGACCAGTGATTTATTCACCTAAANACAAGTTTCCCAGTCGTGGACCGGATTAATAGATCGAAGAACGTTCATAGGGAATTCACGAAGAGCTATCTCCGCTGACCCCGGAATAGTTGGAGACCAGTGATTTATTCACCTAAAGTATAACAATTTCTAACATCCTATGCATGTTTATGTATTTGTTAAAACCATACGAGTGTCCAAAATTATTTTGTTTTCAAAATAAAATAAAATTTTTAAACTTCCGCTGCGTTTTGGGCACGTAGAAAACCGAGATCCAACATTAACATCATCACTAATTACTGTAGGATTCGAACCCAAAACTACAAGGGTCCTATTATTATCTTTGTTATGAAGGATGTATAAATGATTAAATTGAGTACATGCATTATTTTGGACAACAGGAAATACAAAACAAACCCTAATTAGTTATAGTACTGATCAAATAAGAATATGGACCAGAAGATTGAAATTTAAGTTGAGAAAACATGCAACCTGCCGGCAATGAAATAAATACTCAACAATGTATTTAATTTGCAGATGAATAAATGAGCTAGTAATGGGGTCATCCCCCGGCCTGCCAAGGAAAATGACAATACCAAACACTGCAAATTGCAATGTAGCAATTAGCAAAATACAGGCAGGCAGAAGGATCAGTAGTGCCTCACTTTTCCTCTTCTGACTTTTCTTCAAAACTAAATCTAACTTATATGATTATATAGCAAATCATCACCTCATCATTCCTCATAAGTACTTATGCTGGTTGTGATTAATTCCTACGGTATAAGTAGAGGGGGTAGGTATAGTAGCAAGATATGAGAAATGATGAGGTGATGATTTGATATATAATTATAAGTTAGATTTAGTTTTGAAAAAAATGATCAGAAGAGGAAAAGTGAGGCACCGCTGATCCTTTTGTCTTTATGATGTTATACTCATCGTGTACATTTATTGAGCACATGTCATTCATATATTGAATGTGATAGAAAAATTGTACATTCAATAGGTGAGTGACAACTCATCGATGCTCATATAAGTGTGCACGGTAGGTGTGCAGTGTAACAAAATTATATATAGACACACAATTTTGTTATGTTGTCTATCAACCATGCTCACATCGATCTGTATCTAGGAATGAGGTGACACTCACGTATTATATATATACCAATCATTTTAGAAAAGGTTGACGATATTGGTTCGTCGATGAACTAGGGCTGCACCTGGACTGGACCCTTGGTCAAGGGGTTGGACAGGTTGGTGGATAGGAAGGGCCGACGAAGGGTTTTAGCTATTTTTTTTTAATTGATCTTAGTATTATAAACTATACGAGACTTGTGGCTGTTGAGTTAGCAACTAACTCTTTGCCCTTATTATATTGTAGTGCTTGAAATGAACAGTTAGAAGTTAGCCTAGACTTACCCCCAGACTTTATTTTTACTTCAAAAGTATTAAGACAATTCTCATCTGTTATATTTTTTTATGTAAGTCTATTTATTCTAGAATTGTCAATTCCGTTCGTTTGAGATACATTTATGTCCCGCCCATAAGTTCTAAGTATAGCTGATCGACTTCGTCATTTCGAGGTTATCGGGGCTTTACACCATTGTTCTTTCGTTGAGGAAATGATTCATTAGAAGATTTACGTTCGTTAAGAATTGACTAGTTTGTCGATTGAGCGACAAAACGCTTTCGTGTACGTAAATGGCTCTTAAATTGTTCTCTCGCCAACTCATGAACATTTGATGATGCACTTAGAGAGTCTAATTATCCAATTGAATATGTGCTTTGCTCTTTTGATGATCTGTAGTGATAATTTGGTTCGATTCGGAAGTCTTTAATTTAATGTCTCCGATGCACTTATATTTGATTTTTATTCTTAAAGTTTATTACCTCAAATAATTTATTTCCTGATACGACAGTTACATTTTTTCGGGGTAACACAGGACGTTTTTGCCAGATCAATCGTGAGAGGAAGACATTTGCATTTGTTTATTGGGAAGTTGGAGAATTTTCATTTCCAATTTTGTTGGGCTTATACCAGGCTTTGGCCCAATAGAATTGGTCTTCTTTAAATTAACTCTCCAAAAAATTTATCGTATTAATTGTTTTTGTTTTATTTTTTTTAAATCATATTATAAGAGGTGGGAGGACTCGAACCTGAGTCACTACAATGAGAAAACTAGGTGAGACCATTAATTGAAGCTAAATCTCGGTCTCTATCGTACTATTTGTTTTGAAACCAAACATATCATAAAGTAGAAAACATTAATGGTTAAAAATAATTATCGCCACAAGGAAAAAAAAGGCGATTTGCGAATTTTTCCGGTCCTAAAATATTTATTCATGATGGATCTGAACGAGAATCGAGCGTGTTGTGTGCAAATGAGTGGTCTTCTCCGCGCGTTTTGGATTCTATATAAGGGTTTTAGCGACAGTTTTTTTTAAAATGTTATGGTTTATTTTCAATGAATTTCTTCACCAATTTGATTGTGATGGATCATGTTTGATAAATTCCAACGCTAATTACGACGATATTTATCACTTAATTGTCACTAATTTACATAGCAACGGTTTTATAAAAACCAAATCTAAATTTAGCGATGATTAAAAACAAATTTTCGTTAATTTTAGAAACAGTTAAATGAAAACAACCTCGAATAAGTAGTCCGACGTTCAAACATAAACCTAACGACGGTTCCGTCGCTAGCTAAGGTTAGCGACGGTTTAAAATAAACCGTCGTGGTAGAAAAAATATTTTTGTTTCTGTCAATTTTTGTGAATATTTATATCATTTCACTTTCACATTGCACACACACAAATGAAGAATGTCATGCATGAGGATTTTTTCCAAGAAAACCAAGAAGTAATGAATTCAATTTTTTAAACATAAAATTAAGCAATATGGGCGAGTTGTAAATACGACACTTATTAATTTTTATTAAAAAGATAACAACATAAACACATTTTCTAAAGGTTGAGCAATGCCTGAGAAAAAATAATAGAATACTGCAATAATAAATTAAGGAAATGAATTATTAATAAGAAAATCATACTATTTTTATTTATATATCTAAATCAATTGTTGGAAAGATTAATTTCTATAATATTTTTCACCAATGGTCGTAGCCCATTGATTTTGGATGAGTATAAATAAAATAACAAAATATGATTGATAGTATTGCAATTAATTATTCTAACAATATTTAACGACTAGATTTTTCTACTCACATTTTATTTTATATATAAAGATTGAGTTATATTTGCCTCAATGGAGTTAAGCTAAATAAGTTTTGCAAAACTATGATAATTTTAGAGTAAATATGAAATGACGACTAAAAAACGAATAAGAAATAAGTTTGATACTTTATGGATGTGCCTACTAGGGTTAGGTTCAAACCAGATCTGGGACCACTGACCCATTTTCAGCTAAGGTGGGAGGCCTATCACGAGCTCAAGTATCTTTCTATAAATACCAAGTTTGGATGTTTAATTTATTCATTCACTATATTATTTTTCAGCAGCATCTTTAGATGTTATCCCCTTATATCCTCAGTCTCTGATTTGAGCGTCGGAAGAGTTACGCCAGGACACCCTCCCGGCCCCTTTCTAACGGTCTTCTTCGTGATTTCAGGCTCAGGGCAAATTTGAAGCCTGCGTCTGGACTAGTGTCACTTGCTGGAATCGGACCCTAAATTTTCAATGAGTATCAAAGTTGAAATTAATATTTTTTACATAAAAATTAATATTTTTTTATAAGTGACCTAAATAAAATATCTTTATCATAAAATTGACTCTTGAGACCATTTTTACAAAAATTTTGTGTTATTCAAGTCGCTAAACCCAAACTGGAAGCCGCATTCAATTATATTTTCGAAAAGACAAAAACTTGTGTGACACGGTCTTACGGGTCGTATTTGTGGAGACGGATCTCTTATTTGGGTCATCCATGAAAAAGTATTATTTTTTATGCTAAAATTATTACTTTTTAGGCAAAAACTTGTGTGATACGGTCTCACGGGTCGTATTTGTGAGACGGATCTCTTATTTGGGTCATTCATGAAAAAGTATTACTTTTTATGCTAAAAATATTACTTTGTATTGTGAATATGGGTAGGGTTGACCCGTCTCACAGATTAAGATCCGTGAGACGGTCTCACATGAGAATCACTCAACTTTTTATTGTGAATATGGGTAGGGTTGACCCGTCTCACAGATTAAGATCCGTGATACGATCTCACATGAGAACCACTCAACTTTTTATTGTGAATATGGGTACGGTTGACCCGTCTCACAGATTAAGATCCGTGAGACGGTTACACATGAGACCCACTTTTTCGAAAATATTAAATTGATTAGTTATCGGTACTCAGAAGAAAATTCAAATAGAATTAAATGAATATTTATCTCTCTTTCTTAAATGTGATTTTTTAAAAATAAAAATAAAAAAACAGTTATTATTATGATAAATACTTTAATTGAAGAAATCATTTCCCATCAAGAAAAGATTCCAAAGCACATGGCCTTGTTTCATTTCTTGTTAGTATTGTCGGTAATTATTTCATATTTTACCCCAAAATTAAATAAATAAAACGAATGCTTCTTAATTATGCCGTCAAATATAAAAGCTTATTATATTTCATTTTATATACTACTTTAAAAAAATGACAGATACAGATTTTCCAATGTTTTTGTTGGGTAAAGTTTTATTTAATTTTTACTCTAAATTATCGAACTCAAGCTGAACTCCGCAACATATCACGAAATTTCAAACTCGTTTTTGTTTATTTCATAGCTAGCAAGTTTTAATATATTTATTATATTTCATTTAAAAGTAAATATTAGCATATTGAAAATCTGATTTCAAACTCTAATTGAAATCGAACTAGAACATAAAATGGGAAAACTTCTATTTTTTTTGTCATATATATTTGTTAGTTATTATTTTTTAGATTGTCAAATTATAGTAATACTATGTTATATATATATATATATATATTTTTTTTTTACAATTTTATACTTTTTTTTCGGATTTGACGATGATATGACACAAAATATCACATCAACACTCTTAGTAAAATATAATTAAATGATCAAAATTTAAAAGATAGAACTAATTAAGACTGAAATTTTACGACAAAAAAATAAAATCACAAAAAACAACAAATTATATTTTTCCTATAAAATAATTATTTTTTAAGTTCTGAACCAAATATTAACCCCAGTAAAAATATTTAAGATCAAACTTATAAAAAGTTAAAATTACTTCACAAGAGAAGCTGAAATTCATGATAAAAAAAGTTGAAAATTACCAAATATTGATCCTTCTAACATTTTTTCTTTTAGAGTAGGTGTCTTGTGAGACAGTCTCACGAATCTTTATCTGTGAGACGGGTCAACTCTACCGATATTCACAATAAAAAACAATATTTTTAGTATAAAAAATAATATTTTTTTATTGATGACTTAAATAAGAGATCTGTCTCACAAAATACAATGTTAACTATCGTTTCGGACAAATTTTCGACTTTCTTTTATTATTGCTTTAGACATATCAAACTGTCTTCTTTATTATTAAAGGTGTAGCTTAGCTCCCTCGCTTACGCACTCACACTCTGCTGCTCAATCTCTTCACATTTAGCAGCAGCCATGGCAGACGTGGTGCTCAGATCACTCTTTTCTTTCCTATGTTTCTCCATTTTTGCTTTCCAAATTTCAGGTGCAATTTTAATTCGAACGTTACCCATTTCACTTGATGTCTTATTTTGCAGTATGATGCTGAGAATTACTGTATTTTCTTCTGTTCAATCACCTTTTTGTTTGTTTGTTATTTTTGGGTGTCGAAGAGGCGTCAGCAGGTAGAACAATGACAATGTACAACAGATGCAGCTACCCTGTGTGGCCGGGCATACAGCCGAATGCCGGGAAGCCAATTTTGGCCAAGGGTGGATTCAAGCTCCCGCCGAACAAGGCCTACACGCTGCAACTGCCCGAGGGCTGGTCTGGCCGTGTGTGGGGACGCCACGGCTGCTCATTCGACTCCGCCGGCCGTGGGCGGTGCTCAACCGGCGATTGCGGCGGCTCCCTTTTCTGCAATGGGCTGGGTGGGGCCCCTCCCGCTACCCTCGCCGAGATAACCTTTGGTAATGAACAGGACTTCTACGACGTTAGCCTCGTTGACGGCTACAATCTCGCCATTTCCATTACCCCTTTTCGTGGCTCAGGTATGGAGCTAGTCAGTCTTGTGCTGTCGTGAAAAATATCTTGATTTATTCATGATTTGGAGTGATTTATAAGATTAAGACTAACCATGAGTAAAAGTTTTGGGTTCTCTTTTGAGATTTTCCTTGGAAAATTGTATCTCCAATATTAAATTCATTTGGGGTTGACTCTCTGGCATAAACAAGTGATTATCATATGGTTTTTTTGTTAAATATCATCTAGTTTGCTTGATCATGTGATGTTTGTGTGGCCGTTCGCATGTCGATTTTGAAATTTATTAGCTTTGAGCCTTTGGCCTTCATTTCACATGTGAATTTTAAGGGAAGCTCTCATGTCTAACAATTACTATAGTTGAAATTTAAAGGAAGAAGTTGTGAATCCTGTAAAATGTTGTTGTATTTTATCTCCGTACATGCTTCCTTCATCTTTGATTGTGTTTCAATATGGTTGGCAAACTTGAAAATCTTGAAATAGTCGAATATAGAACAGTGGATTAACTTAGTAAGCCCTCCATATGGTTTATTCATCTGATAAATTTGTTGTTATATTATTCATTTGCAGATTAACAGAAAGTCGTTCATATTAGATTAGCGGAATCTTGTTTGTACTTTGCCTGCCAATTTCTTGGCTCGAGTCTGTCTTACATAAGTAAATACTAAGAGACACCATGCTTGTTAGCTCTGGGGCATGTGCTAGCAAAATTATGCACAATAAACTATGCTAGCTATTATTTCCTGTCTATCTTCTTCTTTATATGAAAATAACCAACCCAAGTTGTTAGAAATATAAAAAAGATAGTCTTATGAATCTATTCACAATCTTCCACCATACGGGAAACAGGATCTTACACTAATGCTATACAAAACCCCTCAAATCTGGGACATTCATAGTGTCTGATTATGATGACAAAGTGATTGATTAACATATATGTTTGGCCATTGAAATACTACAGGAAAGTGTAACTATGCAGGGTGTGTGAGTGACCTCAACGTGATGTGCCCGGCAGGGCTTCAGGTCCGGTCAGACGACAAGAAGAGTGTGGTGGCATGCAAGAGCGCATGTTCCGCGTTCAACTCACCCAGGTACTGCTGCACAGGCAGATTCGGGAACCCCAGATCATGCAAGCCCACGGCCTATTCCAAGATTTTCAAGGCTGCTTGCCCCAAGGCTTACTCTTATGCATATGATGATCCCACTAGCATTGCCACTTGCACCGCCTCAACCTATTTGCTTACCTTTTGTCCCCATCATTAGATATATATTAACTATATATATATATATATATTGCAATGTAATGCCTATCTTAAGTAACTAATACTAGTACCTTTTGTGATCCATTGGGGGTGTACCATCAAATTTGATTACTTGTTTTGCCCTTGTTGGATGGACTAGTTCGATGGTTGGTTGGCTCATGAATTTCATTGGTCGATTTGAAAAGATCGGGTTATGGCTGTAGCCATTCGACGAGTTCATGCTTGGGTTGTTTTACTGGTTTCCTATTTCTCCCCTCAAAGATCTAATAAACGGTTCTAAAGTTTGGAGTATTGTTGAATGTCATATCCCTACCAGAATCTCTTATTGTAGATGATGAAGCTGATATATCATCTTGTATAGAGTTAAATTGTTTTTGAGCTAAAATAATAATTAAATCTGGATTAATCATTTTTGGTTTTTTCATAATTTGTTAAATGTCATACTTAAATTCTTTTTCTCAAAAAGAAAATCCAGCTATGCATGGATAGAAATTGAGCTACTGACCATATGAATAATCGAGTTTCGAATGCTCTTGTTATATACACACTATATTGTTAAATTATATTATTAAACTTGAACGTTTCATATTAATTAATTTTGGTATGTTGTAATATTAAAGTTTTTTTTTTTTTTTTTACAGTTTTACTCTTCATGATATTTGTCATCTAACTTTGTTGACGTGAGTTTATTAATAATTTTTGTATATTTCTCTTTATTTTTGTGATTATTTCTCCAACGTATCTATGATTTATCTAAAAGTTAAAATTATCTCAGTAATTTTATCTGATAACTAATCTTTAAGTATAATGTCTTAATAAAATAAAATTTTTTTTTTTTACAGAAACTATCAAACATAAAAAAATATTAATATGACACGTATCGCGTACAAGAAACATTTGATAATCTCATTTTTAAGTTTTTCCTAAACTAATTGATACCATTCAAAAAGTACATGTGGTAAGGCAACAAGTGCAAATGATTTTATATAATAATATATTGTTAAAATATAACAATTGAATTAATTTTCTTCATCTAATCATTTGTTCGAGTTATGTAATCTTATAAAACGTGAACCCCTTTTCATAACCAATTGGTGGCAGTGCCATTTTATGTTTTTTTTATTATTAATATATCTATAATACATTTATTTCAGTTCTCATAATTTGGTTTGGTATCTTCAAATGTTGATGTATCGAGGATTATATATATTTGCAAATGAATTTGAGTAAGTATCTTGTGAGACGGTCTCAAGAATCTTTATCTGTGAGACGAGTCAACCTTACCGATATTCACAATAAAAAATAATACTCTTAGCATAAAAAATAATATTTTTTCATGGATAACCCAAATAAGAGATCTGTCTCACAAAATACGACCCGTCTCACATAAGTTTTTGCCAATGAATTTATATAATTTCATTTATTATTAAAATAAAAATTAAATATATTATGTTATATTTAATCTTTTATCAAATTATTTAGTAAAGACATTAAATTATAATTATCATACTACACAATTTGACTTTTTAAAATTAATATCACAAATTATATAAAAAAAATGATAAATTGATTGTGGAAAATGTGCATATTCAAATCTTATTGTTCTTTAAACATATCAAATTGACTTATATTTAAAATAAAAAAATATATTTTAAAAATAAAAATTAATATTATTTCACAGATAGATTGAATATAAAATCCATTCCTAAAATTATCTCGATTTGACAGAAGCTTTTATTCTAGGATAACCCTTGGTTCAATTTTTACATACAAACTAGCAACAAAAAAAGAACCTAAAACACGTGGATAGCGTGAAACGGCGCCGTTCAGGCGGCATTATTAGTCGTCATCATCTTCTTGAACTCGTCAAAGCTCACAAACCCGTCTCCGTCGGAATCAACGGACTCGATCATGCCAGCACAGTCGGCGACGGAGCAGTGCTCGCCGAGGCGTGTTAGGATCAGGTGAAGCTCCGCGGCGGAGATCTTGCCGTCGTGATCCTGGTCGTATAACTCGAACGCCTCCTTCAGCTCCTTCTCAGCCGAGTTGTACGGATCGGCGTCGTCCTTGCAGAAGGCGGCGAACTCCTCGAGATTGATGTGCCCGTCCTTATCGGTGTCGATCTCCGCCATCATTTTGGCCACCTCCTCCACGGAGGTGCTGGATCCGAGAGCCTCCAGCACCCCGCTGAGCTCCTCCGTCGAGATCTTTCCGTCGCCATTAGAGTCGAAGCGCTGGAACACCTTTCGAACCTCGTCCATGTTCTGGAGATACATCGAGGTGGCCGGATTCGCTGCCATTTCCGCTGACTTTTAGGGAGTTTTTGCTTTGGTTTGAATTTTTCACGAGGGGAGACGAAGATATATAGGAAGAGGTCATAGTGGTGATACACGTGTGGACCTATTTTTTATTTGTACTTTTCTTTTTGTTTAATGTTTAATTAATCATAGTAATAGGCTGTTTGACTAATTGCATGTGCTTCCTTAAATCATTTTGGAGTATGATACGATCTCATGAATTTTTATCTATGAGACGAGTCAATTCTATCGATATTCATAATAAAAAATAATATTCTTAGCATAAAAAGTAATATTTTTTCATGGATAACCCAAATAAGATATCTTTCTCACAAAATATGACCCGTGAAACCGTTTCATACAATTTTTTACCATAATTTTGATCTAAGAATCAATAGTGTTTTTTTTTAAAAAAAAATTATCATAAATAATTTTAAACTTGATAAATGATATAATTTGAAATTCACATCAATTTTATTCATCCAAATATATCGAGAAATTTGAAATCTTGGTACTGAAATTCATTAATCTAAGCTCTTTGTAAAAATTAATTCAAACTAAAAATATAATATGTTCGGTCAGTAAAAGAACAATTAAGATGATGAATATTAGTGAAATGCAAAACAAGATGAAAAAATAGTTTTTAAAAAATAAGTGGTAATATATTTGTTATTAAAATATGTCGATGATTAAGAAGTCAACTACAATGAAAAGGAATTTAGAATACACAATGAAAAGTGGTTGTTTAATATAAAAATAATGTGTAATAGAGAGAGTGTGCGTTTTAGAGATAAGTGTTGTCTATTGTGTTGTAATGCCAAAAACAATATGTTGGGGATTAATTCAATATACAAAACTTTACGTAAATAAATCAAGATACAATGAATTATGTACAAGTTTACACACTTGTGCAGTGTTTCAGGATAACAGATTTACTAGAAAATACTTTCAGTTTGCAAAAACAATACTAGTGAATAATAAAAAATAAATAAATCATTGAACACGACAAAGGATCAAAGTGCATCAAAATATATATCAGCAACATAATCAAACAACTATGGATACAAACTCTATGACTACGAACAACTCTCAACCAACACTTCAACTAGCTGTTGTGGTTAAGCTTCTTCAACACTCCACGGCAACATGAGAAAACAGCGACAAGTCGCACACTGGTTCTCTGTTTTTGTTAACTCTCTTTTTCTCTCGTCGTTAAAAGTCTTTTTTTTTTGCGGCCTTTATTATTATTATTATTATTATTATTATCCTCTTTAACCTAGTAATTAATCCTTGAATTGAAGCTTACAAACACGGAAACTAGAGTTTAATCGAGAAATAAATTCTTTTAAATAAAAAGATCATACCTAGAGATAATATATATTTTATCATTAATAACATTAATCCAAAATCAAAACTCTATATTTTTATGCACAATATTATTAAAAAGAAAATATAATCAATGAATTAATTATATCTTGTATGCCAAGACATTTTTTCTTTTAATCTCCTCATTTTTGTTTTTCTGAACAAAACACGTAAAAATGTTAATTAGACAACTCTCCCATAGTTAGAGGCACATTTTCCCCTGAATTCGAACATGTTAGATGTTAGAGTTCTTGCAACACGAGTTGAGAATGTCATCATTCGTTATATGACAAAACATCAAAGAGATAAATTGAACAGAGATAAACTTCAAAGAAGTAAACTAAAATAACTAAAATGCATCATTATCAGAGATCTCTTATGTATCTTCATAACTAGAGCTTGAAGGTCCCATTTCTCCGCCTTCTTCACCCGACATTTTTGCTCTCACAACAACATCTTCTCTTTTTATTTTTTATTTTTTACCAGAATGGACCGTCACATCTAGTAGTTAGTACTCTGACTTTCCAAATGGCGTTCGGATCCATCCAAAACTCGTGGTCCGAATGTCGTGTTGAAAAGTATCGTCCGTAGTACTTTTTTTCTGTTAACCAAAAATAACCAGAATATCACTTAGTTACATAAAATATTCGCTCTGATACCACTTGAAAGGTGGTTGTTTAACATAAAATTATTGTGTTATAAAAAGACTGTGTTTCAAAGACAAGTGTTGTGTGTGATGTTGTAACACCTAATACAATATGCAACGTAATAATTTAACACGCAAAATTTTACGTAAATAAATCAAGACACAATGAAATATGGATAAATGAACATACTTGTGCGGTGTCTCAAGGCAAAAAATTCAATAAAAAACTCTTCCAATTTACAAAAACAATGCTAGTTAGAATAATGAAAGTTGTTCAGACATTTTTTAAATTGAAAATTTTATTTATAGAATAGTTATCACAATACATATTTATTTTTAAAAATATTTATTGAAAAGATTTAAAAATGCAATAGATTTAGTCGGTTATTTTTTTTAAATAAATGATAAATATTTTGAGTTGTAAGAACATCAACGAATTAGAATATGTGCATAACTATAGGAATAAAATATTTTAAAATGTGCAAAATATTTTAAATTCTAATTAAAATTATGTGCAAAATTTGAATACGAATAAATTTAATTAGAGTTACGGTACTATTGGTCGCCACTCGGTGCCTCCGCGCTTTTGCGTCGGTGGTTTTTTTTTTTTTTTTTTTTTCCCTTTCCCGAATTTATTTTATTTCTTTTTTATTTTAATCTATATTATATACATTTTATTCTATCAATAAAATTAGTCTTATTTTATGTTAACACCATATTTTAAAACTGACTCTGACATATTAAATTTTTTATGAATAATTTTCGTATAAAAGAAGTGAAGATTTAAGAATGATTTTTTATAATAATTTTTATGTTATGAGTGAAAGGATCGTTTAAAAATTTAAAATTTATATATAATGATTAAAAAATATTACACCATGATATTTTAGTTATAGATAAGTACAAATTTGCTTAAATAATTTTTTTGTAAAAAAAAATGAATATCTATAATTTGAGAAGAGTAGTATTTTTGGTTCATACAATGACACCAAATTGTGACTAACTCCTCATTTTTAGTAATAATTTAGACATAAATTTTTTTCATAGATCGAATCGGAAATTCATATCACAAAGTTACTCAGAAAACGATTTCTCAATCATTTTTATGATAATGCACCATGTCCATATCGCTAGATCCGTCCCACATCGTTTGCATAGATGGTCTAAGTGACTGCCTATGCTATACTATGATCTAAAATTTAATCGATAAGTATGGGAAAATACCCGATTTCGTCCCTCTACTTTGCATCTTGTCTTAATTTAGTTCCTTTTTTTTTTCTATGTGCCAAATTAGTCCCTCAACTTTCAAAACACGTCTCATTTTTGTTCCTTGCGTTATTCTTGGCATGAATTTTTCACATGCACTGCACATGATATATCCTCCCCAAAAGATAGATTCAAGAACCCTAAACCAATTTCCCCTCTTCTCGATTTGTCCTAAATTCTCCCACCCTCACCCAAATCGAAGTTGTGAATGCTCAAAACGATGAATTTAATCGACGATTTTAATTAAAATAAAATTATGTTATTTTAGATATATTTTAGCAAATGATGCTAATATACTAAAATTTTGTAGTTTTTTTTAGTTTAAGTATATTATAATTAATTTAAAAATATTTATTTATTTTTTTAAAAAAAATCAGATAATACTCTACCCAAACTTGAAATAATACCGAGCATTTTTCCCCCTATAAGTCGGGTAACAAATTTGAAATATTTCGAACACGCGCACCAACAAAAATATAATATTTTTTACATGGATACATGTAAAGATAAAGTTGAATTTGTATTGAAGATTTGGGATTTGAAATGAAGATTTTGATTTGGATTGGAAAATGAGCAATTTTTTTTAAAAGTTCTTAACTTTGGGTATTAATTTTAACACAAAAAATATTGTGAGACGGTCTCACGGATCAATTTCGTGGGTCGAATCTCTTATTTGGGTCATCCATAAAAAATATTATTTTTTATGCTAAGAGTATTACTTTTTATTATAAATATCGGTCGGATTGACTCGTCTCACAGATAAAAATTCGTGAGATCGTCTCACAAGAGAGTTACTCTAATTTTAAGTAGCTCTCTCTCTCATGTTTTTCGATACATAGAAGAAAGATTATTATAAAAAAATAAAACCACAGCTGATATGTTGGGAAACTGAAATCCATCCCGTTGACTCACAACAAAAGTTATATAAAATTGAAGAAATAATTTGGAACTCAAATTTTAAAAATCCATAGATTTATAAATAATTTTTAATTTTAAATTAATCCATTAAAAGCAATCCAAAGTTATGAAATGAATTATGACACCCCGTAATTCAGACTCAACCCGGATTCCAACTTAGGCCGACCCGATTAGCGTCGTAGTTCATTAACCAAATTCATTGGCCCATATTGAATACAATTAGAACCAAAGTAGAGGCCCAAAAAACTACTCGGAATCCAACTCATTATTCTCTGTTCGGAAACAGAATGGCCACAGTAGAAATAACAGCCGAGCCTACCAAGTTCGAGCAGTCGAATTGAATGTGCACTAACCCCAACTCAAACTAAGGATAGCGGTGAATAAAATTCTATTTGTGTAAAACTATGAAACAAATCTCACGTGATAAGAAAAGAATCCCGAGAGATTAGAGAGTTAGTCTCTCATATTCAACATGCCAAGATTATTGTGGCTAAAATAGAAGAAAGGGATTTGAGGTATGATATATATTGGTACTTATGTGATGGGATTCTCCCGATCGAGCAGAAGAAGAAATAAGAAAATAAGAGGAGAGCTTTTTGATTCGTCCTTTTAGATGGTGCATTGTACAAAAGATTCTTCTACCGACCTATCTTAAAATGTTTGGGAAAGGAAGAAACTTAATATGTCCTTGTGGAAATCAATGAAAGATGTGTTGTGTCTATCATTTAGGAAGCATGACTTTGGCTAGGAAAACTTTGTTGGTAGGTTTCTTTTGGCCAACCATGATAAATGATGCCACGGTCATAGTAAATGTGTGTCTAAGTTGTCAACAACATGCTAATCTGCAGTGGAAACCATATGAACTTCTGATGGCTGGGACATCGCCTTGCCCCTTTGATCAAGGGGGTTTGGTTATTGTCGGCCCATTCTTTTTGGCAAAATGACAAAAGAAATTCTTTCTTGTGGCCATATATTATTTTCTAATTGGGTAGAAGCCGAGCCTTTAGATCGGATTAGTGAGAGGGAGGTTTTGAACTTCTTTTGGAAGAATATTGTTTGTCACTACGACAGAGCTCAAATACCCATATTAGATAATGGGAGACAGTTATACGGTTTTAAGGTACAAGCCTGTGTAGATAAGTAAATATTGAACAGGTCTTCACCTCATTGGTGTACCCAAAGAGTATCAGACAAGTGGTAGTCACTAATTGTTCCATAGTATGTGCAATAAAGTTGAGGCTCGGATCTGCAAAAGGAAAATGGGTGGACGAGTTCCGAAATGTTTTGTGGGTTTATCGAACTATCAAACTGGACGGGACGAAAGAAACCCCTTAGAATATGGTGTACGAATCGGAAGCTATACTGCTAATAGAGATTGGCCAAGACAGCACGCAGATTCTGAACTATGGCTTAGAAAAAACCATGCTCCGACCAAAGATTTGGAGTTGGTGGAAGAGAAAAGGGACCAAGCGTCAGTTCAACTCGCAGCTTATCGGAAGAGAATGGCTCGAGCTTATAACAGAAAAGTCTAACCTCGATCATGCGAGCTCAAGGATTTGGTAATTGATGCGATCCGGGCAAAATGGACGAGTTGGGTAAGGAGCTCCAACGGATCTGCTATCAAGATAATGAAGGAAATAAGAGCAAGGGAGAGTATATCTGTGATGAAGATATATCTCTGTAATATGGCTCCAGCTGTAACCTGCACACAAGGAGATGAACTCGTGAATGGACGCCGGAGGGGAGTCCGGCGTGGCCACTCCGATGCTTAAGTCAGTGAATGACACAACAAAAGACCAATGTAACCAAGTGATGGTTGTGATATCGGTGTAAGAGTGTAGACAATAAAATGAATTCACATCTAAATGTAAAGGGAGAACCTGGTATTTATAGTAAGGGATGCATTGATGACCTCGGTCTGCGTGCTACCTACTAATTATAGTAGGGCGGCTGCATTCTGACATGTCAAATCATACACTAGTCACATCCCGCCTGTCTGACTTTGTCAACCATTTGGATTAGTGTCAGAGATAGGACGGTCCCCCACATCCAATTCTGCTAGTGTACTCGAGTGCGGTGCTCATATCGAGGTGGCCCGGTTAGAATGCCTACCGGGAACTTATATAAGAGTCCGGGCGTCTGGTTGCCCGGGGAGTAGAGCCCAGGCTTGCACCTGCCCAGCTTCAGAAGAATCCATCATGCAGATTGACCCTGATTTGGGAATCCATCTGATATCCCGGGTCATCCATGACCCGAGCTCTTACAGGGGTATCATCAGTAATGAAGAAAATCCAATTGCAAGGGGAGAGAGGAAAGTTGTATTTGAAATATAAGGGCCTTTCACAGTGGTCGAAAAAGCAGGCATAGCGGCTTACTACTTAGAAGATGTGGATGGGAAAAGATCTAAGCACCCGTGGAATGCTTGTCAGCTCAGAAAATATTATGCTTAAAGGGATCTTTGTACAAGTCAGTCTGTTTTGACTATTTACTTTAAATATTTATTAATTTTTTTTCCCACTTTTGTCATTTACTTCGGCTCGGACCAAATAAATTCTTATTGTATGAATTTCTATCATGGTTACATAACCTCTTAAGTTATACTATGTCAAAATTGTAAACCAAGACACTTGTTGGTCATCTAACAAGAATGTCTCCAGACATAATACTTGTTACATCCGACCTTGTGCTCGACACCTCAAAGTCCAACATAATTTGGCAAATACATAGGTCCGACCTCGTGCTCGGTACCTCAAATCCCAACACAGCTTGACATATACATAAGTCCGATCTCGCACTCGGCACCTCAAAGCCTAACACAACTCGAAAAATACATAAGTACGACTTTGTGCTTGGTACCTTATTGCCCAACACAGTTTGGCTAACACATTATTTAGTGAAATTTCATTCAAATTTCATGTTATGACCAGGAATGAGCCCTTATCGGCCTATCAATCAATATGTCATAAAATCTCCAATTTTATTTATGTTAAATTAAACCTCAAGAAAATGTCCTTCTCTGTTGAGAAATTTATCACTTGACAAAATTTCAATTAATTCACGAGCAGAGATCCTGCTCGGATGAGAAGTTTATTTCTTAGCAAAATTTCAATCAATTGTCAAGCAGAGGTTCCACTCGAGTGATAAGACTCGTGCCTCATACTATTTCAACACCTCATTTATCTTTAAACGTTTTTCGATGGACTTAACGGTTTAAGTCTATGCATGTGATCACTATCATGTTTTGAGTATGAGGGCTTTAGAAACACGAATAGCTGGGATTCAGGTCGACTGTACATACCCTTCCAATCATGGTATCTACTATCTCGATTTATTGGTTGTCTACCTCCTCGGTAAGTTCCCGTTTTTAAGATTAGATTATCGACGAGATCGATTATCATTTTTTGCATGTCCTCGAAAATTTAAAGTAGGTACAAATTCTCTCAATTTGTGTCCTATCATACGATCTATTATATAAATAGGAAAATGTTCCTTACCGTTATGAATACCAATCGTATGGCCGATCATTGTGGGTATAATGGTAGATGCACGGGAACTACTTGGTTTGGCCATTTAATATAACTATCCTAGAGTCAGGACTCGACATGTTAAAGTTATTAAGGCTATGAAGTAACTTAATGAGGCTTAAGTGGTTCGAATAGAAATTTCTGGTCGAGAATCGAGTAATAAATTCGACAGAGTAATGGGGCCGAGGAGAATAAGAAGAAAATGACGGAGAAGCAAGTCATGTTTATGGTAAGGATGACAATGAGGTGTGGCAGGGGCGGAGGTATCTTGCTCATTATTATATACATTCATGTATTGTTATCAGCCTATCACGACACTTAAGTTTGTTATGTAGACCGACTTAAACATCGGAGGGACTAAGTTGAGAGCACTTCTAGCACCCTCTAACATTTGTTCATTCGCGTATGATTCAGCTCGACATCTCTCCGTCATGACATTTCTTCTCAGATCGCTTGGTCCAGGCCAACTGTGAAGAGTAATTTTTGCTCAACATAAAGAACAGTAGATAAGTGAGATTTTTGTTATTATTATTTTTTTTAAATGATAAAATTTCCTCGCCTGTGACAAATTTTGCATGACAGCTAATCAGATGCCGACACATAATAACGAACTGTCAACTGACTTGTAGCCTTGGCATTCACGCCCCTTTCTTTCTTCGCCGTGCCTCTGCTCTTCACTGGAAAACCGACACTCAGATTTTTAAACCTTCCGCTAAGATGCGCGGTGGCGTGATTGTACTGATCTAAACAGCTACGTTCATCCCACGGAGACCAATGGCTCACTGGATTTCTTCCAAGCTCAAAGCAGCTGAATCCATTCTCCAACAGGCAATTAATCCCCTCTATCATTTGGTTTTGATTTCCGTTTAAGAAGATTTGTTCTGTATTGATTTGATTGGATTTGGAAAGTTATTCAATTTTTTGTTTCTTATTTTTTCTTGGAGTTTAAACTTTAATGATTGTAATTGTAATTTTAATGGATGAAAAACCTAATCAGAACAAAATTGATGAAAAGTACGCGTCTCTATGTTTGTAACAATACACTGAATGATGGTGAATTTGAGTGGAAGCGTTGTCTGATTAATTGATTGGGTGGTTCAGATTGATCAGCAAGCTGCAGATTCACTGGGTAAGAATGAGAATCCACGACCTGGCAATCAATTGGGAATTGAGAGCTCACCTGGAAACACTCCTGAAAATAAGCGGTTCTTGAAGGATCAGATGAAGAAGAAAGCTCCAGAAAATATCACTAGCCAAAGTAACAATAGGGATAAGCTTAATTTAAATGTTATTAGTAGAAGTAATAGTGATATTAACCGAAATCATGAAGCTGGAGTATCACAAAATCTGAATTCTACACCAAATTTGAGCGGTGGACTTACGGAGAGTGATTGGACGGAATTGTTGAGTGTTCCAGATAAAAGGGAAGGGTCTGGGGGAGTTAATGTGAGCCGTAATAGTAAAGGAGCATCAGGGATTCAAGGGTTGAAGAAAGCCGGTAAGAAGGTGAGGAATTTTGGCCCAGCTTCACGAAAATCGAATGTTGGCTTGGAAAATATTTCAAATGCTGATAGTAATTATCGGGGAAGTACTGCGAGAGATGTTATGCTACTAACATTAGACAATCAATCACCAAGCAATGAAGGTGGAGGTGAATCAGATCAAAAGCATACTAGTTCACTTCTTGTTGCTGATGATAACAATGCCAGGACAATTGAGGAGCTGAATGTTGTTGTAGATGGACCGAAGATGCATGCTGCAACGGATTTAACTGACAAAGATAATCTTGATAAGGTTCCAGTTTCTCGTGGAAGGAAATTGAAATTGAAGCTGCAGTCAAATGATGGTGAAACATCAAAGAGTGGGATGAACAGGACAAATGGACCTACGGTGAAGGTTCCTTCTCTACCAAGCGATGTAGAGTCTAATTCCGACACAGATACAACTTCAACATCAGATTCTGAGATAGAAAGAGAAAGGGAAGAAAGGAGAAAGAGGAGGCAACGGATTCTGGCAGAAAGAGCAGCTGCAAAAGCAATTGAGGCAATTCAGGAGCGTGAGAATTTAGTTGCGAGATTGGAAGGGGAGAAACAGAGTTTGGAGAAAATGCTTGAAGAACAGGCAAAACAACAAGTGCAGGAGGTACTTTCCTTCCTTCTTTTCCTTGTTGGAGTTAATTATTTTTTGGAATGTGATATTTGGAGTCCATGCATTTTAGCTATATATTGTTCTCAGTAAACCTTCATTTGGACATTTACATTCCATGAGATCCAGGGAATATTAAGTAGAATGGAATATAGGAACCAAATTATTAACTTCGTTATGCGAGGAGTGGAGAAAAAAAATCATTTTTATGGATTGTTTTTCAATTTAACAATCAAATTCTTAAGCATACTCATAATATTTTCGTCCTTTCATTCCAATTCTAAGTGTTTCGATGACTCTCCACAAATCATTTAAAATGTTTCACATAAGATATTTGTATCCTTTCGATTTAGCTCTTGAATGAGTTCCCATGGTTGCACCCTGCCCCTTCGTCAATCAATCAGCTAATAAATCCACAACTAGAGTAAACAAAATGGTGGTAATAGTTTCCCTTGCCTCAGATATCTCGACCTTCGTTCTGGTTTTGTCATTGCTGAATAAGAAACTTATGATGCATATCCTAGCATCCATTTCCTCCATTTTTCATCAAAGCCCTTTTTTTGAACAGTGACTTGTATGAGGAGAATCTCTTAAATACAATTGTTTTCTAATGATATTGTTTTTTTGAGGGAATTATTAAAGGAATGATATTGATAACGAAACTATTTGCTTTATTTGCTTCAGGCATCGGAATTACAGACATCAATGATGGAAATCATGGAAGCTGTTGAATTAGAGAAGCAGAAACATAATAACACTCGGATGGAGGCCCTTTCACGACTAGCCAAACTTGAGGTTTTGAGTGTTTGTATGATTTTGTGTTATAATTTTATCTCCATAACCATATATTTTGTCATGATTCATATGTTCGCCCACGCGCTATCCTTGTCATTGTGGTAATCATCCTAAATTTTACTGCTACGACTAATGTAAATTACATTTACACTTGAATTTTTCCATAAATTAACTCTCTTATGCTTTAAAAATTTTGAACGCATGAACTTGCAATTTTTCCCTTAAATAGAATTGTCATCATCATTTGGAAATGTTAGCATCATGTTTATTTATTATAATTGCTCATTGCCATATCATTATGAGGAACTCTTCTGTGAATGGATGAGCTTTCTTTTATCTCTGATACATTGCGGCAGTAATTTTCTTGCTGTATCTCGCAGAGTGCAAATGCTGATCTTTCGAAGTCTCTTGCTAATGTACAGAAAAGTCTTGAAGCAGAGGTAATAACTGCCCCTTTTACATGTTTGGTTTTTATTGCTGAAAGTATAGCTTCAACTTATGGCATTCATCAAGAACAGACCGAATGTTATTTAAATACCTTGAGAGTCAAAAACATACTGTGTTGCACTTGGCAAATGAGTCGGCCTACTCGTTTTCTAACAAAAGATAAATCACATTGATAATGTCTTTAGCTCGTACAGAAAGGTGCTCTTGCTCATTTTTTGATGCCTTTCTGATGAAATCGTGATATTTTTTTATTGGATTAGGTTGATCGCATTGCTGAACTTCGTCAAGAAATTGATTTGAAAGAAGCAACTCATGAAGGTATTTTTCATGCATTTATGCTAATGGTTGTTTAATCATCCCTACCATTTGCAAAGATATTTATCTATTTTCGTGCCAGCAGCATTGCCTGTTAATCTACAACTGGAGATCCGCTCATATCCCTTTGTGTTGCAAAGAGACTTTCGAAAAGGATTTTCACTGACAACAAAAACAAGGGAGAATAGGTCAACGACCCTACAGAAATTTGAATGAAAAAAATAGCTTCCATTTTATTAAAATAGCATTGTGCAATGTGTTGCGTTATGTGTTTTTAGTCAAAAAAGTTTATAAATAGAAAAATACCAAGATGACTATTCAAACTGTCCTTTTCGATAGCATTTATCTGAATGCTGGTGTGGTTTGATTTATTTAGGAAATACTCCATGTTGTTTGTCACTGAATGTACTAAAACTTCATTATTGATTTTTTTCCCTCTTCACGGTAGTATTGCAGAAGAAGATATCAAGTGTGCAGCAAAGTGGAGATAAAGTGAGTGGTCATTGTTCTCGTATTTAGTTAAAACACAGTTTCTGTCCCTTGTTTGTTGGTTTTAAGTGAAGCAATCTGCAGTTGCAAGTTTCTAAAGGTGTTGGTTTAGCCTTGGAGATGCTTGAGGCAGAATATTCCTTCATGACGGATAAATTGGGAAGAACGCAAGAAAAGGTGACTTCTTCTTTTCCTACCAACTTCATTTGTCATTAATATTTAGTTAAGTTTCTAAAGAGAACAGCATGAATTGGTGGTTTGACTGCTCAGTCCACCATCTAGACGCTCGCCCTTGCTAGCTCTTTACAAAAAATCTTTTTCCAGTTAAGTCGCTAGTTGTCGGGGTCTCGGGGATCCACTAGGAATTGTTGTCATTTTTCCCTCTTTGTGTCTAAATCATAAACAATATATTTCTGTATATAAATTGAAGCATTTTTTCCTATGGACTTGAATACTGGTGGAGTAAGTAATGATAGTGTGGTAGATAATGATGCATGGGTATAGGCATAATGATGTGAACACAAAGGTATTGAATTGATCACAATGTGTGGCTATTTTAGAGATTCATACTTCATTATTATTGATAATAATATTTTAATAAAATATGTGGAATTTAATTAGAAACTCACTGTCAAATATATTTTATTTATCAGTTCAAAAATAGTCACGAATAGATTGTGTTATTAAAATACTATTTATATCAATCTTTAACTAAAAATTTGGAAAATAGAGAACAATCCCTGCAATCTCCAAAACATTGATTTTCTGGATAAACCCCTTGGCTTGTCTTAGCCATGTTTGAGTTTTGAAACATGCCTGACGCTGCATCAAGTGATCTTTTGAGGTGGCCATGAGTTATATCTGGTGGTTCATAGATTGAAGAGTATGAAATGAAAGAGGGTGTGTGTAATTGCGCACTATGTTAGTGCTGCTATTTTGACATGAATAATCTGAAACCCATCAGGTTATGTTCTCACTGAACAGTGCAATATGTCGGGTTAAATTAAATTTTTCATTAGTGGATTCTCTCGCTATCTGTTTGTCTTTGTCTCTCACCCCCTCCCCTTCATTAATTGAATACCATGCAGATGAGCATAGGTGACAATAAATGTATTGTTCTTTAAAAAAATTGCTCTTAATATATGCAGGCCAAGGCTCTAGAATCAAGTATTGAAACAACCCGGAAAGAAACGGAATATCCTACAGAAGTAGAAATTGAGCTCAAGCGAAAGCTCAATCTGTTGACCGACCATTTGATTCAGAAGCAAGCACAGGTGTGTCATTCAGACTGCATAACTCAAACTCAGAACTTAAGACAAGCATGTAAAAGAAACATGATTACAGCTACTAGTAAATAGTAGACAAATAAGATTAATCAAACAGAGTTTTTTGGAGTTTGGGAGAGTGTATCTATTCCGAAGGAGACTCATATTTTACTTTATGATGATAGCCTGATTTAGCCTTTGTTTAATAGTCTTAGTGTAGAACTTTCATTTATGTTATCAGGTTGAGACACTAACATCGGAAAAGGCTTCCTTAATTTTCAGGATCGAGGTAAGTCCTTGTATCATTGATCTGGAATCACTGCAAAATGTCAGAATATGTTGACGTGTCAATTCCATTTTATTTGAACAATTGACTTGAAAATTATAGGCGGCTTCAAGATTGCTAGACGAAAACAAGTCATTGCCGAATTCAGTTGAGACTCCGAATAAATTGCAATTCTCTAGTTCAAAGCTCAAGCCTTTGTTGAAGGAGAGAATGCAATCTGGTCATCGACATTTTGGATCAATGGTTCAACAGCTGGACTCACTCTTTTGTTTGGGTGCTATTTTTCTGAAAAGAAATAGAACAGCAAGAATATGGTCGGTTGTTTACATTGTGTGCCTTCATCTTTGGGTAATATATATTCTCATGTCGCATTCTCCAGTTTCTGATGACTTTCGATCTGGTGCTATTGTCTCTCTAGAAAAGATCAATAACACAGAAGGTGTTTGATGCATGTATAAATGATTCACTAGTTTTACACTTTATTCAAAAGCCGCAGTTTATACGGGGTGGCTACGGTGAATTTTACAATCCAATTTTAGAGGTTTCATAGAACATGTTGAGTCATTTCAAAATATTATGAACTGCAGTTATGCGTTGAAAGATTAGGAAGAAATTCATTGCTTCTATTAATGTGTGAGATTTTGCTTTATGTTGAGGCAGGATCTGGTAGGTGTGATGGGAGCTGGAATGTCATGTAATGCTTGGTGAGATTTTATTTTCCCTACTTCAAATCTCAGGCACTGTATGGTGTCAAGGTTGAAATTAAACATCATTGCATCATTCCGAATTAAGCTAAAGTTTTACGATAATTTGAGTTAAAAATAGCTATGTCATCATCATCGTTTAGTTTATCATCTTATGTTTTACTATTATATCTGACTGAGGCAAACAATGCAATAGTTTGTAAGAGAGCTTTTAGTAAAAAGGGGAAGAAATTTGGGTGAAATGAAGAAGATTTGTTGGAGAAGAAATGTTGACGGTGGATGACCAGAGGTAAATGACAAGAAATTATAAAGGATAAACGAAAAACAAAAGAAACAATTCTTTGAATAAATTAAGAAAACTTGAAATAAATAATTTTTTTGAAGGTAAAATCAATCAGTCTTGTCAAGGCTTAAATTATCTCTGAATCAACCATTCCATCAAATAAGTTATCATTGACCAATTATTATTTGTCATTATCAATTAATTATAGTCTAGTTTATCATTTTGTAATTCTATCACATCAACTAAGCTTAACCAACAACTATTATTTTAAAGTTGAAAGGGTTAAAATGCTTCATAAATCTTTTAATCTATACACAAACTAGAATAAAATAAACAACACGTCGTGATTAATAAGTTGGATTTTATGATGGATATATGAAATCGAATTTGGCAATAAAAAAACCGGGTCGAAATTGAATGTGATTATGATAACATAGAGACGAAGATCGTCAAGTGATTAAAAAAATGAATACATTTGATTTATTTTTACCGGTGAGAATGTGCTTACATTTTCATGGCTGTCGAAAGATAAAATCTATACATAATATATAATGTAGTTCCATACTACCATATATAATGCGAACCAAACAAGCAATGAAGCGAAATATTTTCAAATTTTTTCCGATCATTTAATAAATTTATCGAGTCGTCCCATCTCATCGCTACAAGTTTTCGGATCTATGGGAGTATATATGCATGTGTAGATTAGTCAATTAGCCAATACTTGGGAGTTTACATAGAGTAAAAAGACAGTGATGAATAAATACAAGGGGGAAATAAAAATATAGGAGCTCCAATGCCATGTGAGTTGTTCTGTATTGTCACTTCTTTATGCCCAATATGCCTTAAATGTCATGGCCCTCACCCCCTCCTCCCTCACGAGTAGAATAAGACGCATGTATATGTTAACTAATTTCAATATTATAACAAAATTATTTATAAAATTAGAGTAATAAATGCATTACTTGATTATAACATTTTCTAAATTGAACAAACAATATATATTTATTATTTATTTATTTTAGTAGGGAGCATTTTTTGGTCAGAAGGTCATGTATATATTTTATCTATCAAAATTGATTGATGTTGGAATGCAACCAAAGTCTACGAGGAAGATCACAAGTTAATAAAATGAAATGGTATCTTCATTGATGTGAGACATTTTGGGTAAAGTTAAAAACAAATTCATGATAGTTTATGACTGACAATATCATGCAATTGTGGAGATATGTGACTTATGTTGTACAATAAGTGATATAAGAGTCATGATCTAGATCGATGCACGTGGGTTGAATTATTGGATACTTAAACGAAAAAGGTGAGAGCTCACAATAAAAATCCTTTATAAGCTCTCGAGATATGTGATACTCCCAGCATTTCATGTAAAACGTGCGCCCCAACGCAGTGAAGATGAATGACTTTGATTGGAGGATGGATAAGACTTGGGGGAGGCCCGTACCATTATAATAATTATGGAACTTCGTTTGATGGGAATGCAACCAAAGTCTCACATTGAAAGAACAAAAAAAAAAATCACAAGTTAATAAGACAAAATGATACCTCCATTGGTGTGAAGTCTATTGAGTAAAGTACAAAAACAAATCCATGAGAGTTTATGTAACAATAATCAATATCATACTCTTTTGTAGATATGTAACTTTCGTTGTAGAATAATTATAATATATTGCATATATTATCCACTTTTTACTCCAATGATCCATAATTTGGAAATATCCTTACAAACATCAAATCAAATAAAATAAATCTTCCTCCAAATCTGGCGAACCTTCATTTTATTATTACTTTTAGCAAACATCTATGAGCTTGTAAAACGTTTTGTGTCGCCAATTATAACAATAACGAATCTTTATTTCAATTTTTGGTTAACAAATAAATTTTTAAGTGTGTTGTTGGATAGAGAAGTTGATTTAGTAAATATAGAATAAAAACATGTAACTTATTAAATTTTAAAAGGGTTTGATTTAAATAAACAGTTCGAACCAAATTATACTCGTTTGATATTAATTCTAAATTCATTATATATTTTTAGTTACCAGGTGTACACATTATTATTAGGTAAAAACTTGTGTGAGACGAATATCTTATTTGGGTTATCCATGAAAAAGTATTACTTTTTATGCTAAGAGTATTACTTTTTATTGTGAACCATGAAAAAATATTACTTTTTATGCTAAAAGTATTAATTTTTATTGTGAATATCGGTTTGGTTAACTCGTCTCACAGATAAAGATTCGTGAGATCGTCTCACGAAATACCTATTATTATTATTATTATTATATAACAAAAATCTCGTGATACCATTTATTGTTAACCGTTGTGAAAATTCTGTCATTAATTGGCAGAAGATGACATTCTTTAATTTGTAATGATCTATTTATATTTTTACGTAAATCGGACTAAAAATAATCAGAAATCAAATACCTATTAGAATATATTAATATAGTAGAAGTGTTAAACTAATATCTCAAACTCAATATTTGTGAAATTTGAATATATGTTCTTGTTGTTATCATAATAAATTTGTTATATTTCCTAGTGAATTAATAAAAGTGATGCTTTGTTCCACGTTAAATATTGAGAATTTATCCAACTCATGCTATTTATATGCGTAATGTCATTCTCCACTCAGCACATAACATGAATACTGAGTAGATAAATCGTGATCACTCACTCAACCACAATATATGGATGAGTGATCATGATACATCATTTAACACACATGTCATATGTTGAATATATGATAATACTATCTATATGAGTAACAAGTTTTTTTAGAATTTATCCAACTCATGCTATTTATATGGGTAATGTCATTATCCACTCAACACATAACATGAATGATGAGTAGATAAATCGTGATCACTCACTCAACCATAATATATAAATCAGTGATCATGATTCATCATTTAACACACGTGTAATATGTTAAATATACGATATTATCCAGCTTTTTTTTAGAAATATATATTTTATTATTATTTTTCACATTTTTATAACCGAATAAGACAAACATACGACTGTAAAAATATAAGAAATGTCACACACACACACACATTCTTCCTACACAGGCATGTCTCCACACATGATCAGCATCCTCCTCTTCTCCACTTTCCTCTTCACGTCATCCTCACTACCCAACCCGGACCCGGCCACCCGGACACTACTACCAACCCCTCCCGCCACCATTCCCGCCTTCCCCGAACAATCCGACGCGGCCGGATGCCCCTTGGACCTACCGGAGGCTCTCTTCCACAGCATCGAATCCGCGTGCGGATCCAAGTCCCGCTCGGGTCAGCTCCACCGCACCCGTTGCTGCCCAGTATTGGCCGCCTGGCTCTACTCCGCCTACTCCAGAACCGCATTGAGATCGGTTAAAGAGAAGCCGCAGCAGCAGCAGCAGACGCCGGAGTACGAGATGCCGGTGCTCCCGGATGACTCGGAGACCTGCGTGAACTCCCTGGAGAAGGCGCTGGCGAATAGGGGAATAGAACTTGGCAGGCCCAACGAGACGTGCGACGTCGTTTACTGCTACTGCGGCGTAAGGCTGCACCCGTTCAGCTGCCCGGAAGCATTCTCGGTGGATTGGCGTGGGAAATTAGTGGGTAGCGAGAATGTGAAGAGGCTGGAAAGAGATTGCGTAAACAACGGATTTCCAGGCCTCGGCGGATGCTCAAAGTGCCTCCATAGCCTTTATTCAGTACGTTTTCGGGACTCCATCATTTTTCTTGCTTTTTCCACACAGTAAACGCACTAAAATGTGTGGATATGCGTGAAAGTTCGCTTTTGGTCTCCAAACACAACACAACACCCATTCCTTTAATAAGTGCTCTTTCTTGTTCATCTAATTGAATTATAAATAAATTGTCTGATTTGCTTTATCACTGATTTTGAGATTATGATGAAAATTACCAAGGATGGGTAACTTAACTTGAGAGTAGTCATGTGCGTCCTTCAGATCTGACTTTAATAGCTAGTTTATAATATTTTTCGATCACTTTTTCTATATTCAAATTTCGATGTGACGTGAGATAAGGTAAATTGTTATTGTACATTCAAAGCCACAAATTAATCGAGCTCGAGCTCGCATATAGGCACGCGAACTTACGAGTCGAATATCTTTAAGCTCGAGTTCAGTTTGATAAGCTTAATGAATGTTATCGAATGATTTTTTTAACGAGTCGATTTCTGAATAGCTCACAAACGTCTTGGATTATTTACATCCATAATTACGGGGTATGCTACATATATCTCTGCTCGAGGTTAAATCCATAGAGGTGGAGCCCGAGTCCTGATATTAACCGGGCAAAATTTTTAATTAATTGTTTTCATAATTTTTTTGGCCCGAATATATAGTATTAAATTAAAATGTTTAATTTATTTTAATAGTTTTCATAATTTTTTTGGCCCAATGATATAGTATTAAATTATAATGTTTAATTTTTTTCAATGATATAGTATTAAATTAAAATGTTTAATTTTTTTGTATTAAATTAAAATGTTTAATTTTTTTAAAAAAAAAATTAAAGGGAGTGGGGCAATTATCTATCCTCCATTGAACGTGGCTGTCCTGTTAACATTTTGACCTCCTTTGTTTCTTGTAAATTTAATGGTAAATTACATTTTTTAAAAATTAATGTGCCCCTTTTTAATTGTATCAATATTCAATGGGCGTATTTTTTATGGATTAAATAAATATATAGGGGGAAGTAGTGAAAAATTATTAGAAAAGGATTAAAGCCTGCCCGTGTGCATTTTGCTGGATGTGGTCCTATAGTTGTCCTTTTATTTCCATGTTACTTGTCTACTCGTGTTTTAAATATATAGACTCTATTATTTGTTCGTTACTATTAGAACTTAAAACTGTCATGTATTTTGGATAGGGATGACAATGGTGGGGGCGGGGGCAGGCCAGGTTTGTCATCCCTAACCTCGTCCTCGAATTCCATTCTCATCCCCATATATTTGCTCCAATCCCCGCTCTCCGAACCCAAAATCATGACGATCAAATTCTCATCTCCGTCTCCATCTCCATTTCAAAAATATTAATAGAATAAGACAAGGACGGGTTTGAGGATTTTTTCAAACCAAAATTTATTATTATATATTATTATTAGTGATAATATTAATATTAATATCAATAATAATAATATTATTATTATTAATACTGATAATATTATTGTTTTATTATTAATATTACTTTCGGGACGGGTTCGGGGATGAGATAGTAATCTCATATCCGCCCGAACCCGAAAAAATTGGGGATCCTCGTCTTCGTTTCAGGTTTTTCGAACGAGTCTCCAAATTCGTGGGGAAAGTTGTCATCCCTAATTTTGGGTCATCAAAAATACTATTTCTTTATCTATCTGATGTTCTTTTCAAAATAAAACTGGATTTTTGAGTTTCAAGTATTTGCATCGATTATGATAAACAACTAAACAAGTAATGTCTATGGTAAAAATAATATATAGCCATTATGTGTTGGAGCAAAAGGTAAACGATATATAAAGTTTTAATACTTGTATGCAGCTTAACGGAGATAAGGCTAGAGGAACAAACAAAACTGAGAGGACAAGCAAAATGCATAGCCGGGATTGCCAGCTGATGGGTTTAACTTGGCTTCTCCATAAAGACCGGTCTGCATACATACATACGGTATCAGCCGTTTTGAGGGCTCTCATGATGAACACTAAGGATTCTGTGGATCCAACTTTTTGCAACCTTAACAGCGATGACATGCCACTTGCAGTCGATTCTTCAGAGATCGATGATAGTCAATCTTCGTCAAATATACTGGATGTACGCCTGATTCATTTCCTCGTACTGTCTTCTTTGTTACACGCGATCATTTTCCCCACATTCATTCGATATTAGTTGGTTGGTTGTTAGTTCTGTCATGTGAGATTGTGAACCTTGTTCATTCTTGTTTTGCAAGTTTATATTCTATGTTATTTGTTGATTTAGACGTCTTGGTATATGCCATGTAAATAGAATTCAGGAATGGCTTGAACGTCAACGTTTCTTGTTGCTATTGAAGAAGGGTCTCTGTTATATCCACAAAAAAAAAAAAAAAAATACACACAAAGAATAGCTAAAAAACCAACATTATATCATGTTGTATCATCCTCTAGATATCAGCATAAGAATATCACAATCTGTGTCTCACTAGAAGTCAAGACTTGCATTTGGTATCATTGCAACAGGAGGTTGATACAGCTTGAGAAGTCGTAACCTACGTCGAATTGGAGGGTGGATGGTTGAAAATTTGACAAGATGATAAGTTTGTTCTGCTTTAACAATAACTGGAGTACAACTGATTGAGGATGACTAGTTAACCTACAACAAAAATTACTTATTAATATTCAAGACACAATAGTATTTACGGGAGGAGTTTTTAAGACGAAGATAAATAAACTACTTTTTGTTGTTGTTAAATGTTGATGATATTTTCAATTTCATCAAGGATATAAAGATGCAAGTTAGATATTTGTTGAGATTTAAATAGAAGCTTGAACAATATAGTTTGAGGATTATCACTCGATATATGCCTGAAAATATCATATATGTTATGCTAATATATGACTTAAGGAGACTTCAAAAAGAATTTCTCTAGTTGCACAAGTTATCAAATTCAGCCACGATCTTCATCAGTTAATCGTCTCTAGTTTGCAACGGTACCGATACCAACAACTGTCGCTAAAACTAGAGACAATTTATACAAACGTCATTGAGTTCAGCCATGGTCTTCATTAGGCGGTACAAAATAATCTGCTTCTAAGATGAAAGACCGCCGCTGATTGTAGCGACATGACTATTTCAAGTTGTTTTAAATCGTCTATAATTATTTTTTTAAGGTAAATATAAGCATTTTTTTTTGTGGAGTTTCTCTGATTTATCACGTATACAACCTAATATTTAAAAATATTTTCAAAATATGGTACAAAAGTCTCAAATTTGGGATGAAGTCTCGAGTTCGAGATTCAACTGCAACAAATTCTCTTTCCTGAAAAGTATTTTCATTTAGCTATTTGATATAAGTGCTTATTGAACGAAAAGTATATGTTAATTTTGATATGCATATACATCGGGAGAGATTTATGTCACTGTATCACTATAGGAGTGGCAAAGCTTTGTCTCAATACAAGTTCAAAGTAATCGCGGAATCGCTATAAATGTTCTCCTTATATTGTGATCGGAAAAACCAACTTATTTTATTGCACTTGAGATTATAAAATAAATCATACAAGGAAGAAGGCTTGGAATAACATTTTATCATGGAGAATGATTTGTAGTATTTTTTTTTCAAATTTGTGATTAATCGACCATGTTGTCTTCCCCTAATAAAAAAACAAAAATAAAAATTCGAATATCTAGGATTAAGTGTTTGTCGCTTTATCAAAAACTCATATAATTGATATCAAAGTCAATGTCTTAAATTTGATTCTCATTGATTGCATTTAGTAAAGTGACAAACGTTCAGTGCTACATATTTTAATTTACAATAATAAATAATATTTTTGATATAAAAAATAAATTTTTTTTTTATGAATGATTCAAATAAAAGATTTATTTCATAAAATTAATTTTTAGATCATGAGTAGAACTTGAATACTTGATCTAGCACATTTTTATTAAATTAATAAAATAATAATAATAATTTTTTCAAATGAACGTGGCAGTATGGAGTCATCTCCCGATGGAATGATTGATTACATTCCACGAGACAGATTTCCTATTACTGATTTATTCACAAACATCTCATCTCCGACATCAAACCTCAGCGATGGCGCAGTTAGCAGAGACCTACGCCTGTGTGCCGTCGACGGAGCGGGGACGGGGAATCCTCATCTCAGGCAACCCGAAATCCAACTCAATCCTCTACTGCAATGGGCGATCCGTCATCATTAGATATCTGGATCGTCCACTGGAGGTGCAGGTGTACGGGGAGCACGCGTACCCGGCGACGGTTGCGAGGTACTCCCCCAACGGTGAGTGGATCGCGTCGGCGGACGTGTCGGGCGTTGTGCGGATCTGGGGCTCTCGCAATGAATTCGTGTTGAAGAAGGAATTCCGGGTGCTTTCTGGGCGAATCGATGATCTTCAGTGGTCCCCCGATAGTCAGCGTATTGTGGCATCTGGTGATGGCAAGGGCAAGTCCTTTGTGCGCGCTTTCATGTGAGCTTCCACGCGGTTACACTACGTGTCTTTTGTCTGTACCGAATTTGCAAAACGTCTTTTGTATTGGATTAAAGAAAGCTTTTACACTATGCCCAAAAAAAAAGAGCTTTTACGCTCAGTGTGCTAGCCTATGCAGTTTTTCTTTGCAAGGACCGAGTTTGTGAAGGTGGTTTCATTTGTAAAAGGCGACAATTTTAAGCTCCAAAACTCCTTTTTGATTAGATTTCTAGTTGCAATCTAGGCAATAACTGTACAGCGGAGGCCGATATTTCTAGTGTGTTGGATGGCGCTCTTTATTAGATAGAAAACCACCGATGAATTGTGGTGGTGGGTCCAAGATTTTTGTTGAGGGAAAATTTTAAAATGTTTTAGGAGGCAAAACTTGTGTTTTCATCAAACTAGTACATGAATTTTGAATGTTAATTTCTTCCTTAAGCCCCCTATAAGTACAGTTGTATTCATCAACTCAGCATGGAATCATACAGAGGCTTTATGATCCGTTTATTTTGCCAATCTTGTATGAAGTTACTCTTTCCAATTTTGTGTATTTTTTGTATCTTTTTGGATCCAAATTTGTATTTGAATAATTCATCTCACTGTTGTTTTCGAAACTAGAGAAAGTGGCCTAATTCTGTTTTTAATTCATCTAGAGTTAACTTATAATTGTATATAGGATCTACTAAATCAATTTTGCATCACATTCTTTAATCAATGTTTCTTATAGGGAAAGCACTGGATACAAATGCGTATAATTACATTATATGTATATGTATAAATACATTTGTGTGTGTAATATGTATAGTGTCGCGCGCGCGCGCACACACACGCACGCATATTATTGTAGAATTTTTTTATGTTTCAAAAACTAATTTTGAACTCCATATCCCAGTCGTTTTTTCTTAAAAAAAATTGGTAAACCTCTTTAACAAACTATCTTCAAATTTAGGAATTTCTAATAATGATCAACCATTCCTTGGAAGCCTTGGGTAACCTAGCCAAATTTGCTCTACATTCTTTTACCCCGCGTCGCAAGATTCTAGAATAATATAAGCATTCTTTCCTTTTATGATAATTGTGCCTTTTGCTTTGTTTTTTATGTAAATGAATCATGGCATTCTTCTGCATTGTAGTTCCATGACATCAAATTGCAGAATTCATTCGCCTGACAAGTTTAATTTGCAGGTGGGACTCAGGAACCAATGTTGGAGAATTTGATGGGCATTCAAGAAGAGTTTTAAGTTGCACCTTTAAGCCAACAAGACCTTTCCGGATTGTGACATGTGGAGAGGATTTCTTGGTTAACTTTTATGAAGGGCCTCCATTTAAGTTCAAGCTATCACACAGGTATGTCTCTCATTACTGCTACTTCACTGAATTAGAACCAACCACGATCCCTAGATTTTTGAAATAAAGATAAAGAAACAAAACTTTGAACATGATTTTATATCCATTCTGGAGCTCTTTGATTTCTATTTCTCTGTATGAACCATATGATAATGCCTTACCTAGTTGTTCATTAGCTTGATATCCTCCACCATAGCCATTATTACCCTTTCAATCTACTATACATTGAATTTTAGGACTTAGATTAACTAGCATATTACATTGAAATATCACTCCATCCACTATCGTTGTTGTTATGCATGAAAAGATGCAAATTTTGTTTCTTATCGGATTATAAGATGTAATATTACCTTCTCTAGTTGACATTTTGAAAGTGATATTGGATCTCAACTTCCGTTTGCCTAATCCTATTAAACACTCAAAGTAATTCTGCTCTTTTGTAAGAGCAAGTTGCAAATGGAAGTGGGTTGTTTTTGCTAATCTCTGTAAAATCTAGTCACCTCCCACTCCCATAGATTCCAACCTCATGGCTTTACAAGTTGGCACCCCTCTTAGTGCATATCAATTTCTCAGCAACCCAGAACAATTGACCGCTTCCGATGTAGGAGATTCATCATTCTTGCTGTAATCGCTATCCTGCCAATGTGTTCAGCTATCTATACCACACCTTGAACAGATCTTTTCCCATAATGCATGTTAATTTATACCCGTCCTATTCCTAGATTCATGTGACAATATAGTTCCTTTTCCTTCCTATTAGTACATGAGACCAGAGTTCGTGTCTTTTTTACTGTTAATCTTCCCGAAAGAAAGCTGATTATCTAAATTCGAAGACTTTCTAAATTTAAAAGTTGGAAACTAATAAAGCATGTGGTAGTTATCATCTCTTACTGTTGATAGCTTACAAATAAATGTAGGGGATGTCATTGTCATCCAGTCAAATGAAATTAGAGTAGTTGCTTTATCAAGTATTGAAGGATATAGAGTTGGTTCCTATAAAATGTAGGATTTTATTTTTAGCATCTTACTTTGGGGCCTCATTTTAGTTATATTATCTGTTTGATCATTATTAAATATCTATGTTGGCCTGCAGGGAGCACTCAAACTTTGTAAATTGCGTTCGTTTTTCTCCAGATGGGACGAAATGTATTACTGTAAGCTCTGACAAAAAGGGTTTGCTATATGATGCCAAAACTGGAGAAATGGTTGGAGAGTTGTCTACTGAGAATGGTCACAAAGGCAGCATATATGCTGTTAGTTGGAGTCCTGACAGTAAAAATGTAAGAATAATAAATTCAATCATAGGAAAAAGCATGATGTTGCCTGAATTCTCTTATTATTATAACAAAGACTCTTTTGAAGGAAAAGGAACGTGAATTTCAACATTTGATTTGCAATAGAACTGAAGTGCAATTTTTACTGTTGATATTGGTGCAACTTTTTAATAAATTTTATACTTTCAAAATAAGGGTTATACAAGATTTATTTTTTTTGGGTTTAAAGCTGGATAATCTGTTGAGAGCATCGCTTTGCTATGAAGATAGAGTGTGTTTTCTTTGTCAGCTTTGTCAATGTGATAAGAATGGAAAATTGGTGGACTGACAGTTGTTTTTTACATCTTTATGCAACAAAACTAGAGGATGTGATACCTTGCAGGCATTGGAGACTTAGCAACCTCTGTGCTGATACTGTTTCGATGGACCCACAATGAGAAATTTTCAACTATACTGCTGGATGTACTTTCTTCCTAAAAGCTTATATCATATTCCTGGATATCAAATTTGGGGAATGACTATTTCACCTTATTTTATATCTTTTGTGTATGTTTTTATTCAACTTTCAAATTCCATGAAAGATCCTACTTAAAAAATGACAAAGACTCGATATTTTTGTAATATCCTATATTTAGTTTGACAATCTCTATTCTCTCTCTCTCTCTCTCTCTCTCTCTCTCTCTCTCTACGTGCATGTGATTGTATAAGGACTGTCTCTTTGTGTGCATCTTGAGTGCACCTGGATATTTTGTGCACGTCCCCATTATAGTGGGAGTGTAGGAGATAGGGGGTAGATGACATTCAATGGAAGTGGCCCTGGAAGAAGAGCAAAACTGCTCAAGGAGACCTTGGGACCCAGATCAGATTGGTTACTTTGAAGCTTTAAAAAGTTATTATTTGATTAGTAACAGTGAACTACTAATTGTATGTGCATGCTGAAAACAGGTGCAGAATTCAACCACTTGGCTGTATTCGGTTTTACTTTCATATTCTCTGCATGTTATGGTTGGAGAAATTTGTCTAACTGGATATACTTGTTCAGCATTACATATGTTGCATATGTTACTCTTGAAATTTTACCACACATCATCATCTTTTATCTGCTTGGTGGTACTGACTTTTGGAACCAAATTTCAGGTGTTGACAGTGTCCGCAGATAAGTCTGCCAAAGTATGGGAAATATCCGAGGATAATAATGGGAAGGTGATGAAAACATTGGTTTGCCCTGGTTCTGGAGGAGTAGATGACATGCTAGTTGGATGTCTTTGGCAGAATGACTTCATTGTCACGGTTTCTCTTGGTGGCTCTATATTCTTATACTCAGCTAGTGATCTTGACAAAGCTCCATTAGCATTATCTGGGCATATGAAGAATGTTAATTCACTAGCAGTTCTGAAAAGTGAGCCCAAATGTATATTATCTTGCAGCTATGATGGGTTAATAATTAAGTGGGTTCAAGGTATTGGATACCACGGAAAATTAGAAAGGAAGGTGATTTCACAAATCAAATGTTTTGCTGCTGTGGAGGAAGAAATTGTGTCATCCGGATTTGACAATAAGGTTAGCAATTAATTGACCACTTTGCATACTTATATTATTTTAAATTGCTTTTCGGTTGAACTGTGGGTTTTTTTTAAGTTGCTTTTCGGTTAGATACTCTAGCTAATTAACTATCATGGCGTCATAGGTTGAACCGTGGGTTTTTTTAATTAAGAAAAAATATTCAAAATTAATGTGAATTGAAGAGTATTGCAAAAATATTGCAAGACTCCCCTGGTGTTGGCGGAATTTTCAGGGTCCGCCAAAACACACGGAAGAAGCTGCAATGTGCAACCTTTTTTTTTTTCTTGGCAGCTTCCACTACACGTATAAGTGGATGCTGTAATTTTTTTTAAAAGAAAAAGAGATTTGGGGCTACACCCCTTATTTTATAAAAACCCAATTATGTAACGGCACATTATATTTTATTCTTGAATATTTGGTTTAAATATAACATCGTAATTTTGCACCCGGTCACCATATTGGCCACAATTCAAGAATCTTGCATTCCAAAATTCAAGACTCTTGCATTCCAAAGTTCAAGATATTTGCAAATCTTGCTCATTGGATAATATTGAAATTATCTAAGGTTTTAAAATTATTCAATATCAATTCATTTGTTATTATTATTGTTCCAATTTTTTTATTAATTATATTACTAGTAAAAAATATAAATTTTACTCTATAAAATGGGACGTGGAGCCACGTACTAAAATTTAATATATTTTGCACACATACCTTTCTTTTATTCTGTTATAAATTAAACCACCAAATACTATTTTAATAAAGAAAAACGAAACGAAATAATTGACTACTTACTTTACTGTAAATAATTTTGAAAAAATATATATTAATTATTTTTATAAATTACAATACTTCACATATTTGAAAAAGTGATTAGCTCCGATCAGTTGCAGATCATTTGGCGCTGATTAGGTCGAGGTCAAGGAATAAATTATAAACATAAAGTATTTGAGTTGGAGTTGAAGTTCACTAATTTGAAAGATAAATCACCTTAAATGGTGAACTTGGACAACCATTTCTTTCATAAAAAATTCTTTATTTTTAAAATATTAGGTGATTTATCTTTCAAAAAAGTGTGTGCTCTTTTTTTTTTAATTTAAAAATCCATCATTTATTTAAATATGAGTTGATTTAGTTTTCGAAAAATAAAGAAAGATATGTAATATGTATGTGTGTTGACCCAGTTATTTTTTTAATTATTTTTTTACTAATAATATAACTAATAAAAAATAATAATAATATTTGGAATACTAATAATGCGTTGATTTAGTTTTCGAAAAAATAAAGAAAGGCATGTATGTGTGTTGACACATTTATTTTTTACTAATAATATGACGGATAAAAAATAATAATAATATTTATAAATGGATAGATATTGATAAATTTTAAAACCTTAGATAATTTCAAAATTATGCATGAGCAAGATTTGCAAATATCTTAAATATTGTAGGCAAAATTCTTGAATTGTGTATGAAGTGAGGTATCTACTTGACGTTTGATCTTCTATCTAAAGTTTATTTTTTTTGGAAAAAAGAAATCTTGAATTGTGACCAATATACTTGAGTGACTGATGCGAAATTGCGATATTATATTTATACCAAACATTTCAGAATAAAATATAACGTGTCATTACATAATGGAGTTCTTTTTTAAAAAAATAAGAGACGTAGGCCCAAGTATCTTTTTTTAAAAAATGAAAAAAGTAAAAAATATATAAAAAATTTCACCAAAGCGAGTAGCAGACGCTTCCAAAAGTAGAAAAGATATGCACATTGCAATGATCTCCATGTGCTTTGGCAGACCATGCAAAATAATTTGCAGGTTCCGTTAATGCTAGAGGAGTATTTTTGTGAAACTCCCCAATTCACATTAATTTTGAAATTTTGTTTTTAAATAATTCTTGTAATAAAAAACCTACTGAAACGCCCATGGGCCATGATTTTACTTTCTAAATGTTTTACCTCTTTCTGAGTTTAAGAATGACGAATAAGTGTTGATGTTCGATGTAAGATATGTTCCTGCATGCCCTCTTCTATTTGGTTTTCAATACAACATTTGCAATACTTTTATCAGGATATTTTCATGTTTCAAGTTAATGCTTAAATTCATGTTTCCATGTTTAACTTGGGGGAGGGGGTGGGGGGAGTGTTAGAAATGGAATAATACAGGCCAGACCATGTAAATCACATGTTACGTTCTGTGGTCCCCTTCACAATGTTTTTGCTAGTATAAATTTCAACATTAGTACTAGTCTTGGCCATTGTTGGCTTTGTTCTTATCATTTATATCGTTCAGGGTGGACTTAGTGTTGGTTTTTCAGACTCGAGATTGTTACGTTATTTGACTTTTATTATAAAGTGGGATGATGATAAGAAACAATTTGATTATTATGAAGTTGTGTTGATAATTTAGTTTAAATTATATTTTTCTTCCACAGTTTGCAAATTCTTAATTAAAATGCAAAAAACCATTAAAAGGATGCAAAGTGCCAAGATGTTGAACTTAAGGCTCTTAATAACGAAAAATTAATGACATTTTAGAATTCTCTACCAGAAATGCGTACAGCTATTATTGCTATGTTAATACTAGTTCTTTTTTATGAGAACTTATTGCACATACACATGGTATGCATCAAGGAAGAATACAAAATTATGCCATGTATTTATTATTTTAGCTGAAAAAGTATGGTGCTTCAGGTTTAATGCATTATTTTCCTTATTTTTATCCTCAAAGGTTTGGAGAGTTCCTCTCCATGGAGATCATTGTGGAGATGCAGAATGCATTGATATTGGCCATCAGCCGAAGGATTTGAGTGTTTCCCTTCTTTCTCCCGATCTTGCATTGGTTTCAGTTGATACCAGTGTAATCATGCTCCGTGGTGCGAAAATTGTCTCCACCCTTGAGCTTGGTTTTACTGTGGCAGCTTGCACAATTGCTCCTGATGGAAATGAAGCAATTGTGGGTGGTGAGGATGGAAAGCTGCATGTGTATTCTGTCACTGGTGATACACTGAAAGAAGAGGCTGTACTTGAGAAGCATCGTGGAGCTATCACTGCCATTCGTTATTCTCCAGATGTTTCCATGTTTTCATCTGTAGATGCTAACCGAGAAGCTGTTGTCTGGGATTGTGCTTCCCGAGAGGTGCAATTCATTGCTTTTACTCTTTCTCGTAGAGTTCAAAGTATGCAAGTGTTAAAAAGAAATTCACTAATCGCTGATGCTAGGTTGTGAAAACTATGATTGTGAAGTTTGTTTTAATGTCATATGCATCTCGAATTATGGTCACTTACTTTATCTGCTGTTTGACACAATGAACAACATTTCTTATGACTGGTACCTTACAATGGAAATAGTTGTTTGTCTGTGAACTGGATATGGATAAGTATTCCTGCAATGAACGAACAGCGGTAGGCTTTTAACTTCAGTTTTTTCTGTAAAAGTTAAACATACAACAGGCCGTTGTATCATTATTGGGAAATACGAAGTGTAATTTCAGGATAAAGAGAAGGCATAATGAAGAGACCTATATATCTTCGCAAGCGATATAAATATTCAATTTATCTTATGAACTGGAAGTATCTGTCGCTCTATATTTTCCTTTGTACACGAAACAATTTCTATCCTTGTTAGCAGTTTTTCCATTAAAGTGTGAATTATATCTTTAATGCAAAAGTTGGAATGCATGTACAATTGCTGGTATTCCTCGGAAAGTTACGGTGTCTTGCAGATAAATATGTCTTTGCTCACTTTTTACTCGCTTTTCCTCTTCATGTAATTATAGTTTCTGAAGGATCGAGAGTCTAGGACTGATTGCTCGGTTTTACTATTGTCGTCGGAGCCAATATCACAAGTTTGATTCCTTGATGGAGACATGGAGTCATTGCAGATACATAAAATGCTAAGCCTTTCTATTCAAAACTTGCTCTCCATTATCTTATGTGGTAGCAATCTGAATGTAACATTTAGGTTTTTGTACAGTTTGCTTGACTCTAGGTCCTAAAGTTTTCATGTGAATATTACATACGCCCATGTTTAAAACTTAACCAAGTTGATTTACAATAAAATGGAATTCCTGCCTCCTCACTTTTCCCCTTCTGGGTCTTGCTTCTTTTCCAGGTAAAGCTTAAAAATATGCTATACCACACAGCCCGAATAAACTGCTTGGCTTGGTCTCCTGATAGCAGCATGGTTGCCACTGGATCACTTGATACGTGTGTGATCATTTATGAGGTAGACAAGCCAGCATCAAGTCGAACAACTATCAAGGGAGCTCATTTGGGTGGAGTCTATGGATTAGTTTTCACGGATGACCACCACGTTGTTAGCTCTGGTGAGGATGCTTGTATTCGGGTGTGGAAGGTTACAACAGAGTGAGGCAAAAACTTTGCCACTGCTTCTTTTTTTATTTTTGGTTTTCTGTAAATTAATCATGGGTGTGGATTATGAGTGGTTTCTTGCCTTATTTTGATATTTTGGTGGACACTGAATTTTGACATTTGCAGATGATTCAATCCAAGGGTTTGAATCCCTATCATCCCTTTGGCTATTTATGTGTGATTATGACAATTTTCTTGATTCTAATATCATTATTTAATCACATCGTATAAATTTTTTTCAAAGAACGCAAAAAACTTGCTCTAGAAATATGTATGTTTCAGATGGTGTTTATGGCAAACACAAAAACTAATGTGAGACGGTTTAACAGGTTAATTTTGTGAAATAGATATTTTATATGAGTTATCTACGAAAAAGTATTACTTTTTATGTCAGACATATTAATTTTATTGTAAATATGGACATGAGTGATCCGTCTAACGAATAAAGATTCGTGAGACCATTACTTTTATGCAAAATAGATAGGTGCCGTTTGGATTTTGAGTTAATTCAGATGTCCCTTGGTAGAATTTTATAGTATTTTTTAATAGAATTTTGGATTTATATTTTACTGTGAATTTCAAAAGTTGATCGATTAAAGAGAAGATAAATCGTAATTATTATTATTATATATAAAAAAGGTGAAGAAGAGATGTTTTAAGATGCACTTGCTTTGGAATGAGATGAGCTCCAAACATCCATGGTTGAGAGGTAGCATATAAACATTTTAAAGAACATTTAAATATTTATTCACACATTTAAATATTTGTTTTCTAAAAAAATTAAAATAAAGTTTTTACTCATTAAAAATTCATATTTTTTAATGTAAAAATTAAATTGGTATCTTAGTAATTTTTTATAAAAATCGTACGAATAATCTCTACACCAACTGAAAATCTAACGAAGTATTTTAATGAGACCAATGATTAAAATAACTAATGAATATAACGGTTAGAAATAAAACTTAATTTGCGTACAAGATATAATTCAGGTAGATTAAACTAGTTCAAACTTTGTCTAAACTATCATGACGTTATTGGTTATTGTATTCGTCTCACATTTGAATAAAAATATGAAAAAATTATTGATTAAAAATAAAAAAATTATCAATTTTCGATAAAGCCGTATGAAATGGCTCCAGTTTGGTAATAAAATTGGAAGCCAAATGTCATAAATAATGACCTAATTTCAATTGCATTTCTACATCCATTGCCATGGCCATTGCCATTGCCCTTCTTCAACTTTTGGTTGTTTTTCCTTTTTTGAACTTTTGGTTGTTTTTCCTCTTCAAAAAAAACCCTAACCTTGGCATTCAACTCCCGATTTCACCATCCCAAATTTGCGAAGATGCATTCCTCAGACGAAGAATTATCCGATTCCGACGACTGTTTCAACGCGGATATGGAAGCTCTAAGGAGGGCTTGTCAGATAACCGGCAGCAACCCAATGGGCAACAATCTTCAACTGACCTCCAACTCTGGGGGCGCCGCTGGCATAAGTTCCTCGTCGGATGCTGAATCTGACGGAGATCATGACCTAGAATTGGTGCGCAACATTGAGAAACGCTTCGCGATCCCCTCGGATATGGAGGATCTTGTGACGCAAAAACCTTTGTGTGTACTACCACCTGACTGGTCAGACGCAGATGATTGTGATGAGGATTATGAAACCCTTCGTGCTATTCAAAGGCGTTTCGCTGCCTACAGTGACGGTTAGTTGAACATTTTATTCCTTTTCTTTTTGCGTGGCAAGATCAACTGCATTTGGAATGTGTGAAGTCGATTTTTGGTATTTGTATTTGAAAGGATTTTTAGCTACTAGAGGCAAACATCTTTGTTTGAAATGTAAATTCTCTTTGATCATCTCCAAATTCACTTTGAAAGCTTGTTGCAATTTGAATCAGGCAAACTGTTGTTCAGTTTACTCTCTATCTTTTGTACCGTAATCCAAAAATGATCTACTTTTAGTTTGATTTGTTTAGAAATTGTAACTTACTCTTATTTGCATTATGAGGTATAGGTGGCTTGAAAGACAATATAGAGGATGTTTTGCATAGACCTGTGCAGGTGGGTATCATAGATTCAGAAAAGGAATCTTCCAATAGCTTGTTTGGTGATAGAACTAATGCTCCAGAAGGGTTTCTCAATTGTGTAGATTCAAGTGAACCTACTACCCAGAAGCCAGTAGCATGTGACGATGATAGTGGAATACAGTCTTTTGACTTAGTTGGATCGGGTGGGCCAGGACCTGATGATGCTTCTGGATTTCAACTCAAAGGCTCTAACTTCCCAAAATCTGCTCTGACATTTGTTGATGCTATCAAGAAGAATAGATCTTACCAGAAATTTATTTGATGTAAGATGATGCAGATAGAAGCTAGAATGGAAGAACTTAAAAAGCTGACAGATCGTGTCAAAATACTAAAAGACTTTCATGTCGCTTGCAAAAAGAGGACTGGGAGAGCTTTGTCACGCAAAAAGGATGCTCGCTTGCAGTTGATATCAGTGCCAAAGTTAAGGGCGAACTCAAAGGTCTTTCTGTTTTCATCATGGCTTTACTCTTCATTGCAACATCATCTATGTTTAAACGGAACTTGTGTTTATTTTTCTCTTTTAGGAGCAGTGTTCTAAATGGCAGTCGAGGCGGCCGCCTAGGCGGTAGGCGGCCCTCGACCGCACCGCCTATGCATGAGGCGGGTGTTTTAGACGGCCCAAGCTATACGGCATTGGGGAGGCGGGTCGAGGCAGCGAGAAGGCGGGCTAGGCGGTGAGCAGGTGGGCGAGGCGGACAGTCAAGATTTTTAAATTGTAGTCAACAATTTTAAAAACCTAGTCAATAATTTTAAAAACTTAGTCAAAGTCTACTAATTTTAAATATCGAAACCCTAGCACAACTTACTTTCTTTATTTTATTTTTGGTTTTCATTCTCAACTCTCAAGTCTCAACCACCACAAACAGCCACCACACACAGCCCGCCGCCGCCGCCGCCGATCGCCGCCAGCAGTCAGAATATTTAGGTTATGCATTGCATATTTATTATTTATCATACTTTTTTTATAATATGCAATGCCTAACTTAAATATTCTGTTTAGACTACTACTTGTTCTAATGATGGATAATTGATTGAAACTTTGAAATTTAAACTTAGTTTTTTGGTAAAAGTAATTATATTATTTTGTTAACATAATAGCATTAATATGATGATGAATCTTTATTAATTGCACATTATCTAGATGATATTATATTGTATGAAACTTCTTTGTGTTTAAACATTATTTAATTGCACATTTTACATAAAAAATGATGACTATTTGCGATTATATTGCATGATTATCTATAAAAAAATTACTTAAAAAAATTCAACCGCCTAGGCGGTGACTACCCCGCTACCGCCTCCCACCATTTACAACCTTGTTTAGGAGTTTGGTGGGGCTGGGAGTTGGGTCTATGTTTGGTGTTATTTTACTTTCCTCTAGGGTTCTTTGGTGGCCAATCGTACAATACATCGTGTCACAGGTAGATAATGCCCGGTGTCCATGTTTACTACTAATTTACTAATTGTTTTATCTATATGTTACTGGAAACAGTGTTTTTCGTTAGTTTGTCTTCATTTTTGGGATTTTGTTATTGTTTTGTCCAAATTTAATGTTCAACTGCAAATTTTGATTCTATAGTTCAATGACAAGAAGATCCCAGCCTTGTATAAGGGACCTCCAGAGAATATTCACGTTTCTAGCTATAGGGAGACAATGGCAACACTTCCAGATTCAATGAGTGGGGAGAAGTGGTCAAAGGAAGAAAAGGAAAATCTTGGGAAGGGTGTGAAACAACAATTTCAGGGAATATTGCTTCAGCGATCTGTTGAACTGTTCAGGTTTGTTTCTTATAGTGCACATGATGATTATTATGGGAATATGTGGGCATATGCTTATGTAATGCACGTTTAACCTTTTTTAAATTTAAAGAAGACTTTGATTGCATGATCGGGGGTTCTAATACCTTTAGCAATGGTTAGTCATCCTTGGTATTTTGTTTCCAGTCGTTTCATTGTAAGATATCACCTGGACGGACATAAGAAAAGTTTGGATCTAAAATGGTCTTATTTGAGCTGAAGAAAAGAATATAAGATGTAAATGTTCTTAGATCTTCTTTTCATCAAACTTTCACAGTGTTATTTAGACCAACTCCAAGTCATGTATCTTAGCTGAAGAGAGTGCTCCATTCTTTTTTCTTTTTTTTTTGATACTCAGTTTATTTCTTTCTATTTTGAATCAATTTTTGTGGAAGCTTTTGTTCGTATGTGTTACACTTTTTTTCACAGAAGTATAGAGCCTTTGCATCTGAGTAATGGTAAAATACACATGTGCAAGAAATGTCTATAAGAACAAAAAATGAATGCTGAAAGAAAGCAAAGAATCTGAATTTCAAGCCACTCTTTAATTGCTTATGAGGACGCTGTTAGTGGGAACCTATTGCCTAAGATAAAACTAGTTTGAAAGTTTTCGTGGAGTAGTTGGTGTATAATTTTGTTGGAGAAGATGCAGTGGGATGTGGGAGAACTTGCTGAGACAAAGAGACAACATATCTACAACGTTCTTACTGAGTATGAGATTGTGCCATAATTAGACTCATTGCCCACGGCAAACTTTTATGATTACAGAGTTGCATTTGCTTTTCTTTGTTAACTTGATTATCATTTGCAGCTGTATAGATGGATCTTCTGGAGATTCTAATAACATTGACAGCATCATATCATCAATTAAAGATCTTGACTTCAACCCTGAGAGAGTTAGATTGTTCTTGCCAAAGGTCAATTGGGAACAGCTGGCTGCCATGTATGTTCCCAGTCGTTCTGGGGCGGAATGTCAGGCAAGGTAAGATGTTGATTTTTATAGTTTCTTAAATGGTTAGCTTTTATGATACTTTTTGCTGCATATACCGTTGGAGTCCTTGCTTTAAGTTGTTGGTTCATATTTTTACTCGAATGCTCTATGGCACTAAAAAGGAACGACAAAATAAATAGAAGGGAAAACTGGCTGAAATGAAATGTGAAATAATTATTAAATGAATCTGTTGGTGTCCTCGTATTCCTGTCACATTGGTGTATGGTGTGATAATTTTGTCAAATTTCAAAAATAAACGCATAATACTGATGGTACTGTACTTTTAACACATGCCTTGTTTGATGTGAGAGTGGAAAGATGGATTTTACTACTTAGTATCAATATTTCACTGTCATATTGGCAGGTTTCTCAACTATGAAGACCCCTTAGTTAATCATAATCCATGGACTGCAATGGAGGACAAGAATCTTTTGCATATTGTCCAACAAAAGGGACTAAATAACTGGATTGATATTGCTGTTTTACTGGGAACAAACAGGACACCTTTTCAGTGCTTAGCACGTTACCAAAGGAGTCTTAATGCTTCAATACTCAAAAGAGAGTGGAACAAGGTGGAGGATGATCAGCTTCGTGATGCTGTTGAAACTTTTGGTGAGAATAATTGGCAACTCGTTGCTTCTGTGATGGAAGGAAGGACTGGTACCCAGTGTTCTAATAGGTCAGTTATCATGCTCAAAGATGACTTAATGGTTTTTAAGCTTCTGTTAAATTGCCGGGGTATTATATTAGATGGTGGAAATATAAATGCAGTTTGTGATAAGGTGGTGATATTAAACTTACATATCCCCACCCTTGAAATATTGGAGTGACACTACACTTGCTACATAAAGGAGTTGCACTACGCTTGCTCTTTTCTTTTTGGGCACTGAAACCTCAAACCTTTACTCATAAATTTTTTATTACAGCAACCATACTGGAGTTTTTCGTTTATTTATGTTGATTTTATAATCACTCCATATTTTTCAGTACATCATTAAAGAAAGATTTTATTTTCTTATGGGTTTGTGTAGCATGTCTTGAATAAGTCGGAATTAGCTTAGGTGCATTTTTATGACGGGCTGATGTTTGTTTCCATTGCTTTGAGGTTGGTGTCACACAATATGACCAGATGCTTAATGAAGGGAAAAATTGATATCTGTGTTGTTTGACAGTAGTTTGAAAGCTTTTAAGATGCTGTTACATGCTATCCTCTTAGTTACTGTGGTAAGAACACGAGTATTATTGGCATTGTTACATTTATTGGACTAAGGACCTATCATTTGTGAATCAAATTAAAGGACATTGGTCACAGGCCAAAGTGTATGATGTGTCACATAAACAGCAATCTGCACTTTTATATGTTCAGACTGAAATACGACAAAAATTTCCAAAAACAGAACTATCTTCTTAAGGTTCTCCATATTTGTTTGTATAATAGGCTACTGCCTCTTCAAAGTGTAAAGTATTTCTCATTTTTTAGAAGAATTTGATGTTTAATTTTATGAAAGAGGTGAAAGGCAATGAAGGTCGAGCTCTTGCCCACACATCCTTCGCAACTATCTTCCTTGTACATAAATAAGTAATGTGTGTGACATGGGGCAGGAGTTTGACCTTTCCTTCTTCCTAGATATTCTATTTCCTCATTGTGGCAAGGGGGTTACGCTTATTCAGTCTTCTAATCATCAGCACACTTTTTCTAGTGCCTATCATACTATAGGCTGTGGTCTACAGCTTTTTTCTGGGGCAGCACAAGTTAAACCAACTCTTTAGTTTTAACACCACCTAGTAAATCCTTAAGGACCTTAACCAACTCTATCCTTGTTAAAATTGGAAAGCAAATCTTGTCGGTTTACTGTAAAATGTCTATAAATTTAGGTCTTATAGTATTAGTGGGATTCTTTTATGCTTTTAATGCATCTGCTGTGTAAGGTCAGCTGTAAAGTTCAAACTAATTGGTTTTGTTTGGTTGAGTCATGCAAGCTTGAGACAAAATTTTAGTGAAATGGTATATCAAAAGTAAGTTAACCTTGTCATGAGTGCAGATGGCTGAAGACGCTTCACCCAGCCAGGAAAAGGGTTGGGAAATGGACAGCAGAGGAAGACAAGAGGATGAAAATTGCTGTGACGCTTTTTGGTCCGAAAACATGGAAGAAAGTAGCCCGGTGCGTTCCTGGCAGGACACAGGTGCAGTGCAGAGAAAGGTACTTTTTTTCCTTTTTGAATGGATATTTTTCCCAATTAATTTGATACTTGTGTAAATGCAGAAGTGCAATTCAATTTTAAAAGTGCATTTGTGCAGTTCAATAAAATTATTGGTATTATATGAGCTCAAGCTCACGATGGAATTGTTCAATTTGCAGATGGGTCAATTGCTTAGATCCTTCCTTGAATATGGCTGGATGGTCTGTAGAAGAAGATTCAAAATTGGAAGCTGCCATTGCAGAATACGGATATTGTTGGTCGAAGGTTGCTGCATGTGTTCCTCCTCGTACTGATAATCAGTGTCGCAGGTTTGAATTACTTGTGGGGCTGGTTGAATGGATTCCTCATTGAAGTTGTGTCATATATTTGCTGCCTAATCTCGTCTCTTGTGGTTTTCACTACTATTTAATGATACTTATTAGGAGGTGGAAGGTATTGTTTCCACATGAAGTGCCTCTCCTTCAAGCGGCTAGAGAGATACAAAAGGCTGCATTAATATCAAATTTTGTTGATCGGGAGTCCGAACGACCTACCCTTGGACCTAATGACTTTCTACTGCCAGAAACTAATTTACTTACTGGCTCCAAAAATTTTGTGGCTTCTCAGAGAAAAAAGAGATCTAGGTACAATTATTGAGGCGTTACTTTTCGTAGCATTTTTTCCTGCCGCAAAGAAGTCCAGTAGTTTGTACATTTTAAAAATGATTCTTTTTCTTTGAGCATGCGCAGGGGGAGCGAGGATTGTGAACACATTGAAAAAGATGCTTCTGGGTGAGCCCAGTATTCTTAGTTTGCTCGTTTTCATTTTTCTTGGAACATATGATGATATGTTATTTTCTTTGGACAGAAATGCAGCTACCATTTCCAATGCCACTAAGATTGGTTTGGATGACGTTCCGAGGTTAACATATGACAGTGAACTTGAGAATATGCATCGGAGACCTGTCTCAAGGAAGGGAAGGACTGCCAAGCAAAAGACCATTCCTTTATCAGAGAGTTGTTCGTCACCTTGGACAGATGGTATGGCCAATGGTAAGGCGATAAGAGAATCTGCTTTGCGTTATAACAATCCTAATAGGTCATCTGGACTGGAAGGGAAGAGATCAGGGTATGCTTTTTGTTATCGATATGTATGCTATGTCAGTTGTTTCATTACTAGCTTACCATAATTTTATCTGCATATTTAGAGGAGATTCCGTAGATGGTTTCCCTAGATCTACTGCGATATGTAACAGAAAGAGAGTGATTGAACGAGGTTCAAATGAAGGTGAAGATTTTGTTCCAGCGGAAGAATGTCCATTACGTCTCACATATTCCAATTTGCACAGGGTCACTGTGGGTACTGATGCCTCCCAAAGTATCAGGGTTCCAAAATTACGGTCAAGGAGGTCTGTCAATCCAAGGAGGTCTGTCAAATCGCTTGTCGACGTGCTGGAGACTCCAAGTGAAGCGGAAATGCCTGTTGGGGATGCAGCCGTTTTGAAGAGGCAAGAGGAAACCAAAGAGGGGAAAATAGGAACCAATGCTGCTGATGATCATCCTTTCCCTGACTCGATGTCTTTAATGGGAATTATGAACAAAATCAGGAATGCAAACGTATATAAAGCTAGAAAAAAGAGGACAGAGAATCCAGAAACAGTAACAGGTGGTGAATGTGTAGCTCTGGCTATTGGTGGTGAGAGTGCTTCTTCATCCCCTCGGCCTGCAGAGGTGAATTTATCATGCATATCATATCCATTCGTGGAAGAAATCACCCCAAATCTGCATTCTACGAGAGACTTTGATTATCTGGAGGTATTGAGGGAATTTGACGATTATGTCATATCTTCTGAAATGTGCAACGAGCTGCAGAATACAGAATTTTTATCACATCACTCTACACTGGCAAAATTTTCCAAGCCGTGTATTGTGGGAATGGACAATGGTTGTCTGGCGAAGGACGCATAAGTTGGAATTCTAAACACAGAACATGGCGTTTCCAGCAAGTTTTAAAAAATACAATGTCTTTACTCTGAGTTATCAGAAATGGAAGAGGAGAGGGAAGAAAATTTCCATGGTGAGCCAGCTTCGGTACAACAATGTTTATGATTTTAGAAAGTGTACAGAAATTTTGAAATTAGTTGCAGTCAGATGAGGGAATACTCAGCGCCGCCTCGAGCGAGACAAGTGAATTGAAGCGGAGAAAAGAACGAATGCTCCATAAGGATTGCAAAATGTGATTCTTTTTTTGAGGAGAAAAAAGATTGGTCGTATTGGTATAAAATTTTGTTTTGAGGTTTCATTCGTATACTGACATTTAATTTAAATGGTCTTTGTTTTTCATGGTCTTTAGTTTTGGTGGTTTGATTTGTCAAAGCATATTCATTTTTGGTTCAGGAAATATTTTTTTGGTGTTTTCTCTCTTTAAAGTTTAGTTTTGATGTATTAATTTTTGACTATTTTAATTTAATTGAGTATTTTTTGTTATGTTAAAGTTATCGCATTAACCATTAACAAATATATAAGGCGTCAATATTAAAAATGTGTGGATTAAAAAAATAATTTTATATTTGTCTTGTAAAATCTCTTCTTGTGCTGTAATTATTTTTCTAATAAAAAAATTAAATGTATTCAGAATTATTCATCCTAAATTTTACCCTCAGAGAGCACGGGAGGAGTCAAAATGGAGATACTGCCATTTGCGTCGCTATATCGGAGACAGTGCCAAAAATGGCTCTTGGTATTAATTCTTCTTTTTTCATTTTTTATTTTTATTATTATATAAATACAATTTAATAATATAAAAAATCAAGTTATTAATTTGAAAATAATTAATAATAAATTTGGTTACCTTGTAACTTTACAAACACAAGAATTGAATATTTTTTTTTATTAAATAAATAAAACAATTATATTTTATATTTTTAATTTAAGGTAAAATAAATAATTCAATAAAGCTAGTTTTTTAATTTATTGAATTTACTTTCAGATAAATTTAATACATAATTAGATATTAAAAGAATAAAAAAATATTTTATTTGATGAGTGATTTGTTTATTAATTTAATTTAATTTAAAATTAATTGATTGTCTACATTAATATATTAATAATTTTTGTAAATAGATTATTTATGCTGAAGAGCTACTCAGAGTTTGCTACTGGGTTAGCGTTCGGACCTCCGTCGATCAACATTGATTTCGTCGGGATATGGCGACGGCAAACGGTGGTGACGCCGATGTGCTAATGCTGGAGGCTCCCCCGTCGAGTTTCCCGGCGGAGATAATCGATGCTCTACCGTACATAGACGACGACTATGGAGACCCGAAAGTTAAGGAAGAAGTGGACCGCTTGGTGGAAGAAGAGATGGGGCGCAGCTCCAAAAAGCCTTCCGACTTTCTCAAAGGCCTTCCTTCTCTCCCAAAGTTCAATTTTCAGGTCTACATACAAAACTTGAAATTTCTTTACATCTGCTCGTGTTTGTGTTGGAGAGTCGGTGGATTTTACTAGATTTGAGCAGTTCGCTGAAATTTTATCGGTTTCAACATTTTTATTGTTTCTAAATGAGGGAAATGTTCTCCAAAGGTTTTCTTTGATTTTGATTTTAACTGTCTTTCGTTTTTTTTGTTTTGTTTACTCAATAGCATCTCTCTTTCTATTTCTCCCAAACTTTTTCGGATTAAACTCACTTTATTGAAGTCGTTAATCATTTGCTATACTTAGATATCTGCTAATTTATATACTGAATGCGGAATTTTGGTGCCATGAGTTGTGATAAAAAAATTTGTGGGTTTAGTTGATACTTTTGCAGACTAGCTCCATATTGGAACTAAACAGTCAAATTCTATAACACTCAATTCTGAACCTTGTGGGCGCAAATCAATTATCTTCGTTATTCTGTCTCATAGTTCAGCCTCACATTAAAAGTATTTCCATATCTATTGCTGCTCAAAGTTTTCATGTTTAGTGGAGTTGATAGGGTGTCACCTGCATTCACATAAACTGATGCTACCAGCATATGCTGCATGTTACAGGATCATCCGATGCTTGCTAGGGAATATGAGAGGGTCAGAGCTGGGAAGCCTCCAGCGCAGCTGGATACATCCAGATATGCTCTTGAAGTGCCACCTGTGAACAAGCGGAATGATGATACTGCATGGAAGTAGGCTGTTCGAAAAGCGCAGCGTTTATTGCAGCATCAAGTGATCAGGTATACTGTAGTCAGCACTAAATTGTCTGGATGACTTCAATCGAGATTTGATGGTATTTTGTTGAAGTTTGTCACTTATCAGGTCCTTAAGGTTTTTAGGGATTTTTTTTTTAGCAAATTGTTGGGATTAAGCTCCTAGTTGTCTTATTTTAATGCTTAATTGTATCAGATGCATTTGTTGAATTGTTTATTCACTATACAGTATTACCATATAGATGAAAAGTTAAAATTAATTCATTAATGTGAATTTACAAATCAAAACAAATAAAATTAATTTTTTTCTTAACAATAAAAAAATAACTGAATGGTTTGTTTCATCATCATTGCTTTAGAAAAAATAATCCGTGTAATGACTATCAATTTGGTTGTTTTAACAAAACTAAGTCCACAATTAATTTTTTCATTGTTTTCGTGATTGTGGTGTCACTACCGGCTCCTATGACTTTGGGAACATGCAATTATTTAACGTATGTAGATTTTATTTAGAACTTTAGGCAGCAACAATGTTGTAAATGGCGGGAGGCGGTGGCGGGACAATTATTGACCACCTCAGTCGCCTAGGCTGTTGAATATTTTCAGCAATTTTAATAGGTAATTATGTATAATCATGCAATGTAATTATATATAATCGTCATTTTTATGTAATATATGTAATTAAATATTGTTTATGCATAAAAAAACTTCATACAATATAATACAATCTAGACAAATTGCAAATAAATATATAAATGAAAACTAACAAGATAATTAAGGTGGTGACTGATAGCAGCAACAGATGGAGGCGGTTTGAGGCTGGTGGTGTTGGACACTTGAAACCAAAAGTAAATACAAAAGAGATTGAAATATGTTTTTATTATATCTTGGATTTTTTAAATTAATTGACTTTGACTAGTTTTAAAATTATTTGACTTTGACGGTTGACTAAGATTTTGCCGTCGGATAGCCTCGGACCGCCTTAGACAAAAGGAGGGCAGTCGAGGGCCGCCTACCACCTATATGGCCTCCTCGACCGTCATTTACAACACTGGGCAAGAGATCAATATTGTTATAACTTATATGTTTCACATAACATAAATTAGCAACAGTTGGGAAAGGTTTTACATCACTGGTTGAAGCTACGGAAGTGGTATTAGTTGTAAAGCAAATGGAGGAATGCACTGGAAGATGATTAAAGGAAATTGACTCGATGTTCAACTATTTTGACAAGTGGGATAAGGATTTGTCCCATTTGGCTGAGTCTTATTACATGAAGCGCATGACTGTGCTACTGTTGGCTCGGTCCTACTGGCACAACAAATGAGGGTGGAACTACCGTAGATCCTATTCATGTTTAAATTAATTTCCTTCTTCAAATCGAATGTATCATTAATCCAATGATCAATGAAGGTGTTTTGCAGAACTTTCATTGTTTTCCGGAGCTTTTTGGTGGTAAAAAGTTGAAAACATCAGAATTGCAGTCTGAACTTTACAATGCAATCTGTGGGCATTTACATTCATAGTACACTGGGTTTCGTCTTATGTTGAGAACATATTCATGACTTATATGCACGTAATATGACCTTATGACATCTTGTTCTTTTATATTAAATTTATAAATTGTGTGACTTTGATTTTTTTTTTTGTAGGATAGAAAATTTAGACCTGATGTCAAAGCACGGCCCAGACATTTGGAAGTCATATAATCAATTGCTGGAAGCATGTTTATCAAGGTGTGGTCCGCATAATATTTCAGTTCTAATTCTTTAATCATCTAGTTGTCATTGGTTTGTTCCAATTATGTTTTTAATTTTGTTTGTTTCTAAATCACTTTCCGATCCCTTTATTTATGGCATTTTGGCATACGTCTGCTACCAAGAACTGACTCTTGGTGTTACATGTGGTCTTTTAAAATGATGTTTCCGAAAGACTTTTATGTTAGTGGATCTCTTGAGTTTACAGTTTACTCGGGTGCACCAGTCTGACATTTTGTTTTGTGAAGAAGAATGTATAGTAACTGTGGCAGAGTCTATGGTGATGAACTATAGCTTGGAGGTTTTTATTTTTTGGGCTTAGGGCATGGAGACAATTGCTTTTACTAATTCCTACATTACTTGTGACAGAGAATGGTAATTGTTTGTTCCAGGGAAGAATAATCAAGCAATCTTCATTTTGAGATATTTATGAGGGTTCCACATCAAGGGACATTTTCTGACAGCATATATATTAATGTGCGAAATTTTTGTGATGTAGTAAAATTCTTCGGGGAGATGATAAACCAGTTACTCGTGCCAATGAAGAGGCAAGACCATGATTCAGTCATTATTAAAAATAAGTGAACTATCATATCTGTGCTCTAAGATGCATGCTTTGTGGCACAAAAGCAATAGGACGTTCTTTAGACTGCATTAGTTGAGGGAAAAAGGTTCTAGTGAAAAGCGTTGTAGGTCCTTATGGAGAGAGTATAAGCAGTACATTGATGCTACATTATCACGTTTGAAATTAATTTGACTTCTCATGATGTAGCAAGTTAATCATGAGTTTAATTTTTGTATACCTGATGCTAAAGAGGGTTGTGGTGATCTCATTGAGGCGTTGGTTTTAATATATAGCTAGTACTAAAGAGGGTTATTGTCATTACCCTGAATTTTGGTATCCATTTCAGAATCCAGTCAGAAGCTATGGACCTCAATGGGAAGATCGAGTCAGTTAACCGAGAGAGGAAGTATCACCAGGTAATTGAAAAAAGGACTTGCCTTTTAGGTCCTCTGAACTCTACTATGGAGGAAAAAAACTGAACTTACTGCAAAAAGATGTTCTATTGGCTTTTATTCATATGTTTTGTTTATGCTAATTATGGAATTGGTCAGCAAAATACTGCTTATGAACTCAGTGCTTTATCCTACAATGGAGGGAGCTTTGTTTGAAAAACATTGAAATCCAAACTGCATGTGCTGAAATTGAATCGTGTATTCAAGAATTGAAGAACGAGGCTTCTCAGAGGTAAATAATTCTGTTGTGTCGGTTTTCATTTACTCAAAATTTATTCTCTTATGAAAGCAGTTCTTTTTATAATATTTAGCGGCTGGAATTTGGAAGCAAATGTTGAGAATGGCCCTACTTGATAACGAGGTTTGATTCACCCTTCTGGACTCCATTGTTTTGGTGTATTTCGGTGATAAAAAAATTTGGTAGCATGTTTTTTGGGGCAAGAACAATGGGTATACCTGACTGAGGATATATTCATACAGTTGGTTTGCTTATGATTACATTCTACGCATGTGAATGTATTTTCTCGAACCGGATATTCATATTTTGTTGATATATATATTAATTTGTTTATGTGAAATACACGAGCAGGTGCATGTAGATGGTTAATCCAAAAGGTGCAAAACTGAAGTGGTCTTGGTATTGGCATTGGATCTCTATCGTTCTTTTTCCAATCACGGCATGAGTTGCTGTATTCTTTATGCCCATGGTTATATGTTCGATCTTCTAGGCGCACAAACTATCCTCTGAATTTGGTTGAGCCAAAGCCTCTCTTTTGGAACTTGAAATGAGAACTCAGGAAGACAAATGGTTCGTCATTTGTCATGTGGAAATCATTGTTGTATATGCCTTCAGCATCAATACGAGACACTGGAAACAAATTTTTAAGCTACGTGAGGTCCAACATTGGATTCAAAGTACTCGTACATCGTCGCAGGAAATGCGCTAACACATACATCGCTATCGCAACGTGACCATTATGAGTTCTACCAGATTTTAGGGGTTCAAACATAAAGAGACAAGTACCATGCAGTATGGAAATAGGATACGAAAATTATAAACAATACTGGGAAACCATATATGATATGGAGAATTTACCTGGTTTTGGGTTAGCACACGTAATTATTTAAACTAGAACAATAATCCAGTGGTGCATTTTCATTTTCAAGGACATAATCAATCGCCATAATTGAGTAGTCTGACATAATTTTTATAGTACATTTTACACATTGAACATATTTATATTTTCATTATTTTACAGAAACAAACACAGTGATAAATGTAGACATTATCTTACATCCAATATATTAGTCGCCACATGCTTACCATCGCAAACTAACATTCTTTTAACACATGTGGACAACAATATTATTTTTATGAAATATAAATTATCAGTTTTTTTTTTGGAAACAAAGCAATGGGTAACATTTGATTGCAAGAATACGGTCAATAACAGGTAGACAACAGGTAAAAGTATGTAAGAAGAATGCTCTACCTTTTACCCCTCCAATTACCGAGAGTTATCGTTCGATTCGTTCGGACAAACTTAGTCGACTCCGATCTTGAAAGATTACCAGCTTAAAGTCGAATTTTCTGATAGGTGACTCTTGTTGAGAATGAAGTTAAAAGGCTTAAACCAAATTCTTTGTGGATGGATGTCTTCTAGTAGGTGAAGAAAAGGAGACAAATGACACAATTGTATATGTCCATTCCGGGGTTTTCATATATAATACTAGTTACTCTGCATATTTGGTGCGTGTGTATACAGTCTTTTTTATAATTATCGAGAGACTAAAGTGAAATTTGACAAAATATCGAGGGACTAAAGTGCTATTTGAATTGTTGAAAATAAAAAAAAATAAAAAGAAAGTGTTTGTTGAAATTTTTTTTTTAAAAAAAAACAGAAGTGTAATATTGGTATCACATAAAGGCAAAATTAAAAGAAAAAGTTGGTGCGTGTGTGTACAGTTCTTGAGTGATTTTCATTAACGCGTGTTCTCATAATATCATTTTAGTGGGTAGGTCGTGACGTCCTTTTGAGATCAGTTATAGTAGTAACTATCTCGATTGTTTTCAAAACCACGGCAGTGACCACGACCACTTTCACGTCCACGAACACGACCTTGATTTCAACATCGACCAAAACCTTGTCTTTGAATTTAATTTTGGTTTCCACGTTTAAATTCATTTTTACTCATAACATTTACTTCTGGAAATGTTGTTGATCCAGTGGGTCGGGACTGATGATTTTTAATTAGCAGCTCGTTGTTCTTTTCCGCCACAAGAAGACATGCGATAAGTTCAGAATATCTCACAAATCCACGCACTCTATATTGTTATTGTAGAGTTATATTTGATATGTGAAAAGTGGAAAATATTTTTTCAAGCATTTCCGATTCCGTAACCTCATGTCCACAAAATTTTATTGCGAGATTATTTGATACATCGCCGAGTTGTAATCACTGGCTTTCTTAAAATCTTAGAATTTTAATGTATTCCATTGATCACGGGCGGTCAGAAGTATAACTTCTCTTATATGTTCAAATATTTCATTTAATATTTTTCATAAACCATGAGATCTTTTTCAATGAGATATTCACATTTTAATCATTCATCAAGATGTCGATGCAAAAATATCATATCTTTTTTTTTTGGTAATGATGAGATACCATTTCTATATCGAGAGTCCATGTCGAGTGCAACAAATTCGAGCTTTGTCAAATTTGACATGGTGGTACTAACAATGCATTTTGTTAGTTAAGTTATAAATCTATTAATAAGACAATACAAAGTAATAAATAAATTATAAGTACAAGCATTCTTAAAAATAAAAAAAAGCGAGACAGATATTCTCCGATAAATACAAGATTAACGAGTATAATAACCAAAATAATTATACAAAATAACCTTGAAAAACCATCTTTTTCTTCGAAAATTTTGACGAAGAAAATTTTTAGGGAGGAAGAGTAAGTTTGGAGCGATTGAATGTGTTTGTAAAATCATATTTATAGGATAAAAACTAGTCGTTTATGACCGTTACAAAATCTTAAAAAAATGTATGTATATGTAAATTTTATGATAATAATATGATGTACATAATGTTAATAATGTTTAAATAATTATGTATATCACATCACATTATTATAATGAGGTGTCATAGACTCTTTTTATATAATAACATGATATTATATATTAAATATATACACACTAAAAATAAATAAACAGTAAAACAAATATTCTTACTTTTGAATATTGTCATCTTTTTCTTGTGTTTTGGAGCTTGGAAAAATTTGGAGAACTGAACTTTCGAGTATCGTGCTGATAACGTGTTAAAAATACAAATTTACGGTAAAAAAAAATAAAAATCTCAAACTCACAAAATATATTAAACTACACACTTTATAAAATTTTATCCACTCAATTGTGTTTTTCTTCACAAATTGAGAGACATGTTTATAGAATTTCTTTAGAAATAATTCAAAAACAAATATATCATTACATACATCATCACACAGTAATTTTCAAAAAATTTTCAATTTTTATTTTCAACATTCAATAATTCAACTCTTATTTTCAACCCATAAAACATTAAAAACTCAATTTTTTTTTTCAATGAGGGGTTGAGTCAGCAAAAGACCAAACCCATCAAGTTTGACATAATCTTTGTCCAAAAATACAACACACAAAACTCTTATGATACAGATATCATATCCGACTCAATCATTGAAAATTATTATTTTTTATACAAAATATATTACCTTTCACTCCATATATAGATCAGATCAACTCGTCTCACGAATATAAATCCATGAAACTGTTTCAATAACCTATCTTTAAAAAAAAGTAAACGACCTATAAAAAAAAATAAAATAAAAAAATATTTAATTATATTTTAATTTACATAAACATTTATTATATATAAGCAATATTCGCGTGCTCCTGGAGTCAATATCTACAAACCCGTTTAAGTACGTAACACGTTAATTATAATTAAAGAATCTGACTTACAATAAATTATTACTCATTGTCAGCTGTCCAACTCAAATATATCTCTAACTATAAATTAATACGACCATCTTCGGATTCCTCCAAATTTTTAACGAAAAATTCAATAAATAAATAAATAATTCATTTTATATTAACACTTTTCGAGATTTCATACTTTGAAATCAAAAAAATTTTACCCAAAAATTAATTTGGAATACTCAAATCTCATCATATATTCACATAACTAGAAATGGTAAGATAATCATAACTACACAAAGACTAAAGAAACTCGACGTCACAATAAGAAAACCATAGCTTTTGAACCGTGGGAGTTATTCGACGGCGACAGGCGATGACTGGCGCGGCGGGCAGTGACGATACTCACTGAGTCACGGCGGTCACTTGGAACAAAAAATTGTTCAGGGAACGGTTGCACCTCCGAGACCGTGTTGCAACAAAAAAATTAGCATAATTAAATATCACGTTAAACGTGCCACACACCGAAGCATAGCACACATTCCCACAGATTATTAAACTCTTACGTTGTATATATTTTATGCATTTCCCACTATTCAAGATTTGAATAGTGCAAAGAAATGCTATTGTGTAGCTTCTTCGTCGTCTTGATGTAGAATTTGAGTTACATCATGACCACACTCGAATAAAAACCAGGACTTCCGCTTATCTAACGATGAATGATCAAGTCATTGCAAAAGGTCTCACTCTGTACTACAATTGCAAACGACTCAGATGTCTGAGTTGTGCAATATTATTCATGTTGACAATTGGCATTTGCTCAACTTTCAGGCTTCATTTGCTTCCCTCCACGTCTTGTAAGTATATATAGCTTTATACATTTCGTTTCGTCGCGCGTGGATATTGGATCGATGCTTGTTTGGATACAAAAATTAATGTGCTACTTTTCCGCAGTTGGTAATCTTGGTGTCAACGTGCCATTGCCAACGAATGCTACGCATGAAACTTCCGAGCCAACAGGTGAATACATACATTGCACCTGCGGTACTATACTAATATATTTGTGATCCACTTTAATCACCAAAGACTTGTATGTTATAAATAGTGTGATTCGTATAGAATTTCCAGAAGTTGAAACAAAAACACCACCGGAGCCGATATGCAGAATCTTAAAGGCAGATGCAGATGCAGATTATTGTGAGATGGAAGGAGATATAAGGATTGAAGGCAATTCCTCCACCATATTCTTTGCAACATCTACCCAAAAAATCGCTGGAAATTCAACTATTTCATGGAGTATACAGCCTTACCCGAGAAGGGGAATTGAGGGTGTCAAGAAATGGAATGTAAAAATTGTAGGAATCAACGTTAACATTCCCAAGTGTACTGAAAATCATAAATCTCCTGCCGTACTCTTCTCAACTGGTGGATATTCAGATAACCCTTACCATGCTTTTGCGGATTTGATACTTCCTTTGTATACAACTTCATTTGATTTCAAGAGGGATGTGCTGTTTCTGGCGAGTGATTACCAGTCTTCGTGGCTGTCGAAATACCATGAATTACTCGAAAAGTTCACTAGACATGAGATTATAGACATTGACATACAGAAACAAGTACACTGCTACAGAAAATTGGTTGCTGGCCTGAACTTTGAAAAACACTTCATAATCACTCGATCTGGTCTCTCAATGAGCAACTTTAGACGACTAATTAGAGAAACATATTCCTTGGAGAGAACACAGGCTATGTCTACTCGTAACATAACAAGTGAGGGAGATAACTTCACAGGGTCGAGGCCACGTATCATGATCATAAAGAGGAAAGGAACACGAATCTTGATGAACCATGGTGAAGTCTCTCGAGCAGCAAGCGAAGTCGGCTTCAATGTCGTTTTAGCAGAACCAGAAAGATGGAAGAATTTATCAAGATTTGCACGTCTTGTGAATTCTTGCGACGTGCTGATGGGAATACATGGAGCTGGTTTAGCCAACATGATTTTCTTGCCAGAAAATGCCGTCGTAATTCAAGTGGTTCCCTTCGGGTCATTACGATGGCTTGCTGGAGCTACTTTTGGAAACCCTTCCGTTTATATGAAGTTAAAGTACTTGGAATATGAGATAGGAGAGAACGAGAGTTCCTTGAGTTCGAAATATTCAAGCGAAGATCCAGTTTTGAAAGATCCATCATCCATTATTAGAAGGGGATGGGATGAAATGAGTTCCATTTACTTGCAAAATCAGAATGTCACCATTGACATTGGCAGGTTCGAAAATACATTAGTTCAGGCACTCGAGCTTTTAAGTCATTGAATTTATATGTATGTGATACGTTCTGCTTCGTTTTATAAAATACATATTTTTATCGCAAATGTTATGTTAATATGTAGTGGTTCATCACACTTTATTTATAAGTTGTTATAATATATCTGTAACAACTTCGGTTAACTATTTTTTTTTAAAGAGTGGACGAATAGGAAGTAGTTGTTACAAGTGTTCATTGCACAGTCACGCATGCAAAAACCTAGATATGAGAGTCACAAATGATATCAAAGATGGTCACTAGTAGAAACACGTGGAAATAAGTGTTGCGCGAACGTAAATGGTGAGGTGTATTTGAGCCACCTACCTACGGAACAAAGTGTTACATCCACGAGAACCATCTTTTAAACATGTTGGAATCATATATAGGTTTCCGACTTTTGGAAAAATGGATGATTGCAGTGTTCGTTATACATATATATATATATATATATATATATATAACACGAATCTTGGAAGTCAACTATATTTGCAATTTTTATTTTAAGATGGTTGATGTCATGATTTGACAATTTAAATATTCCTCGACTACTTGGCCTTATCCCAGACCCATATTAATCGGCCGACAATGGCAAGTATTTAAAGATTTTTTTAGGTGTAGTTTTACGCGATGCTCTTAGCTTGATTTTGTTAACATTCATGATATATAGAAAATTGGGTGTACGTACAATTACTTTTATTTTAAAACTAATACGGAAAAGAAAAATTAATTCTTGGTTTTTAAGATATAATTTATTTTTTAAAATTATATTTTTTTATTAATAAGAGATTTTTTGTTTTTCTAGATTATATTATTGTTTAAAATAGTTTACTTCTAATAAAACTATTGTTTTCATATTTTATAGATATCTTTTTGGGACAAACTTTAGGAGAAAATGAGTCTATATAAAAAGGAGAAGTTCGTGGTTGAAAACAAGACTTTTGCACGACGAGATATAGAGATAAATATTATTAGAGAGAATGATTAAGTCTCAGAGTGTAGCCGACTGAATATCATATATCGTTGCTACAACGTGTTGACTTGAATATTGTGTTTTTGTTGCTCTAGTTTTCGGCATTATGTTTGTGTTCACTGGATACATTTTTAATCTGATTATTTGTTTTATGATGCAATTTGATTAAGAAAGATAATTTTTCATAGAATCATTAGTTGTTGGTTTTTGTAAACGCAAGTTATTTTTCTAGTGATTATTTTGCTCGGAGACATCGCGCAAATATTTATACTTGTGCATAATTATCTCTGAGTTATTTTTGTTTAAGTTATTTATTTATATGATATATTATTCCGCTGCGTACTTTCACTAAGTATTACAATTATATCTAATACACATAATTTTTTACTGTTTATGTTAAATAAAAATCCCGACAAATATTTGATATTAAATTTTAATATATGTGTACACGTTGCGTTGCATGTGCGTTAAAAATACATAACAAAAAACAAAAATTTCATAGCTATAAGAAAAAACAAAAACAAAAAATCATTTAATTATATATATTTTTATTTTACATAAACATTTATCAGGTATAATCAATATTCGCATGCTCCCGGAATAAAGATCAATGAACTTTCTAATCTTCGAATAAGGCAAAAATTTCCATTTCAAATTTTTTTTTTTATCAAACACTTTCAATTTTTATCAAACACTTTCAACAGCACGTTATAATTAATTAAATCATCAAAGTAACAATAAATTATTATTGATAGTCAACTATCCTCAATAACATATCTTGCTATATATCTTATTGTGAATATAAATTTCACGTATTCTATGTGTTATAATATTTGTTACAAGACGAAAAATATAATTTAATTAATAATCAAACAGCACATTTAACTTGCCACACACCATACCATAGCCATTATTGTTTTTTTTTATATATATGCATCCACAAATAATTAAACTCTGACTGTCTAACAAGAAAAAGTACACCAATCTTGATGAACCATGGTGAAGTATATATCTCAAATAGCAAAGGAGTTAGCTGGGATTCACGGTTGTTTTCGCAGAGGCACAGAAATCGACTAATCGCGACTTTTGAATTCCTGCGACCTGCTGATGGGAGTACATGGAGCTGGTTTAACCAACATGGTTTTCTTGTCTGAAAACGCCGTGGTTAATTCACGCCATTCGGGGCTATGCATTGGACATGCTTTTGGAGACCATTGTGTTGATATCAAGTTACAGTACTTAGAATATATATAATTAGATAGGAGTGAAAGAGATCGACTTGTTTGAGTTTGAAATACTGGAGTGAAGATCGATCCATCCAGTTTTGAAAGATCAGATATTATCCATTCATAGAAATCATGAGTTCCATTTACTTGCATGATTAGAATTTTTCCGTTGATATTGGCAGGTTCAAAAGTATAATATTAGTCGAGGCACTCAAGCTTTCCATAAACTATTGTTGGTCGTTGTATTTTGAAAGACGATATAACTGTCAGCATACCCAGCAAAGCCTTTTAGAATTAATTAAATGTCATATTTACCCAACAATTTGGAGGCAATATTTGCGAGAAAAATACGATATAATCCTTTTGCTAGAAACATGAAAATTTTAAAATGTTTTATGTTCTTAATTTGCTACCCTAAACCTGACTGAGTTCATAACTAAAAGATGTCCCCAATGTTGTGAGGCCCGGGGTCGAAGAGGACGGGGTGATCGTCGGTGTCATGAGGTTGTACGGATAATGAGTGGCTCTTGGCTGGCTTCTAGCTAGGGGAACATGAAAGTATCGATATCACACCAAAATGAGAAGAATTTCAAAACTGTTCAGTTATGTGACTATGCAGTTGAGGAGGGTTTAAAAGATTTGATATGTACTATTAATATCAACAAGCTGCATTTTCTTTTCGATAGCTCATCACATAAGAACTCTAAAATTAAGTGTGTTTGGCTTGAAACAATTTTGAGATGGGTGACTCCTGGGAAGTTTTCTAAAATACGTGTGAGTGAGAACAAAAGTACGTTGTAAAGACTCGTCTTGATACAGTGAGGACATTCATCGAAACAGTGCATTACAAATATCAATTAGGGTGAATCCGATATCCAATTGAGACGGCCATATCATGCATGGAATCATAGCGTATTTCTTTCTCTTCTTTTTTTTCCTTCTAAAACGAATAATTGCATATTGCTATGCAAGGTTAAATATTATTCATGATAAAGTCCAAGGGTGGCTCAACGCTTCGTATATTATAAGAAAGAATAACGTAACAACAATTTTTGTCTTAACTAAAAAATATAAGTAAATGGAATAAGGCTATAAATTATATTGATCGATAACAAGATCAAAAATAAAAAAATATGCAAGTTATGCGACGAAAAATATTTTTCTCACATTACAAGAAACTCACTAAAAAATACTATTTATAAATCATTTTCTTCTCAATTACCCAATCTCTACCTTCAAATGATGCTCATAAAACTTGTAATCTAATTGTCCACTGTTAGGAATGGCAATATGGCGGGACGGGACAGGGCGGAGGCGGGTTTGTCATCCCCATCTCCGTCCCCGAATTCCATCTCTATCCTCATACCCGTTCCGATCTCCCTTTTTTTGGGGTTCGGCCACGGGGATCAAATCTAGATCCTCGCTCTCATCCTCGTTTCAAAAATATTAATGGGACAAGACGGAGGAGGGAACGAGAATTTCTCGAACCAAAACTTATTATTATTTATTATTATTAATGATGATACCCCAGGGATGAACCCATCAAGATCAGACCCAAACTCCCGGCCCAGCTCTAGGGCCCATNTTGTGCATAATTATCTCTGAGTTATTTTTGTTTAAGTTATTTATTTATATGATATATTATTCCGCTGCGTACTTTCACTAAGTATTACAATTATATCTAATACACATAATTTTTTACTGTTTATGTTAAATAAAAATCCCGACAAATATTTGATATTAAATTTTAATATATGTGTACACGTTGCGTTGCATGTGCGTTAAAAATACATAACAAAAAACAAAAATTTCATAGCTATAAGAAAAAACAAAAACAAAAAATCATTTAATTATATATATTTTTATTTTACATAAACATTTATCAGGTATAATCAATATTCGCATGCTCCCGGAATAAAGATCAATGAACTTTCTAATCTTCGAATAAGGCAAAAATTTCCATTTCAAATTTTTTTTTTTATCAAACACTTTCAATTTTTATCAAACACTTTCAACAGCACGTTATAATTAATTAAATCATCAAAGTAACAATAAATTATTATTGATAGTCAACTATCCTCAATAACATATCTTGCTATATATCTTATTGTGAATATAAATTTCACGTATTCTATGTGTTATAATATTTGTTACAAGACGAAAAATATAATTTAATTAATAATCAAACAGCACATTTAACTTGCCACACACCATACCATAGCCATTATTGTTTTTTTTTATATATATGCATCCACAAATAATTAAACTCTGACTGTCTAACAAGAAAAAGTACACCAATCTTGATGAACCATGGTGAAGTATATATCTCAAATAGCAAAGGAGTTAGCTGGGATTCACGGTTGTTTTCGCAGAGGCACAGAAATCGACTAATCGCGACTTTTGAATTCCTGCGACCTGCTGATGGGAGTACATGGAGCTGGTTTAACCAACATGGTTTTCTTGTCTGAAAACGCCGTGGTTAATTCACGCCATTCGGGGCTATGCATTGGACATGCTTTTGGAGACCATTGTGTTGATATCAAGTTACAGTACTTAGAATATATATAATTAGATAGGAGTGAAAGAGATCGACTTGTTTGAGTTTGAAATACTGGAGTGAAGATCGATCCATCCAGTTTTGAAAGATCAGATATTATCCATTCATAGAAATCATGAGTTCCATTTACTTGCATGATTAGAATTTTTCCGTTGATATTGGCAGGTTCAAAAGTATAATATTAGTCGAGGCACTCAAGCTTTCCATAAACTATTGTTGGTCGTTGTATTTTGAAAGACGATATAACTGTCAGCATACCCAGCAAAGCCTTTTAGAATTAATTAAATGTCATATTTACCCAACAATTTGGAGGCAATATTTGCGAGAAAAATACGATATAATCCTTTTGCTAGAAACATGAAAATTTTAAAATGTTTTATGTTCTTAATTTGCTACCCTAAACCTGACTGAGTTCATAACTAAAAGATGTCCCCAATGTTGTGAGGCCCGGGGTCGAAGAGGACGGGGTGATCGTCGGTGTCATGAGGTTGTACGGATAATGAGTGGCTCTTGGCTGGCTTCTAGCTAGGGGAACATGAAAGTATCGATATCACACCAAAATGAGAAGAATTTCAAAACTGTTCAGTTATGTGACTATGCAGTTGAGGAGGGTTTAAAAGATTTGATATGTACTATTAATATCAACAAGCTGCATTTTCTTTTCGATAGCTCATCACATAAGAACTCTAAAATTAAGTGTGTTTGGCTTGAAACAATTTTGAGATGGGTGACTCCTGGGAAGTTTTCTAAAATACGTGTGAGTGAGAACAAAAGTACGTTGTAAAGACTCGTCTTGATACAGTGAGGACATTCATCGAAACAGTGCATTACAAATATCAATTAGGGTGAATCCGATATCCAATTGAGACGGCCATATCATGCATGGAATCATAGCGTATTTCTTTCTCTTCTTTTTTTTCCTTCTAAAACGAATAATTGCATATTGCTATGCAAGGTTAAATATTATTCATGATAAAGTCCAAGGGTGGCTCAACGCTTCGTATATTATAAGAAAGAATAACGTAACAACAATTTTTGTCTTAACTAAAAAATATAAGTAAATGGAATAAGGCTATAAATTATATTGATCGATAACAAGATCAAAAATAAAAAAATATGCAAGTTATGCGACGAAAAATATTTTTCTCACATTACAAGAAACTCACTAAAAAATACTATTTATAAATCATTTTCTTCTCAATTACCCAATCTCTACCTTCAAATGATGCTCATAAAACTTGTAATCTAATTGTCCACTGTTAGGAATGGCAATATGGCGGGACGGGACAGGGCGGAGGCGGGTTTGTCATCCCCATCTCCGTCCCCGAATTCCATCTCTATCCTCATACCCGTTCCGATCTCCCTTTTTTTGGGGTTCGGCCACGGGGATCAAATCTAGATCCTCGCTCTCATCCTCGTTTCAAAAATATTAATGGGACAAGACGGAGGAGGGAACGAGAATTTCTCGAACCAAAACTTATTATTATTTATTATTATTAATGATGATACCCCAGGGATGAACCCATCAAGATCAGACCCAAACTCCCGGCCCAGCTCTAGGGCCCATAGGTGAAGGGCCCATGAGCAGCCCATGTATTCTCCTATAAATACCAGGTTTGAGCGTATGATAAAGGATTCACTATATTGTTTTCAGCAGTACCTTTAGCTGCTCCCCTCATATATCCTCAGTCTCTGACTTGAGCGTCGGAGGGGCTACGTCGGGACACCCTCCCGGCCCCCTTCTAACGATCTTATTCGTGATTTCAGGCTCAGGGTAATTTTGAACCTGTGTCTGTACTAGTGACACTTGCTGGAAGTGGACCCTAAAATTTTCAGTGAGTATCACTTGGCGCCGTCTGTGGGAAAACTTGAGTTGAGACGTAGAGATGGTACGCAGGAAAGGAAGTAGAAGAGCTACCTCAGCATCATCGCGTCCTCATAGGGGACCCGAATAGTCTCATGTTGAGACAAGACATGAACAATCGCGTCTTGAGACGAGACAGGAACAACCTCATCAAGAGACAAGAACCGAGCAGCCCCTTCACGAGACAAGGGTCGAGCAAACCCGTCCCAATGAGAACGTGGAGAACTTGACCCTGGAGTAGTTGGGCCAATTTATCACCCGGACAGTGGATGAGGCCATGAAAAGGAATCAAGAGTCTGTGTTTGTAGAGGAACAGGCCGCCCGTCAGGAGCATGAAGAAAATGTTGAAGTCCACCAGAGCAGGGTGGAGGAGACGCAACCCCTCCCAACTAGGGAGATTAGTGAGATGGGGGAGATGTGGAAGGAAATACGGAGGTTGAGGGAGCAGGTAGGAAGCAGAGCGCCGGTACCCAAGAGAGGAAGCCCTTTTTCACTAGCCATCGTGGAGGAAGGGCTTCCTCCAAATTTCCGACAATCTAACTTTGATGAGTATGACGGACATACTGACCCCGAGGAACACTTGGGGAGATTTGAGAATGCGGCTCTGTTACACCAATATTCAAATGGAGTCAGGTGCAAGGTGTTTCTTGGCACGTTGGTGAGGTCAGCCCAGCAATGGTTTAATACCCTGCAGCCCAACTCCATACAGTCTTTTGAGGATTTTGCTACAGCTTTCTTGCACCGATTTGCCAGCAGCAAGAGGCACCAGAGAAATTATTTGAGCCTGTTTGTGATGAAACAGCAAAAGACTGAAACTTTGCGAGAATTTGTCCAGCGTTTCAACAGTGCAGCGCTGGAGATACCGGCGGCTACCCTTGACATTATGATAAGTGCCTTTACACAAGGACTGGGGGGAGGGAGGTTTTTCAAGTCGCTGGTCAAGAAGCCTCCGTCGAGCTATGATGATCTGTTGGCTAGAGCTGAGAAATATGTCAACTTGGAGGATGCCCAACATAACAAAAGAATGGAAAACCGGCCCGGGGGAGGTAGGGTGGAGGGAGCCGAGAGAGGCGGTAAGAAGAGAGGAGGACAGAACCAGAAGTGGAGGAAAGTTCTCATCCCATGTTCCTCTGAATAGGAATCGGGATAAAGTGATGGAGGTGAGGGAGTCAAGGGAGAGGGGAGAGAAGTCGCAGAGGATTGAGAGCGATGATCGGCCTCCGCCGCGGGGTAGACAAGAAGGATCTTCGTTAGAGAGTGAACTGAGATCTCACCCGTCTTCTAGGCGAGGTCGAGGTCTTCCATGGATAAATCAGAGGGTCGGGGAGCAGAGAGGGGAATGTCGAGGTCAAGATGTTCCTCAAGAACCCATCGAACCGAAGAGGAGAATGGATGAGGACAACCATCCTACGAGAGGAATGATTCATATGATCTCGGGGGGTGCTACTGATGGAGACTCTGGGAGAGCTCGGAAAGCGCACGGGAGGAGGTTGGAGAATTTTGAGATAGCCAGAGGTGCAGACTTGCCCCAGGATCCTGTCATCAGCTACGGGCCGGAAGACCTTCGAGTTATCGTGGCTCTTCATAACGATGCTTTGGTGGTGACGGCCACCATTGCCAACTACGATGTGGCAAGGATGTTCATTGATAATGGAAGCTCCGTAAATATCTTATTCAAGAGCACATTGGATCAAATGAAAGTGGAAGGATTTGAGTTTGAGCCGGTCTCCACCTCGTTGTATGGGTTTGCAGGACACGCCATCCCGCCTTTGGGTCAGATTGTTCTTCTCCTATCCTTGGGGACTGATCCTCGGCGGGTAACAAAAATGATAGCCTTCACTGTGGTGGATACCCCGTCAGTGTATAATGGAATTCTAGGACGGCCGGCCCTGAAGGATTTTAGAGCCGTAGCTTCCAGTTATCATCAGAAGCTTAAGTTTCCTGTGGGAAAAGGAGTCGTAGTCTTGTGCGGAGACAAAAAAATCGCGCGTTGGTGTTATGAAGGGGTAGTGAGGGAGGAAGGAAAAAGAGCGCGTGTGGAGGTTAACATGATTAGGAAAAGAAGAAGTGAGTGACTTGCTCCTGTTGATGGTACAAGAAGATCAGAGGGGAAAGTTGGACCCAGAGTGGGAGGGGCTTTTCAGAGTGATTGATAAATTTAATTCTGGAGCTCGTTACTTGGAGAATGATCAAGGAAAGGCTTTAAAGAAGCCGTGGAATGCTTACCACCTTAGGGAGTATCATTCTGGATTTTATCGTTGATGTATTTCATCTTTGCATTTTCCAATGTAATCAGTTAGAATTCAATAAAATCAAGTTCTTCTTTTCAGTTCTTGAAAGTTGGTGTAGTATGAAAGTGAGAAAATTTTATTTTGCTGCTAAGGCACGGCCTAGCAGAGGAGCAGAGTTTGGGAGGAGAAAGATTTTATTTTCCTGCTAAGGCATCGCCTAGCAGAGGAGCAGAGTTGGGGAGGAGAAAAATTTTATTTTCCTGCTATGAAGTCGTCTAGCAGAGGAGTTAGAGGGTGAGAGTGGAGGAAAAAGATTATATTTTCCTGCTAAGGCATCGCCTAGTAGAGGAGCAGAGTTGGGGTGAAGAAAAATTTTATTTTCCTGCTAAGGTATCACCTAGCAGAGGAGTTAGAGGGTGGGAGTGATAAATTTTTATTTTCCTGCTAAGGCATCGCTAGCAGATGAGCAGAGTTAGGGTGGAGAAGAATTAAATTTTCCTGTTAAGGCGTCGCCTAGCAGAGGAGTCAGAGGGTGATGGTGGAAAATTTTTTATTTTCCTGCTAAGGCGTCGCCTAGCAGAGGAGTTAGAGGGTGAAAGTGGAGAATTTTATTTTCCTGTTAAGGCATCGCCTATCAGAGGAGCAGAGTTGGGGTGAAGAGAAATTAAATTTTCCTGCTGAGGCATCGCCTAGCAGAGGAGCAGAGTGGAGGAGAAGAATTTTATTTTCCTGCTAAGGCATCGCCTAGCAGAGAAGCATAGTTGGGGTGGAGAAAAATTAAATTTTAATTTTCTGCTGAGGCATCGCTTAGCAGAAGAGCAGAGTGGAGGAGAAGTATTTTATTTTCTTGCTAAGATATCACCTAGCAGAGGAGTTAGAGGGTAGGAATGATAAATTTTTATTTTCCTCCTAAGGTATCACCTAGCAGAGGAGTTAGAGGGTGGAGGTGTTGAATTTCTCTTTTCATGCTAAGGTATCACTTAGCAGAGGAGTTAGAGGGTGGGGATGATGAATTTTTATTTTTCTGCTAAGGTATCACCTAGCAGAGGAGTTAGAGGGTGGGAATGTTGAATTTTTATTTTCCTGCTAAGGTATCACCTAGCAGAGGAGTTAGAGGGTGAGAGTGATAAATTTTTATTTTTCTGCTAATGTATCACCTAGCAGAGGAGTTAGAGGGTGGAGGTGTTGAATTTCTCTTTTCCTGCTAAGGTATCACATAGCAGAAGAGTTAGAAGGTGGGGGTGTTGAATTTCTTTTTTCCTGCTAAGATATCACCTAGCAGAGGAGTTAGAGGGTGGGGATGTTGAATTTTTCTTTTCCTGCTAAGGTATCACCTAGCAGAGGAGTTATAGGGTGGAGGTGTTGAATTTCTCTTTTCCTGCTAAGGTATCACATAGCAGAAGAGTTAGAAGGTGGGGGTGTTGAATTTCTCTTTTCCTGCTAAGGCATCACCTAGCAGAGGAGTTAGAGGGTGAGGGTGTTGAATTTTTATTTTCCTGCTAAGGTATCACCTAGCAGAGGAGGTAGAGGGTTGGGGTGTTGAATTTTCAACTTCCTACTAAGGCATCGCCTAGTAGAGGAGCAGCGTGCAGGAGAAAAATAAAATTTTCCTACTAAAGAATCGCCTAGTAGAGGAACAGCGTGCGGGAGAAAAATTTTATTTTTCTACTAAGGAATCGCCTAGTAAAGGAGCAGCGTGCAGGAGAAAAATTAAATTTTCCTACTAAGGCATCGTCTAGTAGAGGAGTAACGTGCATGAGAAAAATTAAATTTTTTTACTAAGACATCGCCTAGTAGAGGAGCAGAGGGCAGCAGGAAAATTAAATCTTCCTACTAAGGTTGTACCTAGTAGAGGAGCAGAGTGAAGTAAAGACATCTTTAAATTTTTCCTACTTGAGCGGAGCCTAGTAGAGGAGTCAGAGGTGAGGAGGTAAAACCTTTATTTTCCTGCTATGGCATCGCCTAGCAGAGGAGACTGGGATGAGTTGAAAATTAGATTTTATTTTCATGCTGAGGCATCGCCTAGCAGAGGAGTCAGAGGGTGAGGAGATTGAAGTTTGATTTTTTCTGCTAAAGCCCGGCTTAGCAGAGGAGTTTACGAGATGATGAGGCGAGAATTTTATTTTCCTACTAAGACTCGGCTTAGTGTAGGAGTTACAAAATGATGATGTGAGTTTTATTTTCCTGTTAAGGCATAGCCTAGCAGAGGAGTTAGACGGTGAGAAGGTTGGAGTTTTATTTTTCCTGCTAAGGACTATTTTAGCAGAGGATTCAAGGGCACGGAGAAGTAGAAAAATTTATTTGGTTTGCCGATAACGAACGATGTTTGCCAATGCGAAAATTACGGGGATCGAGGGGCTTGGGGGCAACGCCCCCAAAAGCTATTCAGGAATCAAGGGCTGCGAGCGAAGGGAGAGTGCGAGGCGTTGTGCTAGGCGAGATCGCGGGCTGGGTGTGCGAGGAAGGGCGAGCAAGCACTCGGCGAAGCGGCGCGAGGGCGAGACAGGCGTTGGAGACTAGCCTGCGGGAGGGCGAGAGCGCGTGGGCGAGCGGCCGCGCGCGCGATGTCAGGGCGTGCAGGTGCGCTGAAGAGGGTGACCCGGTGCTGGAGAGGGCGTGCAGGTGCGCTGGCGAGGGCGCGCACGCGGTGGCAGGGGCGAGCGCTCGAGGGCGTGCAGGTGTGCTGGCGAGGGTGCCCGCGCGGTGGTAGGGGCGAGCTCGCGACGGGGAAGAGGTGGCTGGGCGAGGGTCTGGGGGCGTAGGCAAGGGTGGGTTTGCTCGGGCTTACGGCAGGCTGGGTGTGCATGGCAGGGCGTTGGGCGAGGCTGCTGTGGGCAAGCGTGAGGAGGGGCGAGTGTGCACAAGCGAAGGCGGCGAGGCGAGGAGAAGGCAGGGGTCGGGCGAGGGCTTGCGCACGCTGTGCAGGCGAAGACGGCGAGGCGAGGAGATGGTAGGGGCCGAAACTGGGGCAGGGGCAGGGCGAGGGCTTGCGCACGCTGTGCAGGCGAAGGCGGCGCTGGCGAGGTGCTGTTCGACAGGGAGCTAGGTGAGGGTACAAAGGCGCGTGCAAGGCTATGGTGAAGAAGAGGACAGGGCTGAGGGGGCGAGATGATGGTGAGCCTACGGGAGGTTGTGAGCGTCGAGCGTGAAGCTAGTGCTAGCGCATAGATGTGTCCTGGGCGAGATAGCTAGTGGATGAAGTGCAGGGAAAATTCTGTGTGGGAGTAATGAAAACGAAGTGAGAAGGCACCTCTGTTCATAGGGGAGGCCCTGACCAAATCTTTTCTTTCAAGACATGATTATGATTTGATTAGTTTCCAGACTTGTGGAAACTAATGAGCAGCGGAGGAAAAATGCACAACTCACGCCCCGTAAACCGAGGACAACACAATTAATCGAACTTTGAACCTATGATTCAGTTCGACTCGGGAGGGGGAGACTGGTGATACCCCAGGGATGAACCCATCAAGATCAGGCCCAAACTCCCGGCCCAGCTCTAGGGCCCACAGGTGAAGGGCCCATGAGCAGCCCATGTATTCTCCTATAAATACCAGGTTTGAGCGTATGATAAAGGATTTACTATATTGTTTTCAGCAGCACCTTTAGCTGTTTCCCCCATATATTCTCAGTCTCTGACTTGAGCGTCGGAGGGGCTACGCCGGGACACCCTCCTGGCCCCCTTCTAACGATCTTATTCGTGATTTCAGGCTCAGGGTAATTTCGAACCTGTGTCTGTACTAGTGACACTTGCTGGAAGCGGACCCTAAAATTTTCCGTGAGTATCAAATGATAATATTATTATTATTAATGCTAATGGCTTTTCCGATGGAGATAATATCTTCGTATCCGCCCCAAACTATCTCGGGGAATTGATTACGTCAAGAAATGGACGGTCAAAATTGCAGGAAATATCAACAGCATTCCAAAGTGTACTCAAATTCATAAATCTCCTGCCATATTCTTCTCAACAAGCGGATATGCTGGAAACCTTTTCCACGATTTTGCGGATTCGATACTTCCATTGTACATAACTTTTTTTGATTTCAAAAGGGATGTGCTGTTTCTTGCGAGTGATTATCAGTCTTGGTGGCTGTCGAAATACCACGAAATACTTGAAAAGTTCACTAGACATGAGAATATGAGATTATGTTTATTGACAGACAGAAACAAGAAGTGCATTGCTACAAGAAAATGGTTGCTGGCCTGAACTTTCACAAAGTACTCATCATTGAATCAAATCAGACCCGAACCGGTCTTTCAATGAGCAACTTCAGACGACTAATACGAGAAGTGTATTCCTTGGAGAGAACACGGCTACGGCTACGGCTACTCGTAAATACACAAATAAGGCAGATAACTTGAAAGGGCTGAGGCCACGTATCATGATCATAACGAGGAAAATAACACGAGTCTTGATGAACCATGATGAAGTCTCTCGAGCAGCAAGGGAGCTAGGCTTCGAGGTCATTTTAGTGGAGCCAGAAATATCGACTAAGCTATCAAGAATTGCACAAGTTGTGAATTCATGCGATGTGCTGATGGGAATACATGGAGCTGGTTTAACCAATATGGTTTCTTGCCTGAAAACACCGTCATAATTCAAGTGGTTCCGTTCAGGGCTATGGATTGGATTGCTAAAGATACTTTTGGAGACCCTTCTGTTGATATGAAGTTACAATACTTGGAATATAAGATAGCAGTGAAAGAGGGTTCTTTGATTTTGAAATATTCAAGTGAAGATCCAGTTTTGAAAGATCCAGCAACCATTCATTGAAAGGGATGGAATGAAATGAGTTCCATTTACTTGCATAATCAGAATGCTACCATTGATATTGGCAGGTTCAGAAGTACATCAGTTGAGTCACTCGAGCTTCTAAGTCATTGACTAATACATGTTAATAATCTTGTTAAAATGTTGTAACATTTTTTTATTGATTACAGGTATTGAGGAAATTTTTTATTCGATTTTCGATATGACGTTGTTGTGTGTAGTACCATATCAAGACCTTCAAAACACAAAAATCATCTTTTTTTTCCTTGTACTTCGTTCAGTTTTAATGTCTCAAACTCTCAACATATGTTGATTGTAGCTTAATATGTCATCTCACAGTCTCCACAATGCCAAAAAATTCAAACCAGATGTTTTCTTCATCTTTTGGTAAGCGTCGAGGATATCCATGAAATGATAAAGTTCCGACTAGAAATACATTTTAAAAAATTGAAATGGATTTCAGAGTACTAACTGGAGTAGACCCTCAAACCCACTAGATCGTATGTCCTTGTGCCCGGTTCCATAGGCATTATGCGCGCTACACCCAACAACGCCCCCTGGTCTGATTTGAATTCGTGTATGCTTGGGGAAATCTTGAACGCTAGGATGAATGGATGGATGGATCGTCTTTTCATCTAGTACATTTTAGCTTATGATTTTCGATACTTGGATATTTCATTCGAGTCTTGATCGCTCGATTTAGCTACAAAATACGTGTGTGTGTGTGTATATATATATATATATATATATATATATATATATATAGTTTTGATATGCTGCACACATACCGTACACATTTATGTGAGAACCAATGAGGTGTCAATCACTTATTGGATGTGATGAAATATAGAAAAATTGCGCATCAAATAGGTGAGTGATACCTCATTGATGTTCACATAAGTGTGCACGGTAAGTGTGCAACATATCAAAACACGTAAAGTAACATATCTTTTAAATGCATCAACATATGGAACATGTTCACAATATGAATTGTGTAATTATGTGCGCAACGTTCTGAGATTTCCCATCATGCCAGTCGTCATCGGCATCGGAAAGAAAAAACAGAGAGGGACACCGTGTCTCGTTTCCTGTGAGGTTTGATAGTTTATATCGAAAAATAGGGGAAAAAAATACATTGTCCTTTTCCCCGAGGAGAGATTCAGTTCTTGGTGTCTATAAATTAATGTATATTTTATATTTTATGCCTGCCACGAATTTACCATCGTCCCCTGTGAATCCAGCCGTTATATCAGTTCGGATTCATGCTTTGGTTTAGCTATATTATTGATGGTGCCACATGTCCGGATGGACCAGCAAAATGATAGGCGAAGAACAGGTGAAGAATCTCCTTTACTCTATCGTGAAGTGGGAAATAATTGGTGCCGGAAAGTTGGGTGAGTTGGCCATGGACGAGAATATAATGGAATTCGTGCTGGTCCCTTTAGGCATGGGGGTGCTGTTGACGTATCATTTTTGGCTTCTTTACAATATAATACGCAATCCCAGAAGAACAGTGATCGGGCTCAATGCTGAAAGTCGCCACAAATGGGTCTTCTGCTTGATGGCTGTATATTTTCTTCACTCTTATCTATCTTTTGAGTGTGTGTGTCGGTGGTTGGGCAGGTGTATTTCGCCTTTTCTGTTGTTGGGTTGCAAATTAATAATGATGCTTCATTGTTTGTGGGCCGCAAATTTGAACTTGGAAGTCATCAGATGTTGTAGTGTTTGATCTTTGTTGCTTGATGTTTTACAGCAACGCTCAAATTTGATCGACCGTGATAATTACTTTGCTGGAATTCTTGGTGTCTGTCAAATTTCCATGTTCCTCTCTTAGTTTGTGGTGTGAGCTGGATAAAGGTTTAGCATCGATTTCAGTTTCAAGCTTTCCAAATAGTTGTGTAGTTATAAGTGGAGAAAGTTTTCTTATGGGACCGCTGTTTTTATTCATTGTTTATCACGAAATTCTTATGCTGCTGCTATCAGGTTAGCAGGGCAACTAATATCACGTGCTGTGCTATGATCAAAGAATGAAGCTTAACATAGTAGATGGCCTTGTGTATATAGAGTGGAATGGGAGGATATATAAGGCAAATTTAAATTAGTTATGACTTCCGGAGTTGAACTTTTGAGCATGATAATTGGGTTTTGATAGAGGACTTTCTTCTTGTTGCAGATATGCGTAAAATTTCTCTCTTCTTTGTTGACCAATAAATGTGATGTTGCATACAAATGACCACAGGTTTTTTATGGCATTTGAAGCCATACTCTAGAAAGAAATCTAGAAAATTTAGGCCACAAAAGATTGCTGCCAGGTTAAGAGCTCCAGTTTAGATAAGATGAACGATTATTCTTGGGACTCTCTGGACAAGGAATGATCTTTTTAACCTGGATATAATGTGTCTTACATGTGGTCTTTTGGGATGCTAAACTAGTCTTACCAAGTTATGCCTAGCAACATCAGCGAGGGGAAATTTTTTAATGCTTGGCATAGCACTTTCCCATACATGATCTTGAGTCATGGATATTAATTATGGATCTAAGTGTTACTCCAGTTTCTTCAAATGTTAAGACGCAAGTACCTAGTTCCTGTGAATGACTCTGTGCCAAACTGTAGGTTGTGTCCGTTCCTACTAGAGATATCGAACTTTCACCTCGTGATAAGACATCAAGAAAATATGCATGTATGGATAATCAGATTGTCCAAATGTGTGTGTTTGTACCCGCATATAAAGATTGTACTTATCAATCAAGTTTTTCCTTTTCATATGGCCCTGTTTTTGTCTTCTGAAGATATTAGAATTGCTTTCTAGACTAGTTAGTCCTTAATGCTCCTCTCAGATGTATCAATCAGTTGGTGTTTTCAAACAGTTCAGGTGCTAGATGCTGAGAAGCTCATTCTAAAAGTTGAATGTTTGAGGATGTTTAAGAAATTTGAAAATATTGTATCTAGATTCATTCCCATGGGCTTCGCCTACTGACCGTTAGTGAGTTGTACAAAGTTTCTTGTTTAAAGTGAAATAGTGGATAATTTTAGTGTGCTGTTAAACTCTTATAAGAATCTCAGTTCCTACATTAAAAAAATGGTTGAAAGAGTTGTTATTTTTATGAGTAAAATGCTATAATATTTATAGAGTGCTTATTCAAGCGGCGAAAATGTGATTTCGCACTAGATTGCTCTTTGCATATTTATGTGACCTCAGCAAATATGTGTATCAATTTAATCCTTATATATAGAATTATCAAGAAATAACTTCTGCAAATCATCTGTTACCTTCAATTCATATCGAAAACTTATCATATCAAACCTTATAATAGAAGGGAAAGAAAGCTGGAGTGAATCATAAGAAGTGCTTCAAATGGTTGTATGAGCTCTATTGAAATGTTACGCATGATTCTATAAAATTAACTCCAAAAAATAGTTTTGTCGCACAAGCAAGAAGTTGTGTTACTTCCATGGGTTGCTGCTATCTTCTTTTAAAATGAGTGCTAGCCTGGTTTTGAAATATAAAAGTGGAAGTATCATTTTTTTGAGTAATACTCTTTCACCCAACTTTTGGTGCATTTTTTTATTCCAACATAAAGTTTTCTTTTTCTTCACTTTATCTAGCTACTTAAGTCGATTATTTTTTGTGCTTGAGATGTAAAGGTGTGCTGATATCAAACCAGAGTTAACTTGTGTACTAAATTTTCAGGATCCACTCAAAAATGGCGTTTTGGCAGTTCAAACACTGCGCAACAATATAATGGCGTCCACCCTTTTGGCGACGACGGCCATCACTCTCAGCTCATTGATCAGTGTGTATGTCAGCAACAAATCAACCTCTTCTCTAAAGTCGATACATGGAAATAGCTCTTCCATAATGTCTTCTGTCAAGTTCTCCGCTATATTAGTGTGCTTTCTTTTTGCATTTTTTTGCAACGTGCAGTCTATAAGGTACTATGCCCATGTTAGCTTTCTGGTATCCGTGCCCCCGGCGTCTACAGACAGTAAAGATTCTATCGAATATGTCGAAATGAACTTGAACAAAGGTTCTTTCTTTTGGTCACTTGGACTCCGAGCATTTTACTTGTCGTTCCCTCTCTTTCTCTGGGTTTTCGGGCCTATACCTATGTTCGTTTGCTGCTGCGTGATGTCTCTTCTTCTCTATTTTCTGGACACTACCACAAAATTTACAAGGAATCTGTATACACACTCTGTTAGGGAGGATACGAATGGTGAAGATGTGGAGTCTGCTGTTTTTCGGACATGAATACATTTCTGACTACGTTTTGTATGATATTTCCATTTTTAACTTGTCGCTTTGATTATGTTGTCTCATGTGTTATGTTGTATGATCACTAGGATAACTCAGTAGCAAACTTGTTCACAAAAGTGTTATTAAGGTGTTTGTGAGTAAGCTTACAAATTTTCACATAATGAATCGTCGGAACTATGTGGTATGGTTTAACAACTTCTCCTGTCGACTTATTTGATCACATTATTGATATTACTTTCGAGACGGGTTTGAGGATGAGGATAGTAATCTCATACTCGCCCGAACTATAACTACTTCGCGGATGTTAAAAAAATTACCGAACCCAAATACGAAAAAATCAGGAATCACCGTCCCCGTTTCAGGTTTTTCGCGCGTGACCCAAACCCGTAACATTTCAAATACACTATGTAGTTAGAACTAACTTATAAAAATCCCATAAAGGTTGCATCTATGCCAATGCGTCAAATGTTTCATAGGCCGTGAATTTATTTAAAAGTTCACTTCAGTAACAATTTCTTATTTTGCACCATGACCATGTGATACTAACTTTTTCTTTTTGTAATGTGCAATGGCTCAGACGAAGAACTTCAGAGCTGATGAGCTAATGGAATTTTACAACGTAACTCTCTTGATTGCTTTTTCCACAGTCTTTTTGTTTTCGTTTTCGCCTAGTTCCTGTCAGGAGTCTCTGGTGCTCATTGCTTGTCAGCGTAATGTCAATTGGATGAATTTGATATTTTACTTCGCCAAAGGGGTTGTAACTGATTGTTTGCCTCATCTTTCGGCAGTCAGATATGAAACTGAAGAAATTCTTGCATATAATTGAGAATTCGCCTGCATTCCCAGTTATATATGATCATAGCAGGTAATTTGATGCTCGGATGACCTAAATCATTGTGTTCAAGCAATAAAATCTGGAGTCACCTTTATAATTTGAACTTTACCTCCTCTTCAGAAGATACTTTACTGCGCAATTACATTGTGATCTTGTTTGCAAATTGAGTTACCTAATAATTATTATTGTTTTATGTTGTAATGAGACCTCTATTACTTTTCTGCAGAACTATTTTGTCTTTGCCTCCAATTATCAATGGTGCGCACTCTGCCATCAGTTTGGAGACAGAATGTATTTATTGAATGTACAGCTACAGATCTGACTAAAGCAAATATTGTTTTGAACACAATGGTATTCATCTCAATGTATCCAGTGCACTAGGTTTTTGTATCCTTTTCTTCAATGATTTTGCTGTTAACTATTTGTTGTCCAGGTTACCATGTTTTCGGTCTATTGTGAAAGGCAGTATGAGGTTGAGCCAGTTGAAGTAATTTAGCCTGATGGGAAATCATACATATGCCCAGATATGTCACTGTACCAGATGGTTGTGCCTTTATCATACATCACTGGAGCAGTTGGAGTTTGATGGCCAGCCCATAAGGTTTTGCTTCACGCTGACCATCAACACTCTATACTTTCCGTTTTCTTATTGGCAGACATCCAGCTTTTTCTTGTTGATTTTTTTCTATTCATTTGTCTTTAAAATTAATTTTTGTGACCTTTGGTCAAGTGAGCATTCACTGCATAACTTGAAAATACATTAGGTAGCAAAATAACAGTAGACTTTGTGGGCTTAGTGCACTCTCTATGGTTGATTCACTAAACATGATGAATGTTAAAATATTGCCTACTACTATTCACGAATTGAACTTCAGGTGGCACTGTGGCAGGTTTGTTGGATAAAATGCAATTACATGCTGAGCACTCTGTATCGAAAGAGAAGAAAACCATCTTAACTATATCTGTACCTCCGACAAGAAGTGATATTCTTCATCCTTGTGATGTGGCCACCGAGATATTGGCTCAGATTTTATTGTCTTGTACAGAAGTTTGTTTTCCTTGCATATGTTTTTAATTCTGTGCGATGTTGCCCTCTTCCCTCTTTAAGGAAGTTTCAATTGCTTGTGGTTACAATGAAATTTCAAATATGAAGCTGCCATCTTTGAAGCCACGGTCATTGAATCAGTTCAGTGATCTTATTCGAAGAGAGGTAGGCTGCTGCATTGCATGATCTTGTTGTTTTTCATTTGGAGTTACTTGCTTTGACCCAAGCTGGCGATATTCCCTTTTAGATTGCAATGGTTGGTTATACAGAGGTGTTAACGTGGATCTTATGCTCGTATAAAGAAAATTTCACCATGCTTAACCAGAAAGACGACAAGGCAACAGCAGCAATAAATGGAAATCCCCGTTCTACTGATTTTTAGGTTTGTTTTGTCTGCCATGCATATGGTCTCAACTGATCGTTTAAATTTAGATGGAGATTTGTTTATTAACATCTACTCATTCACCCCTTGTTTATTTGTCATTTAATATGTAATTAGTTCTACATTTCTTTCTTCTCCTTTATCCAATCTTAACATTATATGCTTTCTGTTATTAAAGTTTCAAAAGATCAGTTATATTCAATTTTTCTGCATGCACACTGTATGAGAGTCTGATTTTCTGGCATATTAAGTGCATATTCTGCCCCATCCTGTTTTCCGTAGATGTCATAAACATTCAACGATCTCGTTTAGTATTTCAAATTTCGATAGCAATTGTCCTTGATGACCTTGTGCCTATTTCTTGTGAGAATTATCATCTGACAGCTGACTCCAAATTTTATTGCGTCTGATTTATTGTATTGGGGAAGATATGCCACCAGCCCTCATGTGAATTTGTCAATGTGCGATGTTTTGGAAAGAACTTTATTTAGCTTTAATCCGAGCTACATGGGTTTTTTTGTGAATATTCTGAAAATGGTAAGTCTGGTCGATCTTTGTCTTTGTTAGTCGATCAAATAACCATCTGTTTCCATCGATCAATCTAGATTTGAGGATGCACCAGTGCTTGACTAAATTTTCCTGCTTTGGTTTTTCTCAGCTGATACATAGTCTTGTTGTTAGAATCATGGAAGTCATTTGAACTCCTTTTGTAATCCCTGGGGACAAAACAGGCTATTATATACAAAGTTCAGACGTATGTTCACTGTCTTCTGTTTCTATTTTGACAATGTTAAGCATTGTATACAGTCATTTACAATGGAAAACAAGTAGGCACTTTTGGCATCGTCCATCCACAGGTACACACACAAAATCCTTTTCATGTGACAAAGAAACAATTCACAATTTAAATTCATGCAATCTAAATAAATGATAATTCAAACAAACATGATGTGACCTTTATCGTTTGTGTAGCAGATCGAAGAGACCAATTTTGTCACTTTACAGCATAGTTGCACTGTTGTGCCTCGTTCGCAGATTTTTTCAGCTTCAATTACCGCTGGACGGTCCATTTTTTTTGTAGAAGTAATTGATAAAGTCGAATTGTAATATTGTTGAAAATTTAAAAGAAACTTGCCATGAAACGAACAAAACCTTAAAGTTGTGTTTGGATCAATGGATTTGGATGGATTGTATTTAAAAATTCGAAGTCATTGAATTTGTTTAGTCTAAATTGACATAAATTTGAAATCCGTACCATAGGTTCACAAATTCCTTCAATCCTTGTGAAAGCCACTCAGCTCAAAAAGTAATAAACTAGAAAAAGATGTACAATGCGTATATTAAGTATGATATGCTGATACCAACAGCAAGGCACAATCCAAGACAGAGTCTTTCAATGGATTCTCCAAAATCTGCACCTACTGTAATATAAAGAATCCTCTCTGTTCTGCATCAACCAAACTTCTTGCAAAATCTGGTACCCAGATTAGTACCTGATCAATCTTCGGTTCCGATTGGTGAAAATCTTTGCAGTAGCAAGGATGCAACGTCCTTGATCGAACCTGCAACACCCGACGAAAGAAGTCTAACCTGGGCAGTTGAATGTTTGGGAGTAAAGTTGCTGGATAACTCAAGTCTAACACATCAGTCATTGTATCAGTCATTATAAATGTCTCAAATATTGGAAAATAATGTAAAATATCAAAAATTTGCATAGGAAACAATCTTATAATACAGCACACACATATACATGACAATTAATGCAGTAGTATATGAGTTACTCTAGATCAGCACAAACATTTACATCTGTCTACTCGATCACTTTTGCAGACCATGTCGAATTTGTTCAAATGAATTATTTCCTGGACAAAAAAAGTCCAATGATTAAAAATTGTTTTGTACATCTTCTTGAAAATGAGAATATTGTATTATGAAGAAACAGAAGGGAAAAGAAGAAAATAAATAGAGGGTTTAAGTGTGGTGACAGAAGTATAGAGAGCACAAAGGAGTGAAATGCAAAATTATAATTATTTGCATGCATTTTCATCATCTGTGCTCTCTATCTTCTGTCAACAAAAGCACACACCACTGCCTCTAACTTAATACTCTCCTGCATGACCCCTTCGCCATGAAAAATACACGGAAGAAATATGATTTTTTAGCGACGATAAAATTCTATAAAGTTGATATGATATGTCGCAAAAGCGCGTTTTTATATTATCTTTCATGATAGATTAGCGACGCATTAATCCTGTCGCCACGAGTTTTCTATCATTTCAAATCCATTCATGTACGTGAGTAAAAAGACATTTAAGTAGAGAAGAATTTTAAAGAAGAAGCTAGCAATAAGAAGATACCTTATGTGGAGGTTTATTTATAGGGAACAAATGCAAGGAGCGAGGCCTCTCGGTCCATAGTTTTTGTTCCCACAATTTCTGTTCCATTTAATTCCCATTTCATGTTTTCTTCAAATTTATTTTAAATTTATTAAAATTAAAAGGTATTTTTAGTTATATATATATATAAACACACACACACACACACACACACACACACACACTAATTGGTTGCTCTATTTTACTCATATTAATTAGACGACTTTCCATATATTGAAATCTATTTCAGTGACAAGTGAACGTAGTACTCATAAACTATTAATTATAAATTTTTCTATGTATTTTTGGTCGTTCTTAATTAATCGGATTAGGGCTTTAATCCTAATATAACTGTGAATATGAGAATTTATAAGAATATATTTAGAAAAATTTAATCATAATATAGTTTTGTTATGTTGTTTACCAATCGTATTCATCTTTGTGTCCAACAATGAGGTTACACTAACCTATTGACTGTGATGAATCATATCAAAATTGTGAATTCAATATGTGCGTGTCACATCATTGGTGGACACAAAAATGAACATTATTGACCGACAACATAGAATATATATATATATATATATAACTATATATATATATAACTCTCAATTATTCAATATATATAATTATTTTATTGAATAATTGAGAGTTATATATATATATATAACTCTCAATTATTCAATAAAATAATTATAATTTATGGCCCACCCCAGAAAGAATAATCAATCAGAGAGATCTGATCCATGTACCATATGCCTTTGTAACCGCTTCTCACGAGTTCAATCAAGTCAAGGACAATACACAGCCTGTATTATATAACTACTACCCAACAACCTTGAGGGCCTTCTATGCATGCATTTTAAGCTTATACACCTAAATTTAGAGGTCATGAAGTTTGAGTGGTAATTATCAAACTCAAACTTCATTTGGACACACTTACCAAATGCACCGCGTCGTTACGTCGTTAGGTTAAAAAAAACTTGATTTTTAATTCGGTTTAGACTTTTTTGAATCAGAAAACAAATGATGATGGAGATTGATTTACTTATAACGGGCATGACTCACTTGTCTCCGAAGATTAGTTGAATGAAACTTGGATACCCCAAATCATCAAGCAAATGAATGGAATAAGATTGAGAATATTCATTTCATTCTAACCTCATTCTATCATACCAAACATTAAAATCTCTTGTCGCCTAAAACTCTGCCAAGAGAGCATTGTTTTACGTTTGTAGCCGAAAGCATTACTAGCTTATGCTCTGACCCGAGTAACATGGGACACGTGGAATCCCGTGTGAATCAACAAGGATCACCTTGCAAGGCTAAATACTCCTGGGTGACTGATAGTGAAATAGTACCGTGAGAGAAGGGTGAAAAGAACCCCATCGAGGAGTAAATAGAACATGAAACCGTAAGCTCTCAAGCAGTGAGACTCAAAATTACATGTATCATATATTGAAAATTAATTTCTTGACCATAATTGGATGGTTTTCATAAATACTAGCTTAACATGTGGTATCTCTATGTAACTCTTTGACATATATATTTTTAAAAAGTCCCAAAACGATAAATTATTGGTAAGAATATTGTGGTGGTTGAGTTACTTTTGATTGTGATCTAATTTCGTACGTAGCTGAAGTTGCGGTGTACCAATTGGGAAGAACAATTCTGGAGATTAGACTCTGCCCACAGTTTCCAATTACTTTCACCGTATCCTATTCAATTTGAGATCTTTTTGGTTTGTACAACCATATATTTGTGTGCATTGTACATATACAAGGGCATGGCCGGTGATTGTTCCGGCGTAACACGGACCGGAAATTCGGACTTGAAATGACTCTGTATTAAGGTCATACGATTATTAAAAAATAACTAGTTGAGAATCTGAAATTCGCTGCGAAATAGATTTACGGAAATAAGTCAATTGCTTTTGTTGTTATGGAATTGAAACCATTTGCTTCAAATTCTTACTTTTGGATTGAAGAAATTGACTTAAGGAATGGATTTCAAATAATATCATATTAGGTTAGTTCGAAACAATCACGGTTATTATTGATGATATTTGATTGAACCTAAAATTCGATTGAATTTTATCTATTTGAATAAGTCAATAAATTTTAGATTATGGATTTGAAATCTATGATAATTTTATATCATTCAATCCAAACGCAACTTTAGTTCGATATTGTAATTCATAATCCCCCATATGGTGTCCCTTTAACCTAACATCAATTCACTAGGACCCGTAAACACTTGAAACTAAGTAGTTATGACTTTCTTTCTCAAAACATTTATTACTTGTATATATAAATAACACTAGTATTCTCGTACTTGTGATATGGGTGTATAATACAATGTAATATATTAACACAAAAACTCAGACCGTCTTACATGTCAACTTTGTGGGAAAAATTTTTGACCCGACCCGTCCATAAAAAGTATTACTTTTCATAAACAAAATATTATTTTTCACTGCAAAAGTATCATTTTTTGTTAGTTATTTTATGAAAAAATATTATGTAATATATTCGGATTTGAGAAAAAAGTATTTGACTCGTGAAAAATATTATTTTTTATGTCTAAATTATTATTTTTCACTTTAAAAATATCATTTATTGTTAGTTATGATATGAAAAAATATTGGATAATATATATTGATTTGAGTTAAAATTATTATTATTATGTCAAAAATATATATTATGTATTATATGCTTATTCGAGTAAAAAGTATTTTACTGCAGATATAGACCTAGTCAACCTATCTCACAAATAGAGTTCCGTGATACCGCTCATATTATAATATTCTATGTTATATATAAATAATATTTTTTTTATTTTACAAATAATTAGTTTACTTAAGTTTTTTCGATAAACTAAGTCAAAATATTTGATTTAGTTATTATCCTTTACATCTAAAATGATATACTTATTAATAAATAGAGAAAGTTATTTATCCTATAAGTAGTAATTAGTCGAGAAAATTAAGAAAAAAAATTGATGAGATATGTTTAAAATTAATAATATATCCATTAACTCAAATTTACATATCAAATATAATATAAGTACAATTGTTTAAAAAAAAATTGTTGTCTCATGTCATACCAGAAATAATTAACGTAATTTGTGCAAATATATTAAAATTTTTGAAAATTTAAAAGTATAAATAAAAATAAAAAAAATTTAGGATACGATAGTTATGTAATATAAATAAATGTATTAAATAATTTGAACTTTTACTGGAAAACTCTGTTCTTTGGAACGTTGGATAGTATGGTTAATAATTTAACATGCATGTTTTCAGGAAAAAAGAAAGAATATATATTACAGATTGACAAATAATTACATCTTTCGAGTTTCGATTAGACAAATTCACAAAATATATCTTCATACCATATGTGATCATCTGTCCGAAAACAATAATACAAGGAGATTTCTTACAATCGTGTCATTAATGAATGATCACAAATTAATGAAATCCAGTTGCAAACAGATCAACGTAGATCCATAACATCAAATCTTAAATTGGAATCCATATAAACATCGGTACAATGTCTGTATATAGAGCTACCATCTGAAGGGGGATCGTGGGAATGAAACCGCCGTCTTGGGCATTCCCTTATGACAGTCATTCCCCCTGACGTTAACCGGAAAATGCCATGGTTTCTGAACGCACAAAAACTTCTGGTTAGTTTTGCAACTTTCCATTTGATGAAGAATGGACATGTACACGATGAAAATGTTAAAACTAACCCGGAAGAGTCTTTTGGTGCCATGACAATGGCAATAGCTTCGGGTAACATTATCTGTAAAATATATAAAGATGTGTGTAATAAAAAAGTGGAAAGCTGATAAGCAGAAGAAAATCACCCACATACAAGGAGTTAAATGAAACATGATCTTACCTGGTAGGAGTAGTGGGTGTGAATATCAATCGATGACATGAAACAAGATTGTGTAGGATGTGTCTGCATAACATCATGCAGTTGGTCAAATGTTAATCCTTAATGTGGTTTATGAAAGATACATGCTTGGTGCCAAGAGAGATAAAAAAAATGGCGACACACACAATGACAAGCTATTTCAGTCTGTAAACCCTCAGGCTATGCCATGGAAAGTGTTCAATATGGACACCATAATTTTGTTGTAGACAGTAAAACTTGTCTAATGAAAAGTATTAATGAGACACAGCATTCTCGTGCTCAAGAAAGTTGTCTTCCAACATAATATGCCACAAGTTTTCCTAACATCTCACTTCCTCGAAAGCTAGTCGAAAGAGAAAGCGGGTTTCCTTTCCCAAAATCCTCTACGGCGTTCATCCATTTCACTACTATCCCAGGATGAAAACATACAGGCATTCCTTATCAAGACGATCCTTAAATTTCACATGTTTGTCGACTTCATTCCAAACAAACAGCACCAAAGCTTCTTAGTTTATTTACCAAAAGTCCAAAACCATCCATGTTTTAAATTTCACAGTCGCTGAATGGGCTTTGGTTACATGAGATTTAAGAGTAAAACTTCTTCAGTTTTCTTATATCAGATGGCACCCACTTAAAATTTCTACAGTTAAAAAAGCAATCCCTAGAAAAGGAGCAATGAAAGGCAGAACCAACACCAGAAGGCGTAAGAAAAGGACGCTGCTGAATACAAGAAAGGCAAAAAAGAAATCTTTCCTCGTGACAAACTGTAAGGGCCAAAAAGTTTTGACCGAGAGTAGTTGAGGAGGTGTGAAATTTTCCAAGTGTTCTCAGAGCAGATCATTCAGGAACTCATCTAAAACTACTTTAGATGAGTTCCTGATTTCCAATAGATTATAATCCGGAGCATCTCGCATTTTATTCTCATTTGAAATATGATTTTTATTCCTAATTAAAATCCGTATCTCTATTCCAAATTAATATAGGATTCCATGTCAATAACTAAGGGTCTTAATTAGAACTTAGGATAATAAATAAGCCCGATAATCTTATGAAAATAATTATGCCATTGCTGTGAAATACCTATAAAAAAATTGCATATTTTATAATGGACATACAGTAAAGCTCTGTTACAGCGGAGGGCTTCTCTGCAGATAAACTTTTAAAGTAAATCGAGTATATCTCTATTTTTGTGCTCATAAAAAACAAGTGTTACTGTCCGACGTTATATGTCTAAAAGCATATGATTGAGAATGTTATAAGCCCCAGTTGTGAGTCATTGACTGTTCCAAAACAGTGACGGCGGAGTTAGTTCCTCCATGTGACTCGGTGGCAAGATAAAGTAACCGCATGAGTGTGACTCATGATGGAATTCATAATCACTATTATACCCATCCAGCGAAGAAAAAAGAGAGAAATATAAGAACAAGAGACCTGATTCTACAAACTCGTATAGCAATAGAAGTGTAGTTAACCATAAATGGACACACATGGAGATAAGTTACTCAAATTATAAATATAATCAGTAAATAGCATTGAAGCATTTGCTAAACAATATCAAGGAGCCATCACTGAGCAGTAGGACATTGAAAAACAATATATTGACATTTTTGCTTACAGCAAAAACCAAAGACAGTAGAAACGTATTCTATTTATGGACAAAGGCCAAAATTATACGTACATGAATCCATCCAAGTGGAAAAAGACTTTGTTTGTCCTGCACTTCAAATATTTCTTCCTCATTCGTTGCTTGGCACTGCTTAACCAGAATGATTAAAACAAAATTCAGATGCTGTCAGCTTCTTGTAAGTGTTTGTGCATATGTATGAGGAAAACTCTGGCTTACCGAGTCTGATGTCGATTCTTGCTTTGGAATAATTAGAGCTGTGATATAGAATTTTCGGTTTCTCTGTGACAAATAACAGGTGTGTTCAAAAGAATGCATCCAGTAAATAATGCTACGAATTTGAAATGATGACTTTGGTGATTGCTATACATCAAAATAGAAGATCTAAATGGTATTGGTACTTACAAGGGAACCCGCAAGGATCCCGCATGTTTTTAAGTTTTTATCTGTGTTGGACTTCGCCAGCTTCATAAAACTGTCCATCATTTGGGTTGACTGATGAAGAAACAAGCACAATGAGTACGTATACTTTTCTAAGTTTCTTTACTGCCGAAGCTTGATACAATCGTTGCATATTTTGCAGAGAAATCAAGTTATCGAAATGTTAGAGTAGATGCCCTGCAAGCCAACTGTTGGCTAGGGATTTTATTGACTCAGTTGTAAAGAACAATCTTTATTTTAATATAATTCATTATTTCATGGTTTGTTATTTCTTTATCTGTATACCCATGTTATCAAACATAGATAAAGACCTTGATTATACTTTAATACAAATGAATCGTAATTCGATGTTGAAACTCGTTTGTAAACACTGTATAATCTAAATTCGTTCCTAGTCGATTCAGCCGCCTAAAACATGGATAAAGGTCGCTTGAGTTTGAGACTAGCATCTGTGATGTTGTGTACTGCGTTTCTTGGTAAGGGCATAGAGATGTCCAAACATGCAGATGG
>NC_133310.1:4454230-4503084 GCF_012295235.1 Primulina huaijiensis | reverse complement strand
GAATCACAAAGAGTTGTGAACCCACGGCTAGCTGTATCCCTGAACCATTGAGGGTCACACAAGCACTGATTTACTTGTTCCCGTTGAGATAATAAATTCAATGAGTTGAATTTATAAGAAATAAGTTTGATATGATCAATCGATAAGCTTATAAATAAAGTTTATAAAAGCTTATAGAAATTTTGAGAGCATGACTGCTAAAGACAGTCAAAAGAAGTAAACATGTTTTATTTAGATTTTGGTGATCTCACAAATATATGTATTAAAAGAAAATCAAGATTGGACAAGGTTGGCATGCATATTTAGAATCTTTCATTAATTTAATTAATTAGATTAATTAAGTTAAGAAATGATTAGAAATAATAATGAGGAATTTTGATTCCTAATTTACGTAACTTTCATCCACAAGGATTTTATTGAAATTCATTGACTTAATTAATATGATTAATTAAGAAAATGACAATTAGTTAATAAATTAATAATATATATGTTGGAGATCACCGAAGCAAAAAGAAGGTGAATAAGGAAAAAGGATTTGATTTGGCATGCAATATTTTAGAATATTTAATTGACTTAATTAAGTTGATTAATTAAGTAAATTGAATATTAGAAATAATAAAGAGAATTTGATTCTCTATTAACTGTAGAGCATCCGAAAGTTTATAACATAGAAAAGAAAAAAAAAAACTTTCGGCTCTTCCAATTGCAAGAAAAGTTTTGCTCTCAAAAGGTTTTTGAACCATCTTGTTTTCTTGATCTCAAATACAAAATCTTCTACACTTTCTAGTGCAAGTTAGAAGAGGAACAATTATTTCAGTCGTGGACCTGATTCGGAGATCGAAGAAAGTTCGTACGGATTTACAACAAGAGCTACATCCGCTAATACCGGAGTAGTTGGTGCAAAGTGAATTAATTCACTAAAGGTATAACTTTTCTAAACATCCTATGTATGTTTTGTTAAAACCATACGAGTGTCCAAAAATTATTTTGTTTTTCAAAATAAAATAAAAATTTAAATTTCCGCTGCGTTTTGGGCACGTAGAAAACCGAGATCCAACAGTGGTATCAGAGCCAGGTTCTCTTTATCGTATGGTTTAAATCATGTTGAATAATATTTCTAACCAAACAAGAAAATTTTTCAGAAAATTGATGCACCATAAAAATTATTTTTATCAGATTTTCCAAAAAAAAAAATTTATTTTCGGATCTGCCCGGAACTGTTTCGGGCAGACCGAGCGCGCAGCGTGCCTGCGACTGCCCGAAACGTTCGGGCAGTGCGCGGGCTGCACGGGCGGCTGCCCCGGAGTGTCTCGGGCACCGTGCTGAGTAATGGGCTTGAATTGTTTGGGCCTAGGGTGTGATTTTCTTTGATTTTTCAAAAACTTTGGACAAAATTGATATTTTATGAAAATTTGTTCAATTTATTTTTGAAAAAAAAATAATTTTTGGAAAATTAATAACTTTCTTGTAAAATAAATAATTAGAATATGATTTTAATTATTTATGGTAAAAATGAGTTTTACAAGAAATCAATTATTATTGAATTAATTGGAAATTAAATAAAAGAGTTTATTTAATTTACTAAATTCTTTAATAATTGTGGTGGTTAGTGATAATATTATTAGATGCATTATTTAATCAATTAATTAAATTTTTTTAATTAATTGATGTTAATATTTGATATTAAATGCATGAAGGATGACCGAGAGCCTTGACCAATGTGTTAGGTGTATGTTATGATATTTTACTGTTTTATTCATTTTGTTAATATTTGATATTATTAAAGTGGGCCTGGTTTATGGCTCGTTCCCATCCCATGAGATGTATCCCTTATGTGCCATGGCCATTTAAATTTAATTATTAGAAATAGTGGGAGATCAAGACTGGAAGATGGTGGGCCCGGAACACAAGATGAAGACATGTAAAATATTGAAAACTCTTGTAATAGTTGCATTTGCATCCCTGCATTACCTAGGTTTTGGACCTGGATCCATGTCTGGCTCACATGGATCTATTAGTGTTGCTATCGATCATCCTTATTTATTGTTGAATGTCATATTATGATATATACGATATATAGTAGTATGCATGTATGTATATTATTAAATAATATAGTTGCATGAATCCGGCAAACATACAAACATGGCACGCGTTTTTATAAAATAAAATGATGAGACAATTTTGAAATTAAAATCCCTCATTTTGAATATGATTCAAAATTTATATCAAACCGAAAAAGGTAAAATTAAAAGAGTTTAATTTTTCTTGCCTTCCATCAACCGTGGTTGCATGTTGATCGCTACCCGCGGACAGTGTCTGACTCATATTATTGGGGAGGCCTGTACGTCGGAAAGCTGTGACTTCCACCGGACATATGATGTGAATTGAGTGGAACTCCCATGACTTCGGCTCATATTATTGGGGGAACTCATGGCGACCGTCTGCTACAATTCAATATTGATGGGTTGGTTTGACACGTGAAAATAAACGGCGTCATATTATTGGGTCCTTATTAAACGTGAGGCAAAACACGCAGAGGTTGCATAGGGATGCAATTGGATTCTACCTTTTAGAAATTATAATTGGCTGATATTATTCGGGATTATAATTAGCTAATTGGACTCTACGTGCCTACTAAGGAAATACGATTTCCCTTTTTCATCAGAGGGTGGTGGAAATGTCAAAATAGTGGGAGGGTAATTTATAAAATAAAAATCCATATTTTATATCTTAAAATTATTTTAAAATAATCAGTAACAATTATCTGTTTTTCTTTTCAGTATATTTGCAATGACGTCACGCAATCCACTTTCAATCATTCTCGATCAAAACAAGTTGACTGGCCCTAACTATAATGATTGGTTTCGAAATTTAAAAATTGTTCTGAGCTCAGAAAAGATTCTGTATGTGCTTGATAAGAAGCCACCGAAGGAGGCAGTTTCGGACATCAGTGAGACTGAATTAGCTAAGCTTGAGAAGTGGTGGGACCATGATCTCCAAGCTAAGAGCTATATGTTGGCTTCTATGTCGAATGAACTTCAGAGGAGGTTCGAGGAGGCTGTGAATGCTGCTGACATTCATCTTCATCTGAAAGAGTTGTATGGAGTACAGACTCAATCAGAGAGACATGCTACTGTGAAAGAACTCATGACTACACGTCTGCGAGATGGGACTTCGGTCCATGAGCATGGTGTTAGGATGATTGGGCTCATCGAGAAATTGGTAGGACTCGACGTGGTTATTCTTGCTGAGCTCTCGACTGATATTATCTTGCTGTCACTGCCCCCCTCGTTCGATGGATTTGTGATTAATTTTAACATGAACAAGCTTGAAGCCACCCTTGAAGAGTTGGTCAATATGCTTACCACTTATGAGGCCACAATCAAGAAAGAAAAGCATGTTCTTCTAGTGGGCTCATCGTCCGGTATGAAAAAAAGAGCCCAAAATAAAGGCAAGAAGCGTTCTGCCCCACCAAAGAAGAATAAGCCCAACAAAAAGCCATACACGAAACCCACTTCGGGGCCCTCAAAGCCCGACAAGTCAGAGCATGTTTGTTTCCACTGCAACAAGCATGGACATTGGAGGCGTAACTGCACGGAGTATCTTGCCCAGAAGCGTTCTGGCCATGGTATGTTTTACATAGAAGTAAATGTCTCAATTAATTCCTCTTCTTGGGTATTGGATACCGGATGTGGTTATCATCTATGCAATGATTTGCAGGTGATGGCAAGAAGCAGGAGACTTAGAGATGGCGAGACATTTCTAAGATTAGGGAATGGAGCAAGGGTTGCTGCAACTGCTATTGGATATGTTACTTTGATTTTGAACAATAATTTTAAGTTACTTTTGAGAGACGTTTTATATGTTCCTGAATTGGTTAAAAACATTATTTCTATTTCTATTCTTGACAGAGATGATTATTCTTGTGTTTTTGCTAAAGGTGTTTGCAATATTTACAAGAATGAATGTTTGATAGGAACCGACGAATTAATGAACGATCTCTATAACTTAAAATTGAAAGATATTCCGTTGAACAATATCCAAGCACAAAAGAAAACAACAACAAACAAAAAAAAGTTAGATGATCCAAACCTCGCACAGATATGGCACGCTAGACTAGGTCACATTTCCCAAAGAAGGATGCACAATCTAGTGGGAGAAGGCATGTTTGACTTGTCAGATATAAATTCTCTACTTACTTGTGAGTCATGTCTAAAAGGAAAAATGACCAAGGCTCCCTTTAAGGGAAACGTGGAACGTGTGCATGGTCTACTGGATTTGATCCACACAGACGTTTGTGGCCCGCTAAGCGTTAGCACAAAATATGGGCAATCCTACTTCGTTACCTTTACTGATGACTATTCGAGGTATGTGTATGTTTATTTGATGAAACACAAATCTGAAGCATTTGAAAAGTTCAAAGAATTCAGATCTGAAGTAGAAAATCAGCTAGAAAGAAGTATTAAGGCACTTCGATCTGATCGAGGTGGAGAATACTTAAGTGCTGAATTTTTGGGTTATCTAAAAGAGAATGAGATTCTCTCACAGTGTACTCCACCAGCAACACCACAATTGAATGGTGTTTCAGAACGTCGTAATCGAACGTTGATGGACATGGTTCGATCTATGATGGGATTCACTAAATTGCCTATATCGTTTTGGGGATTTGCGCTTGAAACTGCGGCAATGGTGTTGAATAATGTCCATACCAGAGCAGTGGATAAAACACCATATGAGATATGGATGGGGAAACCTCCCAAGTATTCTTACTTGAGAATATGGGGATGTCCTGCTTATGTGAAGCAGACAGTGGGAGACAAATTGGATAGTCGATCCAATTTGTGCTACTTTGTAGGATATCCAAAGAATTCTGTTGGATATTATTTATATCATCCTAGTGAAGCAAAAGTGTTTGTTTCAAGAAATGCCACTTTTTTGGAAAAAGAATTTCTATTTGATGGAAAAGGCAAGATGATAAAACTTGAAGAAATTCAAGATACTCCTTCAACTATAGAAGTTGAACCCATTTCCCAACAACCAGTAGTTGAATTACAAGCTCCTAGAAGGTGTGATAGGGTTATTAGACCACCTGCAAGATATACGCTTCTTCATGAACAAGACCAGGATGAGTCTTGTGGTGGATGTGATCCAATGAACTTTAAGCAAGCAATATCTGATACTGATTCAACCAAATGGCTTGAAGCCATGCAGTCAGAAATGGACTCAATGTATTCAAACCAAGTGTGGACATTAGTGGATCCACCTGAGGGAATCGTTCCCATAGGATGCAAATGGATCTACAAAAGAAAGCTTGGGGTGGATGGGAAGGTAGTGACCTTCAAAGCAAGACTGGTTGCAAAAGGTTATACTCAAAGGCAAGGAATTGACTATGAGGAAACTTTTTCACCAGTTGATGTTTAAGTCCATTAGAATACTACTAGCCATAGCAGCATGGTACGACTATGAAATATGGCAAATGGATGTAAAGACTACATTCCTCAATGGAGACATCAAAGAAGATATTTATATGTCTCAACCTGAGGGATACAAATCAGTGGGAAGTGAGCATAAGGTATGCAAACTTCAGATATCAATATATGGTCTCAAGCAGGCGTCGAGGAGTTGGAACCTCAGATTTGATATCACTATCAAGGAATTTGGTTTTGCTAAGAATACTGAGGAACCATGCGTGTACAAGAAAGTTAGTGGGAGTGCAGTGATATTCCTAGTACTTTATGTTGATGATATTCTACTCATTGGGAATGATGTAGGATTACTGCAATCAACTAAAGTATGGTTGGCAAGTAAATTCTCCATGAAAGACATGGGTGAAGCGTCCTATGTATTGGGAATACAAATCTATAGAGATAGATCGAAGAAGATGCTGGAACTCACCCAAGTCACTTATATCGATACCATTTTGAAGTGATTCTCTATGGAAGAGTCCAAGAGAGGATACTTACCAATGTGTCATGGTGTTACTCTATCTAAAGCCATGTGTCCCAAAACTGATGAAGAGATAGAGATGATGACACGTATTCCATATGCGTCAGCCATTGGTAGTATCATGTATGGTATGATATCGACACGTCCTGATATTGCTTACGCTCTGAGTGTTACAAGCAGATATCAGGCGAACCCTGGTACAATGCATTGGAAGGCCGTGAAAGATATTCTTAAGTACTTGAGAAAAACTAAGAAATTGTTCATGGTCTACGGAGGTGGAGAATTGAAATTGGAAGGCTACACTGATTCTAGCTTCCAATGTGACGTAGATGATTCGAAATCGACCTCTGGTTTTGTATTCATGCTTAATGGTGCGGCTGTCTCTTGGAAGAGTTCCAAGCAAGACACCATTGCGGATTCCACCACTGAAGCTGAATACGTTGCTGCATCAGCTGCAGCCAAAGAGGCAGTTTGGATGAGGAATTTTGTCCAAGAGTTGGGCGTCATTCCTAATGGAGTTGATCCAGTCCCGGTGTACTGCGACAACACTGGTGCCGTTGCGCAAGCAAAGGAACCAAGGTCTCATCAAATATCCAAACATATAGTGAGGAAGTTCCACATCATCCGGGAGATTGTGGGAAGATGAGATATATATGTTGAAAGAGTCGTCTCTGCAGATAATGTTGCTGATCCACTTACGAAGCCCTTGCCAGGACCATTGTTTGAGAAGCATCGCGAAGCAATGGGATTAAAGTTTATGGGTAGTTGGCTCTAGGGCAAGTGGGAGATTGTTAGAGTAGATGCCCTGCAAGCCAACTGTTGGCTAGGGATTTTATTGACTCAGTTGTAAAGAACAATCTTTATTTTAATATAATTCATTATTTCATGGTTTGTTATTTCTTTATCTGTATACCCATGTTATCAAACATAGATAAAGACCTTGATTATACTTTAATACAAATGAATCGTAATTCGATGTTGAAACTCGTTTGTAAACACTGTATAATCTAAATTCGTTCCTAGTCGATTCAGCCGCCTAAAACATGGATAAAGGTCGCTTGAGTTTGAGACTAGCATCTGTGATGTTGTGTACTGCGTTTCTTGGTAAGGGCATAGAGATGTCCAAACATGCAGATGGATAGTCATATGATGATTATACCGAACAACTCTCCCTCGGACTTTCCAAGTGGTTATCATTCATCGAGATGATAAGTCTGTGGTTATGATTGTACACCATTAGTCCTTACGACCCGGGACAACACTGAGGCTCTATATGCTAGGGCTGTGCTTTGACTCGTTTACCGGCTCCAGGAGAGTCATCAGGTGGCGAGGTTGGGTACAATTGCGACACATATAGCAGCCAGTGCATTGTAGTCGGGGATTCACCGCTCACCTACGGGTGTGGATATCCTGTGTGATCTGATGAAATAATAGTGCATGGAATCTCTGGCCAGAGTATAAGATGTACGTTGGAGAAAGAGTTCTTCAATAGTACACGCGATGCCACTGTTATGGTTATCACATAGTTATCGAATTAATATGCAACCCTCGATGAACCAATGGTTGCAGATTCGATCTAGATAAATGAGATGAAGGGACCGTACTGTATGTTAATCATAACCGACTGGTTTTTGCAGGCACTATCAGTGATACCTAGGGAATCATCTGGCGATGCTACTAGACGCTCTTACCACGATTCGATGGGTTTAATCAGAAAATGGTTTCTGACATTCTCATGATCAAATGTTGTACATGAAATGGGGCGAATTAGGGTAAGCCCGAATAAAGGAAAATGTCCTGAATCACAAAGAGTTGTGAACCCACGGCTAGCTGTATCCCTGAACCATTGAGGGTCACACAAGCACTGATTTACTTGTTCCCTTTGAGATAATAAATTCAATGAGTTGAATTTATAAGAAATAAGTTTGATATGATCAATCGATAAGCTTATAAATAAAGTTTATAAAAGCTTATAGAAATTTTGAGAGCATGACTGCTAAAGACAGTCAAAAGAAGTAAACATGTTTTATTTAGATTTTGGTGATCTCACAAATATATGTATTAAAAAAAAATAAAAAACACACAACATTCACATTAAAAACCAATATGCTAACACCTTACTATGTGCAACTGCAGTGAATCTTCAGAGCGAATAAAAGAGACACCGGAAGAATTCTCCTGCCCACATTCGGTCATAGTCTCAGTATCTGGAGGTCAGTTGGGGATAAGATCTTGTACATATACTAGAACAGGAGGTGGCGAAGGTTGTCTAATAATTTCTGTTTGTGGTGCGATTTCAATAGGTTCAAAAGAGATAAGTGAATCAAATTCTTGATTCTTTATTGGTTTACTGTTGTTTTGTGGCTGAACTACAGATTCCAAAACAATTCTTTCTTGTTCTGAACTTCCACCATCATTTCCTGTCATATTTCCATCTTTGATAGAAAGTTGAGTGCTATTGTCCCTTCAAGGATCACAAATATGTCAAATCACCATATGTCCATCAACAAATCATAAACATGCAACTTAACTCGAAGCAATAAAATCAAGTGGCAAAACAATTCTTAAATTTGTGATTCAGATACATTAGTTAACCTGGGAACCTCAATAGGAGTAAAGTATTCATTTCTTGGATATTGAACCTGCAAAAAAAATGAAATTATATATATATATATATATATATTGCTTTCGTGATTGATATTCATCAACGAATTGTCAGGGCCACCTTATGAATAGAAGGAGATTTCCGTTGTCCATGAAGCCCGTTGGGGCCCAAAATAGAATGTCTAACAAGAGTTTCCTCCTTTGGGCGGGGAATACTGATTGATCTGCCAAAAAAAGCAGGAAAATATTATTTCGTATGCATTGATGTAAGTTTAGGTTAATTTTAAGGGGAAAAAACAGAATGTCTAAAGAGAGCTTCTAGTATCATAATATACAACTGTATGCATGTGTATGCCATAAACATTCACAAATCAGATGATCCTTGCATGCATCCAATTGATCCAAACCAGCATGTACAATGTTGTAGATTGTAATGTTAGACTAATCTTTATTGCCTGCATGAATCTGTCAGAAATTACCATATTTAAATCCTTAATTATTCATCAACTACATTGAATATTGTAATTTAATATGTCGAATATAATACCTACTTTTTAAAAAATGAGAAATTTTAAATATAAGGCCAAGTCTCAAGAGTATCGATAAAACAGAAATTTCCCATTTTGCAATACCTTTCAAAGAAAGTGAGACCAACATTAACATTTATAACAGTCTTATGATACAAAAAGTGTCAACATTTTATACAGAGTAAAAGCAAAAACAAGTTTCACAAATTACTTCAGTTTCCAATGAGTGATTTTCAAAAATAACTGAAATTAAAGAATTCCATATTTAAGATCATATTCTAAAATGGGAAATTTAGTTTATAGGTGAGGGAATGGCAAGGATTTCCAGCCACAATAAAATGTAAGTATGCATGCAATTGTTTCTGCTGCTAAAAAAGATCGACAGAGTTAACTTAAACGGCTTACATTTTACTGAGATGCTCTTCTATCGGTTTTGCAAGCAAATGAACCTTCGATCCTTGATATCCAAGTTCGACAGTAGCAGGCTTTAGGCTCTGTCAAGTACAAAATAATTAGGTAAACAAGTAGCTAACGGGAAACAATAAAATCTGACTGTTATGAATCCAGATCCAATAGGCCGAATTATCTCTGAATCACTAGGCCCCATGCTGATGTGAATGAAAGGCCCCGGCCCAAGATTGTAAACGTGTATTGTAGGAGGGGAAAAGGGGGAACACATGAGGGAGGATATAAGAAATGAGAGGGCTTAGGTATAGGGAATCTTTCTGTTATTATTCTTGTTGAGTGAGTTAGTAGCATTCTGCTAGGCAGAGGGATAACAGAGATTTAATACTCTGGGAGTTTTCTTTATCAACTCAATACAATTCTACATTTCTGGTTTTATACTTGCATAATTCGCTAGATGATACCATTGGTCCGACCTGCCGGATTCGAAGAAGCGACGGAAGACGATGGCCAGCACACGTTCTGAAGCTAAGATGGAGCTCATGGAGAAGGCGGTGATGGGTTTACAGGATAACATGACACAGGTGCATGGCAGATTGGAGAAGATAGATAAGGCCGTTGTAGGGTTACTGGACTTGAAGGGGATGATTGAGCAGTAGATCAAGGGACAACGTGGAGCAGCTGTAATCAACCAAGGAAATGAGAAACCACCAGAAGCATGGGTGGCAATCAGAAGAAGGCAGAAAGTGCAGCGGCGACAGGCCGAGGGGGCCGAGAAGAAGTGTCGGAGGAGGTGCGGAAATGAGAAAGATCGAACTGCCTTGTTTTGAAGGTGAGGATCCGCTGGGCTGGTTGGGGTGGATAGAACAGTATTTTGAAGTCCATAACACCCCTTTCGATTGTAGGCTCAAATCGAATGTAGGCTCAAACTGGCTTAAATTTGTATGCATGGGTGAGGCTTCCCAACATGAGTTGGGAACGATTTGCGGAGGAGTTAATTAATGTTAAAATCGAAATTTATTTGGTTCGGTTTCGTATTATATATGTCAAAATCGAACCGACCAAAAAAACCGAAATTTCATTAAATTAATAATTTTATTTTTATTATATATTTTTTGAAATGATATCAGTGAATGATGAATTATTTTGAATAATATTTAGTTCATTGTTGTTTATGTAATTCATTTAGATTTTATATTTAAATGTTTTACTAAGAAATAATGTAAAAAGATAACATATTATATTTTACAATATATTTATCTTATTAATTTAAATAATTATATCAAAATTAAAATAATCAACCAAAATAACCAAACCATTTCGATATAAAACCGAACCGAAAAAAAATGGTTCGAATATCAGATTATATATTTGTAAAACTGAAAACCGTAAAAACCGAAAATCGAACCGACCGACCGATGAACGGGTATATTCTAGGGCTACACAACTCTGCCCCAGTTCATATTCGTACTCTTTTATAGTTCCAACAAAATGGTTTTGCTGTTGTGGCTTATGGTTTTTCTAGAAATTGAAAGTATATTGAGATTGTTTAGAAATGTTGGAATGCAAATTAATCATAAAATAGTCNGAAAGCACATATATAATATTGGGATGCGCAATCTACGAAATTTGTGAAGAATTGTTCGTGTCAACATGAGGGGGAGTTTACGTGACTGCACTCTTTTTCCCTTACTATGGTTTTTATCCCAATGGGTTTTTCCTAGTAAGGTTTTTAACGAGGCAGTATAAAAACACGTAATGTATACAATCATTATGATCATCATCACAAGGGGGAGTGTTGAAAAATTATTTAAAAATGTGATAAATATTTGTGTTGAAAATGTGAATGTTGAATGTTGAAAATTAGGTAAAATTAGGTGTTGAATATTGAAAATTAGTGTGTGATGATGTAGGTAATGATGTATTTTATTTTTGGATTATTTGTAAAAATTTTCTATAAATAGATCTCTCATTTGTGAAGAAAATCACAATTGAGTTGAGAGAAAAATATTATAAAGTGTGTAGTGTGATAATTTTAAGAGTTTGAAATTTTTACTTTTTACCGTAAATTTTTACTTTTTCACAACAGTCTAGTCTTTTACGATATATTTTTTATTGTAGGTGGCTATTATTAAAATATTTCCCTTGGTTCACAATTTTCATGTTAATTGTATTAAATTTTGGAAATTTATATAGTCCTATTATTATTATTATTATTTATTACAATTCCAAAGATAATAGTTTAACAAGTTTAAAACATTCTATATATAATATTTTAAGAATTTTAAAACATTTTATATTCTGGTGATATGATAAATAATTCACAAAAACTTTTGTAAGACTGTCTCACAAGGCGATTTTGTGAGACATATCTTTTGTTTGGGTTATTCATGAAAAAATATTATTTTTTATGTATAGATTATTACTTATTATTGAAAATATGAATATGATTGACCATTCTCACAAGAGACCTACTATAAATAATTTCGACATATGTATAATCCATAATGTATAATAGATGAGGAGTCAATCTCTTGTGAGTCCGAAGTCAACCCGACCCATATATACCATGAAAAACGATATTTTTAACATAAAAAATGATATGTTTTCACAAGTTAAGTCAATCTTATCAGAATTTTCGTGATAGATGAGAAGGTGTAGAATATCATTATGGTTTGAGTAGGTCTCTTGTGAAGACGGTCTCACGAATCTTCATCTGTGAGACGGGTCAACCCTACCGATATTCACAATAAAAAGTAATACTCTTAGCATAAAAGTAATACTTTTTCATGAATGACCCAAATAAGAGATCTGTCTCACAAAATATGACCCGTGAGACTGTCTCACATAAGTTTTTGCCTTATGGGTTTATAGAATGACTACAAAATTATTATTATCATCTACAAAAATTATTATAAAATACCACAAATTTATAAATAAAAAAAATTATCTTAGTTAAATAATTGTTCTAATTATCAAAATATCTTATAAAAGTTTTAATATATTTTTAAAATTTTCATATATTCTCTAAATTTTTTGAATAAAAACTACTTATTACAAAAAAAATATATTCAAAAACTGCATACATGCATATGATATGCGAATAGGATTACAGATAATGATGATGACAATTTATCATTCCTAAAATTTTTTTAAAAAAAAAAAGAAAAAGAAAATTATATTTTATTTATGATATTTTAGGACAAACCAAGTTGTATGAAAGAGACCAATCCGTAAAGCCAATACATCGACTGTGGTTACTTTGTACTTTCATTTCCTTTTCTTCTCCGTACTGCTCATCCATGGAAGAAGGTGGCTGAAAACCCTAAGCTTGGTCTCTCTCTCTCTCTATGCATGCGCTAATCATTCACGAAGAGGAAGGAAAGGTAAAATCTGCAACAATTGAAAGCCCTATCTGGCTGGAATTAGTGTCTCTCTCTCTCTTTCTGTGACCGATCGGAAGCTCCTTTTCCGCAGAGACTGCAATTTTGGCTAGCTCTTGTTTCTGTAAGGTAATATTTTAACCATTTATTTGTCCGTTTTCTTCGGAGAACGAGGAGGGAGGGGTTTTCATGTTCCAAAGAACGGGAATTTGAAACGGAATAAGGAGTTTTATTTTAGTACATACTGTGTTGTAGGTCGGTCAATTTGTGATTTCCTCTCAAGTATGAGCACATAAGTTAGGTTGTCTGTGTGCTTATGTGTCTCCTTGAGAGCTTATGTGCTCATGGGCCTCACATGTCCAAACGTAGTCACGTTGTCTAGCAAACTAGTAGTTTCTGGCAGGACACGTTGCATTATATTTTTGTATTCGGTGGGCTGCAAAGCATCTCAAAATGCCGGAAAACTCACACACTACTAAACACTGGAGATGGGAAAGAAGTGCTGACATTTTGGAAGAAAATAAGTTTCCTACTTCATCCAATTTCATCGCTTTAGTTAATTAAAATGATTCTTCTTGAATTCATCTGAAATTATAATTTGCGTTATATAGTAATGCTTCTCTATGCCTAAGGTAATGTAAAACATACTCGTATGAGATACTTTGATAGATATATACAAGTATAAGGATGTAGACACAATTATTATTTATTGATTTTCTTGTGATGTGTTATTGATATATTTGAGTATAATGATATACACGTAATTATTCCTTTTCTTTTTCCTTTTAATGTTGCTGTTATGTACGTGAAAATCTCCCTCTTTCTCATGAGTGCCTGGTGTGTAACAATTTCAGGGGGTAGAAATGAGCTGGAGAAGAGTAGGAAAGTCATTGCAGCAAGTGGCGGCACACACTTTACTTTTCAATTTCACTCTTTTGCTAGTTCTGAAGCTTGATCACATAGTTACCTGCTCTTGGTGGTCTGGTTTCTTTTTCCACTTCTTCTTTGACCTAGTTATTCATTTATTGCGTCCTTTATAGAGTATCTATCTGCAACTGTACTCGCCATTCATTATGTTTATTAGGATCTAACAAAACTTTGCTATTGTCTTCATCTATAATCTATATGTGATATAAACCTAACTTTCTGCATAATTTTACTCAAGCAGATAAAACATGGCCCTTCAAAGAAACCCCTCATGTTTAGGCACTTCTGTGCAGGGTGATCTTTTTTCCACTTTGGCTATTTCACGCAGTTGTTGCTCGAGGGAGATTCTCTCTACCTGCCCCATCTGTTCCTCATGGTCGCCATGTATGACATGTCAAATGAGCATTTTAGGAATGCATTTATGATATCATACAACTTTGTTAGATTAGCAGAGGTTGCGTCTTTCTGCAATATCAAGTAAAAATTCTGATGAATTTAAATTCTATTTTTTCTTATGTTTTCTTTTAAAACTTGTGAATAGTGGGCCCCATGTCATGCTGTGGTTGCTGTGCCACTGCTTGTCGCTTTCGAACTGCTCCTTTGTATATATCTCGAGAGTACAAATGGTAAGGAAGCAAAACCACTAATGAATTTTAGCATGCTCTGAGTCTTACTTATAAAGTAATTATCTCCATCCTTTTAATATGCAATTGTGTTAATTTTCATGAAAACAAAAGGAAGATTTGTGCACATGCCTCTAATCTGCTCAGTCCCGTCACATATCAGAGATATGATGATATAATCATTTGCTTTAGCAGTTGCTATTGTTTTTAGTTTTGACTTGTTTCTGTGGTGCAGTTAATGGTTTAGCCGCTGTGAATCTGAAAATCGTCTTCCTTCCTTTATTGGCCTTTGAAGTTATTGTCCTTGTCGACAATTGTAGGTACAGCTTTAACTTGAGTGCCCTAGGCTTTCAGTCTGTTCCCTGGTTAAAACAAAAATCATATTTTGGGATAAATAACAATAATTTGATTCATGTGCCATGATTTCCTTAATATGCCAGGCAAAGTATGTTGGAGCTTGAAACAATGATTTGAAAGAAAGAGTACTAATTAGATTCGTGCACTGTGATTTTCATTTTTCATCAATATGGTAGATGAAGTATGTGGGAGCTCGAACATATTATTTTGAAATAAAGTTTTAATGTACATAAAAATTTTATGTACTTTATTCTATTGAACGTTATAAATATATGAACATGAGAGTTAAAAAAAATGGTGTTTTTAATAATTTTAGCCGGGCTCTGTTTCTATCTTTTGTCTATAGTAAATGATCCTTGTCTAGGAAGTTTTGCCATAAAATTGACAAAGAATACCATATTTTTTTGACACATGATCATAATTCATTTCGAATTATCTTTGGTATTAGAAATTTACTTATTTTTTCCCTTTTGCATTGATGATACAGAATGTGCAAAACATTATTACCCGGAGATGATGAAAACATGAGTCATGAGGCAATATGGGAGACACTTCCTGTGAGTTTTGCTCTTAGTTGAACAGTTGCATTCTTTGTTCCTTTTTATACATTCCTACTAATCAATAGTTGTCATGTTGCTTCTATGCATCTTTTTGCAGTCGGTAAGTGAATATAGCCAGTGAAAGGGTTAACCAATAAAACAAATTTATTTTTCCCTCAAAAAAGTGTGAAAAAGTGACTAAGTTGTTAGTACATGATTTAAGATTATACTGTTGTCATTAGTTTTCCCTACTTTCTCAACCCCTGTAACAAATGATTGAGCTTCCATACAAACTTGGGAGCTCTATACGCTGCAAAAAAAAAAAAAAGCATTCTATATCCGTATCTAATACCGATTGGCTTGTAGTGTGGAGTTGAGTTATTGCATCCACATGCTTATCTGTTATGCTTTAAAGATTGTCCACGTGGTCTTGGTGAAGAAATTTTGTTTCTTCCTTTGTTGGCCTTTGTGGAGTAAAATATTACTTATGCACCAAAACACTTATCTAGTGGAGTACTGTAAAAAGTAGTTCACACACTGTACGGAGGCGTGTTTGTTATGCATGCTTTTCCAGAGTTTGCCCACATACTAGGTCCCCTGGATGTGGATTTCAAATCAAGCAGGAGAGGAAAAGGTTTGTTGTTTTCAAGTTGTGTCTAAAGAACTGATGAGCACCTGTTGCTGGTGGAGTTGTATGTCCAATTTCATGGTGCTCGCAGTCGCATGGATTGCAAGGAGTGCCTCAGGTGCCACAACAGATGGAAATATTGGAATAAGTTCTTTAGGGACAAATGGAGAGTTCTGATTTGGTTCTGGTGCTTTGTTCTGATGATCATGTTAGGAATAAAAAGAGATGAGACCGTGCGACCCCCAAACTGTCCATTTCCAAAAGGATGGGAAATGCAGGTTGTCTGTGAATGTTATGAAGTACCATGAACAAAAGGAGGGAACTTTTGCACTTGTTTCGTGGTGCTGATGTCGGTCACACATTTTTTTGGTTGTTTCTCGAGTTTTATGTCTTGTCAATCCCTCTTGTGACTTTTATTTCTGCTATGCAGTTCATGAATTTAGGCCTCTTGCAGGATCTGTCTGTTTTTTTTTCCTTTGATTGTATCATGATTATATTTGTATTGAGTTTACCAGGAACTTGAAGATTTATTACTAATGACAATTTACTGTGGTTAGCACTTCTGGGTTGCAATCTCAATGATTTTCTTTATTGCGGCAACTGTTTTCACTCTCCTGAAGCTGAGTGGTAAAGAACTCTCTCTTGTATTTGTTTTTATACAAGTCTCTGGTGGGATCACAAAAAGAGAGAATGTTGACTACTGAGTTCTTTATCAAGTTAAACTTGCTTTTGTTATTCATAAATGCCATGATGTTTTTTCCTGGATTATGATTTTCGTTTTTTATAAAATATTTTTACATTGCAGGTGATGTCAGTGCTCTAGGCTGGTGGGACTTGTTCATTAATTATGGGTACCATTTCCATTTAAAAAGTTTTTCACCTTCGTGCTTTTTGTCGTCAGTGTTTTACATGCGTGAAAGCTGGTTCATTTGTATTTCTATAGGATCGCAGAATGTTTTGCATTTCTTGTCTGTACCAAATGGTCTAATCCAGTAATTCATAGAAATGTTCGAACTAGAGAGGAAGGCTCGTCTTCTACTGGTATTAGATATGTTGATTGGAACAGTGGCTTGATGATCTCCTCTGAGGATCATTCAACGGATAGAATCTGCAGTCTGCAAGACATTGGTGGCCATATCATGAAAATTCCTATTGTTGGTTTTCAAATTCTCCTTTGCATGTGGCTTGAGGTATTAATTATTGCATATGCAGACTGTAATTGGAGCAGTTGTAGTGCTTTAGATTTTTTCAACTAAATGACCAGGGGCTTTGAATTAGGGAACCCCACCCAGTGCTAGAAATGTTCCGCTTCCAGTACTCTTCTCTCCTATTTTACTAGTGCAAGGAGCTGGAGTCTTATTTGCTACATTTAGACTGGTGGAAAAAGTAGTTCTTTTGCTACGGAGTGAAGCTGACAGAGGATTATATTTGATATACTCTGCAAGAGTTCATGAATGCTTTGGTTTCCTGCACCATGGCTCCAGGTATTGATTATAGACATGCTATTTGATGGTAGGTTGTTTTAGATTAAAAAACTGGCTGTCTGGGGATGTTTCTTGTGGCAACTACATTAAGTTCGCATTTTTATCTTCAGGCTGCTTGGTTGGTGGTCCATTGATGAAACAAGCAGAGAAGAACAGGCCCGGCTTTTCCATGATGGCATCTCAGGGTAAGACTTTTGCCTTGACCATCCATGTTGTGCATGGGATCAATTAAAAACCTGCAGACGCTAGCCATGCATTCACTTCTGGGTAACAATCTAGTCAACTTATAGTATCCTTGCCCAAATGAGTGCCAAAAAAATGACATTTGTTCTATATTCTGCGAATTTTGTTGGAACATAGTAACTCATTGAGAAGAGACATCTTCGTCGACGAGCATGAATGTAAAAGGGTTCATGATACATGTAGGCATTTAATGTTTGTAAATAATCAGTAATATGCTAAATATGTTACTAAATATCGTGCTGCTTCTGTGTTTTCACGTCTACAACTTAATAGCTATGAACGAATAGGTTTTGCCGCAATGACCTAGTAAATATTTTCATCAACCTAGTGTTACCAGTAGGGTTATGACTTATGTGAACTGCAATGGTTACTCCAAAAGTTTAAACATTTTTATTGCGAGGTAATTTCTTACATTTCAGTTTCTTCTCTTTTTTGGTCTGAACAATGCTTGAGCATGGTGGTTGGTTTTTAGTTACCTTATTGCTGTAATATCAGCATTAATAGTGTAGAAAGGATTCTATGGGATGACTTAGCATGCTGATTGTTGCTTTTACTGATGAATCAGTTATAACACTTTCTGTGGTTATCCACCTGAGATAGTGAAGAAAATGCCTAAGAAGGACCTCACGGAGGAGGTATCTGTCACCTTTTGAGTTACATATCTTTGTTTTACGGTCACTTACCGAGGTTTTTCTTATTGGTTTCCATCCTTGAAAGTATTGCAAAATGCATCACCATTTTTGTTGTTCGTTTTTAGGTTTGGAGGCTTCAAGCAGCACTCGGTGAGCAAACTCAAATTACGAAATTCAGGCAGCAGGAGTATGAGAGACTCCAACATGTAACGATCACAATCCCGATTTTTGGTTTTGGCACACTTGATTATCCCTGGTCACACTTATACAATTCTTTAATTATCCATACTCCAAGAATCTCTATGTATTCAGAAGTTTAAATTGTTTTAAGTGTGGCCCAATTTCTCCATAAAAAATTAATGAAAGATTACTATATGAATGAGGGAGATCTCTTTATATGTTTGATGTGAGCTGCTGTGTGTTATGTGCACTGGTCATAGAGCGTCTCATAAGAAATCATGTTGCCATCCAAGTCATGTTTGTGGAAATGATAAATCCTTTGGGTATGTGAACTGATTTATTACGCACTCCTCGCGATAGAACATAAAAGTAGTGTGGGGGTTAACCATGCCATTTCACTTTTAGTGAATATTGCTTTTTATATTTAATATGATGCTCGACACAAATCAATTTGTACAACCACCTTTATGGCTTTTCCTAATGCTTTTGCCAGGAAAAAATTTTGTGCAGAGTCTGCTTCGAGGGAGAGATCAGTGTCGTACTTCTTCCATGCAGGCATCGCATTTTATGCAGGTAAGTGACCGAGTTTCATATTTTGCAGTAAATCTTAGGCTCCACCTGGATTCTGGAGGATTTGATTTCAAATGTCCGTAGATTAAGAATTTGAAATTTATCATCGTGATTAAAAAATTACTAAAACATAATGGTTCAAGAATTTTCAATCCAGAGATTTAGAGATTAAACAAACTTGAGTGGATTCATTTAAATGATTCGAAATCTTTTCATTCGAAATCCCTACATTCTGATGCAACTTTAGCAAATCATTCCTGAAAAGTTGGCAATCATGTGTGCTTTTTTATTGCATATCAAGTTTTCTTCAATTTCATACAGCACTTGTTCAGAGAAATGTAAGAAATGCCCCATCTGTCGAGTTTGCATCGAAGAGCGGTTACCTGTGTATGATGTATAGCCATTGTATTATCTGACATTATCGGTAAAGAGCAGCAACTGATGATGGGTTTTGTTGACACCACTAACAGTAGCAAGAGTTGGGACTTTGGAGATAGCAATCTACTCGGTTACATAACGAGTACCTATGTATATACATATATTCATATAGATATATACACACACATTAGCTAGCTGCCGACACATGATGCAGAAATCGCGTGTCTTTAAACAAATGTTATATGTATGACATACATAATTGTATGACTACTATTAGCTAAAGGTACTAGGTTGAAGGTGGAAGCTTTGAGTACTATTATGCTTGATGGTATTGTCTTAACATGTTGAAGGTTTGATTTGAGGTCCACTTATTGAGGTATTTTTCATTTAAAATTGTATTTTATGGGCTAATTATCAGTGGATGAAAATCATTCTACTTCAAATTTTCTTTTGTCGGAGTCCTAAACAGTTAAATAAATGTGATCTCTGTAAGAAGTGCATGTATGTTCACTCCAAATGCGTATTATCGTATATTAACATTAAATTCACTGATGCTAAAAAAAGAAAAAGAAATTAAGACCCCTTGATTCTTACCATTTCTCTTCTCCAGTATCTTTCCGATCGGCAGTTCCTTACACTTGCTGTCTGTCTCTGATAAAAGCACAACCCACTGGAGTTGCGCAAACGTAATCTTTATTGGCTTATCTTCTGCATCCATGCCGGCATACGAATAATTTTGAAAGACCTTGGATTGACTGGCCGTAAGCGGGTCTCGTCGTTTTACGGCCGACGCCATTTCTTCCATTTTTTTTCTCCCAAAAAAATCATTTGGCTCGACACCAATCAAGAAAGCCCACGGGGCGAGGAAATCGCACGAGGTTTACTGTACTCCTCATGCGTTAATGCAGATGGATCTCGTGCGGATGCTTTCCGCGTGGTGAAGTGTTCTGCTGCTTCTTTTTTATTTTTATTTTTTAAAAATAAAACATTTAATCTAGATTAATTTGGCCGTTTTAATATTTTAAAATTTTAAAATAAACTTAAAAAATATAAATTAATGATGGTGAATAAAGGAATGAATAATGAATTACGTATGTTTTTTTTTAATTATGTGTGCAATTTAAAATTATGTGTTATTTTTTCATTATATATTTTTAATTATGTGTAATCTTTTAAATTTTAATTATGTGTAATCTTATAAATTTTAATTATGTGTAAATTTATTTTTTAATTATATGTAATTTTATTTTGTTTTTAAATATTTATTTATTTTATGAAATAAAAATGAATATTTCAACGTCACTTTTGCAACATAATTTAATTAATGCAGAATAATGAGATGAAGTTATCAACTCTGACATCAACATGAAATGAATTTATTAACTTCATCTCACTATTGAACATGATCTCATGGGAAGGAATATTATCTTCATGGTGTCGGAGGTGTATTATCCCCTAATGCAGCAAGGTTTTGGCCACATGTAGAAACTTTTCATTTTTTTTTATTTTGGTACAATAACTTTTGAATTTTGATTATTTTGGTAACGTGCACACATTGTAACATATGAAAGAATTGCCGAAAGAGGCAATCATATTATTTATTGCTTATGTTTCTTACAAAAATTTCAAAATATTTCAGATGGATGTTAAAAGTTGCTTCTTGAATAGCCTACTACAAGAAAAAGTTTATGAGATACATCATCGAGGTTTTGTTAATCATACATAATTGAATCATGTATTTATATTAAATAAGGTTTTCTATGGATTAAAACAAGCACCACATGCCTGATATGACATTTTATCACAATTCTTACTTGATTGTAACTTTACAATTGGATCGGTTGATAAAACTTTGTTTACATTTATTAAGAATGATCATATTTTGTTAGTCCAGATTTATATTGATATTATTTTCTCTTCGACTAACTCAAAATTGTGAGAGAAGTTTGTCAAACTGATGCAATAAGCATGATGGGAAAACTGACAAACAATTATACTCCTAGATTTTTATCAATCGATTCAAATATACGAAAGAGTTGCTGAAAAGATTCGGAATGTAGAGATGGAGAGATGCTTAGCTGAAGCAACCCTCATGTGTTTTTATCAATTAAGCTAGACAAAAAAAAAAAGAAAATTTTAGTCGATGTTACAATGTATCGATGGTTAATAGGTTCATTGCTTTACCTAGTTATCAGTCGACCTTATATTATGTATGCAGTATGTACGTGTGCACGTTTCAATCTGACCCTAGGTTCATTGCTTTGACAATTTTCAGTTTTGGCAACATCTATTTTTCATTTTTGGTTTCATTAGAAAAAACTGATTAGGTGTTGGATAAAACATATTTTGGTGTTACGATTGTTGGTTTAATCTGGTAGAATGCAGAAAACTTGTAAAATTTATTTGATTTGTGTATTTTTTTATGTTAAGTTTTTTTTTCAAATAAATTGATTTACTTCCAAAATTAAGAAATCGAAAATTTTTTGGAAACATCAGCTTTAACTATCATCTAATTAGTGTTTTATGTAGAAAATTGAATATTCTTGTGGTAGATCTATCATAATAGTTGAAATTCAAAAGTTATTGTATCATGACAAAAAATAGGAATTTGGTAAACCACAACGAAAAATAGGCAAGTTATTAGACCAAAAAAATTATTTTATCCTTATAAAACCAATAATTGCTCATATTTCGAGCTTCTTTAAAGCTTGGCAGGCACATTATTATTTATTTATTTTTTGAATATCAATATTGGTCGGTATCTGAATAATTTTTATAAATTATTATTCAGTTCGATTGCTTTCAATAATTTTGATGTGCAATTAAGAAAAATCAAGTATCCGAAATACGATATAGGCTGGAAACTTTGCTACATGTCTTTGAGTTATATGTCTTTAAGAACATGTTCGATAAGTATAACAATGTCACGTATCATAATTATGAAGATTAAAGATATTTTTCGAAAATTTAAAAGATTAAGTAGCTCAAACAAATATTTGGAAGAATAAAGAATGACAAAGTTATCATATGTTCGAGAATGATGAGTTATTAAGAGTTTGCCCATATTTTAAATCTAGTCAAATGTTACAAAAATATTTTAATTCAAGTTGAAATTTGATTTATCAGAAAAAATTCAAATTTATATCAATCAAACAATCAAGGAGTTGACTTCGACAAATTCGTAGAATCACTCCCACGTGATAATCATTATTATTTATTTATTTCTTGAATATATTATTTCTATAATTTATCTATACACTTTTTTTTTGAAAAAATTTATTAAATTTAAGACATATTAACTAACTTTTAGTATGCCAACATGACACTCAAGTTTCTTTATAATTTTACCTTTCTTTATTATTTGTTAGCTAATTTTGTTGTGTTAGTTTATTAATAATTTTTGTAGAATTATCTATTTTTTCTCCAATTTATTTTTAATTTATCTAAAACTTCAAATTATTTCAGTATATCTTATCTAATAATTAATTAGCAACTGTACTCGACCGGGTGTTAAAATGTTATTTATAATAACTAATATTTTTGTTAATTGTATCATTTGTTAATTATATGTTGTGATCATTTTTGTAGAAATATTTTCAGGTTTTTAATTAAATTTATAGACGCCTATAAAAGCTACTTCGTATCCATTATATTTTACAAAAAATGTTAATCCAAGTTGTATTAGAAGTCTATTGTAAGTCTTTATAAAATATTTTAGCATTTCGTTTTCAACCAATTTTGAACAAGATATGACTCATACTGTTTCAAGATGTCGTTCCCGTGATATAACATTTTGCCTCGCAGGTTCAAGATGTATCTCCCACCCACATAGGACTATGTCCTGCAAAACTCTTATTTCGTGATGTTGCTATTGGTGATCGTTTCTGATATCATTCTGTCACACTCAGGGCCAAAGCTCGAGTCGCGCGACTGCACAATATATCTCTATAGAAACTACTCTGTATCCGTCATTGTTTTACAAAAATAGGTAACTTAAGTTACTATAAAAGTCTATTGTAAACTTTTATAAAACATTTTAAGCTTTCGTTTTCAACAAATATGGGATAAGAATATCACACCATCCAAATACAGTGATTCTAAAGACTCAAGAAACTTATTCAAATGGTAACTAGTACATAATAAAAGGGATAATTACATTTTTGATTTGTAATTTACACTATTATCAGTTTTGGTTCTGTAAAAATGAATATGCATTTTTAGTCTCATAACTTGCATGTTTTTCAGTTTTGGTCATGTTAACATTGCATTTGAGTTTTTAGTCTTTTAACTTATATTATATTTTTCATTTTTGGATTTTTTTATCGGAACCCGTCGTGCTTCTTTCCAAATAATATTATAAAAAATTCACAATACACATACAAGTTTCCTTCCAAAAGTTCATGTCAGCATCAACATTTTCCATATAAGCAATTTTCGGAAGACACGATAGACACCAATAAGAAAATTACGAAAAAAAACGTGCAAGTTGGTGAGCTGTCGTTGACCACCAAATTAATTCCTATTTTTTTAAATAAAAACGAGTGTAAAGGTGAGTAGGGTCGAATCCACAGAGAACGGTAAATTTATTTCTTTTGATAATAAAAATAAAAAGGGGGGATTTGTTTTGATAATTACTAAATAAAATAACCTAAACTAAAATTACCAAGCAAAAAAAATACTGAATCTAGAATTTAAAATTAATCGACGAGAATAAAGTGAAGAATTTATTATGAGAAAATACTGATTCAAGGGGATTCTACTATTTAATTGTCTCATTGTTCATCGGTTAACCAATCATTTATTCAGGTTATTCCAAGCAATTAACCTTAGAATAATAGGGATACCGCTAAAATTCTTGTGTTTTCCTAAATTAATTGACCAAACCCAGCATCCAGTCAAAACTTACCAATAATCAACTGGGCAAGATAGCGTTCCATATTAATTAAAGATAGCATTTTAGTTTCGTGAAAATAGTTAATCTTAAAATCTAACAACCGAGATAGCTGCAATTGGAAGATCTAATTCCATCGATTTTATTTAGATTAAATATATTATGATAACACAACACATCTAACCTATTGCTACTCACATACCAATCGTTCATGACAATTACGGATCACTGAATTCATGGTTAGCATTAGAAAATCATACATCAAATTAAATTGTCAGATTAATTGACGTATAACATTCATATAATTAAATCATAAATCAACGAATACTTGGGCAAACAAGAATAATAAATTAAAGTGCAAAAAGCTCACAGTGATAAAATTAAAATAGTATACTATCCTTTGAATCAGACTAAGAAAATTAGCCAAGCATAGTTTGATCTACAATCTCCATGAAAATTAAATAATAATAGAAAAGAAAGATTGCAAACTAATTAAGAGATGAAGAAAATTCCACCGCCTTCTTGCTGCGTACGTGTGTTGTGTAAGTCAAAGAAGGAAAAATTGGGTCCAAATAATATCAAAGCCCAATTATCTAAAAAATAAACGATATTATTTTCCTTGATATAAAAATTCCATATTTCTCACTAGGCAACCAAGGAATCGTCACAAGGCGTGACCACGTCTTATCCAAAAATATCTTCTGAATTTTTCTGCTCCACGATTCCCACTAAGATCATATCGACAACTTTAATTGTGATATAAAATCACCCTTTTTAGCCCAGATTTATTGTAAGAGTAGAAAACTTCATTCTACAATAAAATCACACAAAAATGTGTCAATTAAGCACGTTGGTAGTTGTAACAATGAGAGATATGACAATAAAAATATAAATTATTATGAGCCTATCAAATCTCCCACACCTAAACCATGCTTGTCCTCAAGCATAAAAGAATTTGATTCATTATTTCAACTCATTATCCTCTTTCTCCTTCATTCACTTGTCCGAAAAATATTTTGTCATGCACCAAAGCAATTTAATTTTTAAGCACCTAACATACCAACATCATGAACAATTGCTTCCATCCGAATGTGTAGAAATAAAAATGCATAGGGTCCAATTGCTCCTCACATGATTCGTTCATTTCACTCATAAGTGTCTAGGTATATATCAAGAAGCTCTCGTGTCAAAACACTGGAAATTTTTACCATAAGCTTGCAAATATATCACATCCTCCACCAAATGAATGAATTCAAATGCACAAACAAGGGCTATAACTGGGTTGTACTGTGGCTAGAGGTAAGGTAAGAAAGAAGTAACAACAGTTTATGGAACTGAAGAACACATACACACTTTCCATAACGACAATTGTATCCAGCTAACAATAATATTTTCAATCTTATTATCACATCCAAGAGCATTTTTTCTTCATTGCTCTTATTTTCCTTCTCATTCCCCTTCTTTTTTTTTTCTTTTTCATATATATATATATTTACTCTTTTTCCTTTTTTTTTTGCATAACGAGTTTTTTTTTGAGACAACGACTTCGAACATGAATCACTCGATCTTAACAATTTGTATTTTCTGGGCTCAAAGTGATGCTAAATGCGAAAAGTTTGTATGATTATCCAGTTCAAGGTTCAAATAGAGGAATAACCAACAAAAGGGATTTATCATGGCTTGTAACGTGGTTATTTTCCAACGAATAGGCTCAGGCTCGAACTTGGCTCACTAAGGGTAAATGAATCAGGGTAGGCTCAAAAGAACGGCACTGATAATGCGAAAGAAAATGGTTTGAACCTAATGCCCTTTACTTTGTTTATGCTTCTAATCCATCACAATGTGTCAACAAAGACATGTATAACAATGTAAGTTCTAGAAAATTTAACAATGCATGACCAACACACAATCAAATAAAATGGAGCATGATATAATATTTGCTCACAGGCTCAAAGCTCACCAAAGAAAATGGTATGTGTGCTAGACCCCATACACTTATCATTTCAACACATCATCAAGATCAACTACCCACAAATGTAGTAGTAAGAATGCAAAAACAGTTGCATACAAAGAAAACATCAGTTTTTTTTCATAGACTCGCATCAGAGGCATTCAAGATTCAAATGAGAGAGATAACGAATAAACACTAAATGCTTTATGGATCAAACAACTTCACTCTACCGTACTTTCTCTCTTTTTTTTCTTTTTTTTTTTACTTTTCATAATTTTTTTCCGAATAGGCATGCAAAAAAATAGGAAAAAAAAATAGAAATTGAAACTAGAAATAAAGCTATATACCCCCTCCCACACCTAAATGTGACAATGTCCTCAATGACACAAAAAGTTGATGCTCACCACATAAAGTAAAAGAATGCAAAGGAAGTTAGAGAACTCCCCTGAAAATTGTTGGGTATCGTAGAGCAAAACTTTCTATTGTTGTGACGGGAGAAATAGTTGATCGATGATGGAAGCTGCAAAGAGAAGATGTGAAAGGGGTGAAAACAAATAGGATTAAATAAAATAAAAGTAAATTCTTTTTTTTTTTTTTTTTCAGAAATGGTTTCTTTATAAGGCGTGGTCACGCCTTGTAAAAAGACCTCTTCTGCACAAAAGTTTCAATACTATAAATATTAAGAACAGAAATTTGGGTTGCCTCCCAAAAGCGCTTGGTTTTTAGTCGTCAGCTTGACCCTCAAAAGCACTCATCAAAGAGCGGCTGACGCCCAAAGTAGGTGTCATATAACACCACATAAGGGTCTTGGTTCCATGTGCCCTCAAGTTTGGCTTGATGTATGCAATGTAAGCTCGTCTCCTCAACAAAACATGACTTTAAATAATAGGTATGGGATGAGAATATCATCGTTGGATCTTGAAGAACAAAATCTGTTGAAATTGGCAATGGAGAAAGACAAGGATCTCCTAGATGTATGTATGATAATATTATCGATGAGCTCAAATCGATAGTCTCAGGAGCTTGTCCATCTCTCAACTTCACTGATGGCACATCTTCGTATGATATTTATTCCAAAACTTCTTCAGACTGAGGCTCAACAGTTTCCTCATTCAATGCTACACGCTTGTTTACAATATCATTCAATCGACTTATGATTATTTCAAGACTATATCCCTCATCTTTTTTATGCTCGAAAGGTTGGTATGTAAAATCAGATTGACTAATTTCCAGAGAGTATTGGTGGTTCCAACTCTGCAGCGAAGGATTCCAATACAGATAGTAGTCAAATTCGGCCATATCATTTAGTAAATATATCACATCGTCTTCATGTCGACTAAGTAATAGACTACCAGTTGTCAGTGCTCCATTAAATACCCATCTTCGTGTAACTGCATCCAAACCTTTAAGGAAAAGTCGAAGAAGAACATAGTTAGAAAAATCATGATTCCTGAATGTTGTTACTAAATTATTGAATCTCTCCCATGCTGCGTAGAATGGCTCTCCGTTTTGTTGGGTAAAACTTGTGAATACTTGTCGATGAAACATCTAGAAGTATTTCACAACAAAAAATTCTCAAATTCTTCTTTTATTGATGAATCACCTGTACAAGAAGAATGAGACATAAATAATAATAATAATAATAACAAAACTAAAAAAAAATTAACCTTGCACCGTTCCCCGGCAACGGCGCCAAAATTTGGTGAGCTGTCGTTGACCACCAAATTAATTCCTACTTTTTTAAATAAAAACGAGTGTAATGGTGAGTAGGGTCGAATCCACAGAGAACGATAGATTTATTTATTTTGATAATAAAAATAAAAAGGGGGGATTTGTTTTGATAATTACTAAATAAAATAACCTAAACTAAAATTACCAAGCAAAAAAATACTGAATCTAGAATTTAAAATTAATCGACGAGAATAAAGTGAAGAATTTATTATGAGAAAATACTGATTCAAGGAGATTCTACTATTTAATTGTCTCACTGTTCATCGGTTAACCAATCATTTATTCAGGTTATTCCAAGCAATTAACCTTAGAATAATAGGGATACCGCTAAAATTCTTGTGTTTTCCTAAATTAATTGACCAAACCCAGCATCCAGTCAAAACTTACCAATAATCAACTGGACACGATAGCGTTCCATATTAATTAAAGATAGCATTTTAGTTTCGTGAAAACAGTTAATCTTAAAATCTAACAACCGAGATAGCTGCAATTGGAAGATCTAGTTCCATCGATTTTATTTAGATTAAATATATTATGATAGCACAACACATCAAACCTATTGCTACTCACGTACCAATCGTTCATGACAATTACGGATCACTGAATTCATGGTTAGCATTAGAAAATCATACATCAAATTAAATTGTCAGATTAATTGACGTATAACATTCATATAATTAAATCATAAATCAACGAATACTTGGACAAACAAGAATAATAAATTAAAGTGCAAAAACCTTACAGTGATAAAATTAAAATAGTAGACTATCCCTTGAATCATACTTAGAAAATTAGCCAAGCATAGTTTGATCTACAATCTCCATGAAAATTAAATAATAATAGAAAAGAAAGATTGCAAACTAATTAAGAGATGAAGAAAATTCCATCGCCTTCTTGCTGCGTACGTGTGTTGTGTAAGTCAAAGAAGGAAAAATTAGGTCGAAATAATATCAAAGCCCAATTATCTAAAAAATAAAAGATATAATTTTTCTTGATATAAAAATTCCATATTTCTCACTAGGCAGCCAAGGAATCGTCACAAGGCGTGACCACGCCTTATCCAAAAACATCTTCTGAATTTTTCTGCTCCACGATTCCCACTAAGATCGTATCGACAACTTTAATTGTGATATAAAATCATCCTTTTTAGCCCAGATTTATCGTAAGAGTAGAAAATTTCTTTCTACAATAAAATCACACAAAAATGTGTCAATTAAGTACGTTGGTAGTTGTAACAATGAGAGATATGACAATAAAAATACAAACTATTATGAGCCTATCACAAGTTAAATAACTAAAAATTCAAATTCATTATTAACAAGATAAAAAATAATTACTTTTAAAAAAAGATAAAAAAATAATTTAAAAAACATGGAAGTTACATGACTAAAAATGTAAACATACCGTTAACAAGACCAAAAATGGAAAAAAAACATGCAAATTACGATACTAAAAATACAAATTTATTTTTAACGGGACCAAAGTGGTAAAAATGCAAATTACAGGACCAAAAATATAATTTTTCTTGTAATAAGATCTTATGACATGCGTAGAAGAAGACCATAAACATAACATCATAATATACTTCACTTTTTCATGGGATGCATATATACAAGTGTGTGAAACACCTCAAAGAGTACATTCATTGGGCACATGATCAATCAAAAGACTTCAAAATATCTTGAAAGAAGTGCGGGGAATTTTCGAAATTCTAAGGTTAAAGTGTTACTACACAACATCAATAACTGAAATGGCACTAGGAATACAACGAAAACATAAAATTTTGATATTCTTGATTATGACTTCAACTACAGGCTTTTCGCTCTCAAATATAGCGCGGTTGCTTGAGTTCCAATTATTGTATACTATGGCGACAAGAGCAACAGTTCGCATCTTTCCGCATGGTGTTTGTAGGGATGGCAATTTCCTCCAAACCCGTTGGAGGATCCGATATCCGACCCGAATAGAAGAGGGTATGGAGGAATTTTTAGACCCGATTAAATAATTGGGTAATCGGGTATGGGGATTTTCGGGTTCGGGTATGGAGGCGGGTTTGATATAATCCGACCCACACCCGACCCGAATACCCGTTTAAATTAATATATATATATATATATATGTATGTATATATGTATGTATATATATGTATGTATATAGTAATTATATTTATTTATATTAAAGATTCATCAGTCAATCCACCGATTTTCGGAGTTTTCAATACATATAATCATAAATTTGAAAATTAAAGAAAACGATGTTTTGTATATTAAAAGAGAAGAAAATATATAAAACTTCATTATATATATATAAAACGTGAATAATTTTTCTTATTGTTCATTTAAATAATTTTTTAAATATTCATAACTTCATTGAAACAATTTAAATTTGAAAAAATTCAATTGTATATGATAATTGGGTATTTGGGTAGGGTATGTGTATCCGATAATCCGATGGGTATGGGGATGAGGATGAAATTCAATACCCGATGAGTATGGGTATGGGTATTGGGATGAATTTAATAAATGGGTATGAGGATGGATGTATGAAATCCGACCCATACCCTACCCATTGCCATCCCTAGGTGTTTGGGATGAAGGAATTTTTAATTTTTATATTCTTGAGTATTTAATAATGTTAAAGTGTAGGCCCGTGGCCAACATCGGGCTCATGGGTTTTTTTAAAAAGAATTTTGGGTTTTTCACTACTTAAACTTTAAAATAAAATATCATATAACATAAAATATATTTTTAAAATAGAATTATGTGTCGCCTACCATTTTCATAAACTTTTCTTATTAGCTAGTCTCGATTCCCTTCATCACTAGCAATATCTTCTTACTTGAAAGACTTAAAAACACATAATGAAACATTTAAAAGCATACAACACACAATAAAATATCTACTAATTAAATAAATTTCTAGTGAGTGGCCTAATGGGTCGTTGGACATTGCAAATATATGGTTACTTATGTATTGTCGCACATCATCATCAATATTTGTTTGTTTATTTATTTATTTATGTTTCTACTTACACATGAGGAAGGGAAATACTTCGAGTCTATGCTGATTATTTGTATCAAGACTGTCACCTCATGTTTGTCACATCTGTTATTCGTTTTGATTTTTCATTTACTTACTAAAGTTTGATAAGTCAACTAGCCGTTCTAAGTTTGTAGACAATTGTTAGTTTGTTTGTTATTCATTATTCTATTAATTGTAAAGCTCCTTGAGTGAATATTATAGAATTATTAGCTTTCTTTTCCAATATGTCTTTCAATATTCTCATATTTTTTTTGTGGAATGATATTGTTTCATATATTTATTCTTTAAACTATCGGTCTATGACCTCTGCCAACTCCCATTGGAAGAGGCCATTAATTTCTTGTTATTGGATAAATACTCACATTGGTGTGATTTTTTTTTTTTTTTTTTATATATATACGTAATAGAATTTTTGATTTTTACTTCGCCACTGATTACTTCGGCGATTATTAATGATTAGGTAGTATATACCGATCAACTTCAGTAATAACACCGGCGAAGTAAAACATTATTTTTTACTTCAAAATTTAAAAAATACTTCAACGGAGTAGTTTTGGTGAATTGATTGAAGATGAGAATTTCCTTTCTTGAGGGAATTGCGGCTCGAAGATCTTGATCGCTTGGGTATATTTCGTATCAATGGCATTAAGAACTGTTGGGTAATTACACCCCCGAAACGATGCCGACCACGATGATAATAGTACCCAAAAACTTGCGGAATAAAATAACCAACAAGAACACAAAGATTTACGTGGTTCACCCAATATAGGCTACGTCCACGGAGCACTGCAACTTTTATAACCGGAAGAAATATTACAACAAGTGTATACACCAATACACTCAATATTTCTCACACTCCCAACCCTAGTATACCGAGAAAATAATTTCTCTAACTCACACAAGAGAATTCCCGCACTCAAGAAAAAAATACACTCTTTTTTTTTATGCACTCTCTATTTATCAAAGCTAAAAAGCTTTTGATTTTGGGATACAATAACTGAAGGAATTGAGCTCTATTTATAACTAATTCCCTCGTCCAATTTTCTTAACAAAACCGATGTGGGATGAAAGTTATTTTTAATATTTTAATTAATATGGGCCCCACCCACATTTATTAAAATCTCACCTAACAATTCTCCTACTTGAAGACTTGATTTCAATCATGTCTTCACACCATCAGTGCAGCAGCTCAAACCTTCTTTTTTAGTCCAGAAGACCAACTAAAGTCAAACACAACTTCAGTTTTCCAATGATAACAGCCTGCGTGAGCATATCAGCTGGATTCTTGCTTTCAGAAATCTTATCAAGCTTCAAGACTCCATTAACCAGATCTCTAAGGATCCTCATTCCAAATATTTGTTTTGCAGCATCCAAATCCTTCAAAGCAAATTCCTTTGATAACTCTTTCTCGAGTGTATCAATCTCCTCCAGACAAGCTCCTGCTATCAACATATCATCTACATATATCAGTAGTATGATATAATAACCATCAAGCTTCACATAACAACAGTGATCAGCCTGATACCTCAGAAAACTATCATTATTCATTACACCATCAAACTTCTTGTACCACTGTCTTGCTTGTTTGAGACCATACAAGCTCTTCTGAAGTTTGCACACCATTTTCTCTTTCCCTCGTACTTCAAATCCCTGTGATTGATTCATTTCTTCATCTATGTCATTGTGAAGAAACGCAGTCTTTACATCCAACTGCTCCAGATGTAAATCTTCTTTTACAATCAATCCAAGTACAGTCCTGATAGTAGTTAACTTTACCACCAGAGAGAAAATATCAGTGTAACCAATGACTTCCTTTTCACCTTTTACACCAAGTATTTCTTTGTACCGCTTGCTACCGTCATGTTCTAACCGGTACTCTCACTTGCTATGTAAAACCTTTTGACTTTCAGGAAGTTCTGACAACTCCCACTTGTGTTTGGATGACAGTGAATCCATCACATCTTTCATGGCTAACTCCCACTGTTTAAAAGTCTCATAAACATCCGATTTATTTTCACAAAATAAACCCAAAATTCCTGCTCGAATCTCAACAGTAGTGCCATAATATCTTGAGTGATCTCCAAGGGATGTCACAGGAGATGGTCCACATACATCAGTATGTGCCAGCTCCAAATCCGCTGATTTCGGTTCTCTAACCTCTTTTGAAAAGCTCACCTTTTTCTGCTTTCCAAGAAATACAGCTTCACACAGCTTGTGTTCAACGATCTTTAATTCCGGTAGCTTTCCGTTTGAAACAAGCATCTTCATTCCCTTCTCACTCGTATCCCCAAGCCTACTATGCCATAGACTTGAATTAGCTCCAGCATCCACAGCCGCTAATTTATTTCTCAAACTGGAAGTCATATAAAGTGTTCCAGTTTTCTTTCCTCGAGCAACAATCATGGCTTCCTTTTTCACTTTCCAGGAACCATCACCAAAGGTCACCTTATGACCTTCGTCGTCAAGCTGTCCCACTGAAATCAGATTGTGTCTCAACTCTGGTACATGCCTTACTTTGTTGATTTTCCAGACAGATCCATTTGTCATCTTCATCCGGATATCACCCATACCAACAATTTCCAAAGGTTTTCCATCAGCCAGGAAAACTTTTCCGTAATCTCCCGTAATGTAATTATCGAATACATCACGATTACCAGTGGTATGAAACGAAGCTCCCGAGTCCATAACCCAAGGATCAACAGGGCATTCCATGGATAATAGCAGAGCATCATGTACTTCCTCAGTGACAGCATTGGCATTATTCTTCGTTGATCTGCAGTTCTTTTTCAGGTGACCAGTCTCACCACAGCTCCAGCACTTCACATTCTTCTCAAAGTTGCTTTTGTCTTTTTCATTTCTTGACTTGGACCTATCATGCCATTGGTTAAAACTCTTTTCGCCACTCCTGCCCCTTCCTCTATTCTCGAGATTTAGAGCAGAACTTGATGATGTTCCTTCACCAGAATCCATCTTGCTAACTTCTTCGGCAAGAATTTGATCTCTGACATCATTGAATTGTAGCTTTCTTTTTCCAACAGAGTTACTAACCGCTGCCCGCATTGGTTCCCAATTGTCTGGTAAAGACGCCAAAAGAATAAGTGCCCGAATCTCATCATCAAATTTAATTTCAACCGATGTTAGCTGTGAAACAATCGTGTTGAATTCATTGATGTGTTTAGCCGCCGATGCATCTTCTCTCATCTTCAAGTTAAATAACTTTTTCATGAGATATACTTTATTATTTGCCGATGGCTTTTCGTACATGTCCGACAAGATGGACATCATCTCCTCCGTTGTTTTTGCCTCCGCCACGTTATGTGCTACGTTCTTCGTTAGGGTCAATCGTATTACACCTAACACTTGTCGATCAAGAAGCTTCCAGTCATCATCCTCCATCTTTTCCGGCTTCTTTCCAGATAGAGGTTGATGCAACTTCTTGCTATACAAATAATCAATAATTTGTAGTCACCAGAACGTAAAATCTGTACCGTCGAACTTGTTGATACTCGGTCCCGATCCATGATCTCCGGCCATCACTTCTCTAGCCTTAGCAAAAAGTCTAAAAAATCTTTTCTGATGTGGAAGATCAGACAAAGCTGCAACCACAGAGCATACTCAGAATTCTTAAGAATTTTCACAACAAGGCTCTGATACCAGTTGTTGGGGAATTACACCCCCGAAGCGATGCCGACCACGATGATAATAGTACCCAAAAAATTGCGGAATAAAATAACCAACAAGAACACAAAGATTTACGTGGTTCACCCAATATAGGCTACGTCCACGGAGCACTGCAACTTTTATAACTGGAAGAAATATTACAACAAGTGTATACACCAATACACTCAATATTTCTCACACTCCCAACCCGAGTATACCGAGAAAATAATTTCTCTAACTCACACAAGAGAATTCCCGCACTCAAGAAAAAAATACACTCTTTTTTTTCTATGCACTCTCTATTTATCAAAGCTAAAAAGCTTTTGATTTTGGGATAAAATAACTGAAGGAATTGAGCTCTATTTATAACTAATTCCCTCGTCCAATTTTCTTAACAAAACCGATGTGGGATGAAAGTTATTTTTAATATTTTAATTAATGTGGGCCCATCCACATTTATTAAAATCTCACCTAACAAGAACTTCGTGTCATCTTCAATAAACATGTGGTTGAAGTGATTGAAGATGAGAATTAAGTACCTGCTGCGTGGTGGAAACATGTTTTTGAGTCGCCATTACTTATCATCGTCGTAATCAATGATTGCCCTCGGATAGAAACTCACACTTTGGGATCACTAAGTACACCAATCTCACCTACGTTCGAGATAAACAATGAAATGGTTGGAACAAAAGATTTGAATGACAGCATGCATGATCATTTCACGACTGTGGTATGTTTCTATAAATGCCCTACACTCTCCTTTTCACCAAACTGAATATACTTTTCCTTTGCTTTACTGCCTACTTTTATTCGGAGTGTATGATAATATTGTTTCGGTGACGGCCGGCTGCGCAATCACTTGTCTTAGTCGAGCCCTTTTTGTGTGATGAACTAATCTAACTAAGGCAGGAAGAGACGGGGAATTGGAGTGCTCGTTCGAGTAAAAGAAATTAGAGGACCTGAAAGATCATCGTGGGCAAGAAACTTTGGGTATCATGTCTATAAATTTGTATTCTTCATCGTATCTCTCTGTTATTTTCTTTTATTATCATTGTAATACGTGCATGCTACATTTTGCAGTGAAAAACATAGCCAAATATACTTACGTCTACACAAATTTACTTCGACGAGGTTAAGAGACAAGGGCTTAGAGTATATAAATAGATCTTTGCTCGTCTCTTCGTAGAGGAAACTAGTTCTTGTTTGTGGCTAATTTATTTGATTGATGAAACAAAAAACTAGAGACCCCATTTCGATTATATGTTTACTTATAACTTTTGGTTTGTAATTTTTACAATTTTGGCGGAAAAAATGGCATTCCAAATGCTTTGCAGGAGCAGTAAATCCAGGGTATTTTGAGCAAAAGATCCTGAAAATAACAAATTTAAGTATTTCATATGAGTATAACACGACGTGTGTGTGTGTGTGTAACGACTTCGCGATTTCTATCCGTATTGGATCATTCATCATGAGATTGTCGAGCTCCGACTGCTGAATTCTTCAAAAATTTCCAGATATTTCTTCTCAATTGCTCGATGCCCAGCTGTTATACTTGGGCTATATTTAGAATATTGTACGCATAGTATCACAACATTTTGGCCTTTACACTAAATCAACTAAGTATGCTATCTAAATAAAACTGAATAGATTGAAAATTCAATCTATCTTGCAAATGCAGTTGGATTGAATGAAGCCCCTGAATACTTCAAAATCCCATAAATGTTATCTAAAAGTATATTATCACCCAGATATCCTCCATTCTTATATACATTACATGAAATAAAACAATATGTATGTTGCCAGATATTTGAAGTGCTAAAAATTATTATGACCTTAATTATCTTCACCTACCTTCATCAACAGATGAATATGAAATCGAGTTTCTAGAGTATTCGTCTATAAAACCAGTGTCTTCTGAATCCTTATTAGCACCAGTTTGGATACTCGCATTGCCAGTACTGGTGGTAAAAGCATCAGAAGTATTGGTCGTGGTAGTCCATCGGCCTGCACGACCATGAACACCTGGTTTTCCAGGTCTAGGTAAAGTGAATGAATTACTCAAAAGAGTGAGCTGAATGGAATTCATTTCTGGCCTATCTGCGACGCTGGCTTGGCAGCATAAAAGTCCTAAATGAATGCACATTGCTGCTTCTTCAGGATTGAATGTTTGTAGGCTTGCATCAACTAGTTCCAGTGATTTCCCAGCTTGAAAGAGTATCCAGGCCTAGAAAAGAAAATAACAAGATATCATCATTAAATGAGGTTCGAACACAACCAGCCATTATATAGATATGATATCTGTGGACTACGTGGAGCCTGATAATTTTTTTTTTTAAAAAAAAAGTATAAATGCTGTATCTAGTATTAATGAGGGTATTGTGTTAAAAAAAAAAAAGAAATATTCATGAGGGTATTTAAGCAAAAATTGGGAGAGGAGAAGCAAGCAGCTGGGCTCAAATGTAGAAGACCTCTCCTATTAAGGGAGAGGCAATCAGCCGGGCTCAAATGGCCGTCAGATTCAGCACAGCTTCAAAACCTTAGAAAGGCTAAATATGAGATTCTCTTCTATCGGGCTCTAACTGGAACATTAAAGCTAAATGGTGTTTCCAAGAGCTGGAATTCATATCTTAGATTTCCTTAAAGAGAACGAGATTCTCTTCTTCTGGACTCTAACCGGAACATCAAAGATAAATGATGTTTTCCAAGAGGAGGAATTGTTTGTTATTAAAGGGTATGGTTGAATATGAGATCCATCTTGTTTTATTAGGATAACTAAAGAAATCGATTGAATGTTCTTTCAATTCTCCTTTCGAATAAATCACTGGGTTGTCTCAATCTTCATCAAAGCCCAAAGGATAGTTGATGGAAGAGGTTTAGCGAAGAACCCAAGAGGAGACATTCCTTCAAATATTTCATGATATTCCTATCTCAAGGTCAATGAGTCCCAAAACTTCTGAAAAGAGGAAACAATGACACAGAGAGCATATGCTTCAGCTAAAGAAACATAATATATACTATTCCGATGTTGCATATTCTGTAACACCAAGTACCAGTCATCACTGCGGGATTGATGGGAGTTACCAGGAAGCCATGAAGGATATCATATAAAACAATGTTCAAATTCTTAAAGTATCAAAACTAAAAAAAATATTGTTTTATAGCATACATAATCATCTTGTGATCCAATTACCGGTGAATACATTCCAACAGTTCCAACGAAGTAAACAGTAATATTGTTGAATCATGCCACAACAAGAATCTTAGAGGTATCAATATTCTGTCTTCGCGTATTACTTATACACAATGAATCTTTCGTTAAGGTATCTCCCAACAAGCTCATGCGAATGGCCATGTATTATAATTTTTTACACACACATTCTTTTGCTTGGCCATAACCCTGGAGCTAATGGGATCCAACAGTTTTAGCTATTTCTTGAGATGCGTTAGACAGCTTCAGTTTCATACAATATTTTTCCAAATGCGGCCCTCGATTTCCTATTGGTTATGGAAGGTTTTCCGAGAAAATTTGGATTTCACATTCATTTTTTCTCTTCTAACATCCTGCCTTAACCCCAGCAATTAGGGATGAACTCAAACAGTTGAGAGATTGAAGTGTAATACATGTGCAGTCCAATAAGTTTAAGAGGATAAAACAATCGACAAAAGCTCGCATTTATAAACCTATATCAAATCATGAGCACGTTCACAAATTTAAAAAAATTTATTTTCAGATAGCATCATCCCTAGTATTTCTTTTCACTTCTAACAGGTTGGACTGGCAGCACTTTAGATACTCCGATTTATTAGTGATATTACTAGCAAAATAGGAACAAAGGATGCTTCGATCAAATGCAAAAGCTTGTGATATAGCTTTTGGCAAGGATGGAAACTTTCTCCTAATAGATCTCTCCAAAAAATTTCCTCGGAAAAACATGCCTTCAATTGCTGAAAAAGTTCCAATATAATTATCTGAACTTAATTAAGTAAAAGAACATAAAGACGCCAACTTTTATTGTTACTTACATAATTTACAAGGTCTGCCTTTCCAGCACCAAGTGATCCATCATGATTCTTCCTTCCACTCACAATCTCCAAAATTAAAACGCCAAAACTAAAAACGTCAGTCTTGACAGACAAGTATCCATGCATTGCATATTCAGGAGCCATATAGCCACTGCATTTTAAAAACGATATTAAATTTCAAGAGACTGGTAGAAGAAAATAGAGCATTGAAGGTAGGTACCGGTTCAAGAGAAATAACTCAATAAACTGAGACAGAAAGAGAAGAAGATTGACTGCTTACCGAGTTCCAGAAATCATAGACGTTTCTAAATGGGTGTCTTCTCCTGGAAACAGCCTTGCCAAACCAAAATCAGCTATTTTTGGATTCAAGTGCTCATCAAGCAATATATTACTGGCTTTAATATCTCTGTGGATTATCCTTTCAGGGGCTTCTTCATGCAGATAGAGAAGGCCACTTACAATTCCCTTAACTATTAGAAATCGTTTTGTCCAATCAAGCAGTGGAGACTTCTTTTTATCTGGAAAACTGAACCCGGTCATTTCCAATATCTAATTTACAATTGTTACTGCCTACAGAAAAAACTGTTCTAAGAAAAGTTAAAATACCAAAAAGAAAGTGGTCAAGACTCAAGTTTGGTAGGTACTCATAGACGAGCATCTTTTCAGGTCCTTCTGCACAACATCCTAGCAACATGACTAAGTTCCTATGCTGAACTCTTAGCAACAATTTAACTTCATTTATAAATTGAGTTACGCCTTGTTTTGAATTCAAGGACAACTTCTTTACAGCTATTTCCTGTCCGTTTTTCAACAGTCCCTGCAAGGAGAAGTAATGTCAAGAAAAAGACGTGACACATTAATTATTAAGTTAAGGATAAACATTCTTTCAATAAAACAAACCAATTCTATTCAATTGTATACAATAATTAAACTGGAAAGGCTTCTGATCATATCATTCCAAAAAAATTCTTTATTTACAAAAGGACATGTGAATATAATAGATAAACAAAGATTATTCAGAATAAAAGTAAGAACTGAACTGACCAAAAAGTTTAGGTTATCCCCTTTCCTGGAAAAAAGATATCATACAAAATTAAATGGATTCTTAAGTATCCAACTCCTGGAGCTCCTTATCCATAATCCAGTGTAAAACTATAAGATACTTATATGCGGTTTTTTGGACTAAAAAATAATTATGGTAGTGAAGTATGCCATTGAAACTGTATCCTTAAAACACCAAGAAAATTCTCTTAGATCCAGGTAATAAAACTGGAGACAGCTACCTTACACAAAGCTCAACTGAGAAACCACTGAATAGTTGAAACCATTGAAAATAACTGGCGAGGAAGAACCGTCTTCCAAATTCATAATCAGTGTAACGTAGTTTATACTCATTCATCAGAAATTCTCCTTTATGTGGATCCCCGATCCCTCCATTTACATTGCACGCCATATTCCCAGTAATCAGGTCATTTGTGTCCTCAACACTTCGTTAGCTCTATAAGCTACTTGCCCAACAGGGTTGACTTGCGCTAGAAGGCGCGTCCCAGACCCTCATGTGAAGTTAGTTCCAAACATTAAGCAACCATAATTCTACAAAAGCACTCCAACAAGATTGGATGTATCATAAAAGCGATAAGTCTTACAATGACTGATCTTATTCAAGATATTAACTTGATATCCAAATCAAATCCATCCATCCAAAAATAACCAAAAAGATGTCAGTATCCAAAATCATACAAGTTACACCTAACAAGGGTGATTGGGTTCAATCATGGACCGGATAACGCAGAGATAAAACTCAGACAGAATCAGCATCATAGGTATAATCAATAGGAATCAACATCGAGACAACTTAATCCCTTCATGGAAAGCCGAAAATCATACCTTGTAGACAGGCCCAAAGCCGCCGTGACCCAACTGATTCAACCCCGAGAATAAATTGGTGGCAATCTGAAGTTCCTCAAGCTTAAAAATTAAAGAATCTTCGGTTCCATCCGCATCATCTTCTTCACTGTCTCTCGCCGGCCTTCGCAGGCAGCCGCAAAACCCGGAGTATAATCCCATGAAAGCATCAACAAGAAAACTACGGGTTCCTGTAGCATAATCCAGATTGATTCTCGACCAGTAAAATCACGTAGAAAAATTGATTGAAATTCGAGAATTCCAGCCGGTTGCTCCTGCTGAAGGTTGATCTTAAAGTTACGCATTGACTAAATGAAGAAAAAGTCAACATTATTTGGTGAATTCTGGCCAACTAATTATCTCAAATTATATTTGGATTATAAATAATAATTTTAATATAAAAGAATAATATTTTTTTATAAATCGAGAAGAATAAAATATCATCACAAAATTAACTCCAAAAATAATTTTATAAAAGATTTTGTGTATTTAATTTGGCCATTTATTGAAGATTTTTTGTTTGATTTGAAACTTTATGCTTTTAAACCAAACGTCGAACAGAATCGAAAATCGAATTTTGTAATTCAAATATAAATATTAAAATCGAAATTTATTTCATTTGATTTCAGATTATATATATCATCAAAAAACCCGAAATTTCATTAAATTAATGATTTTATTTATATTTTATATTTTTAAGTTGATATTTAGTGAATGGAGAATCATTTTAAATAATTTTGGTTTATTGTTATTTATTTAATATATTTAGACTTTATATTTAATCATGTAAAAAGATAACATATTATATTTTACAATATATTTATATTATTCATTTAAATAATTGTATCAAAACCAAAATAATCGAACCATTTTAATAAAAAAAACGAACCATTTTAATAAAAAAAAACGAACCGAATTGAAGAAAAATTGTTCTGATATCGAATTATATAATTTTAAAATTAAAAACCAAAAAACTGAAATAAAAAAAAATCGAATCAAATTGACCGATGAACATCGTATTAAAAACAAAAACAACCGTCAACGAAACTATTGCAACTTGCGAAAGTTTTGAAAAACATGATAAAATAACATTGGTCGACCGTTGACGGATTCTAGTTAGACTCGTATTTTTTTTAAAAAAAAAATGTAATTGTTGAACCTCTCCAGCTTCCTAGAATGAAATTTCCTTTTTTTTTAAAAAAAAATATTCTTAAATGATATTTACACTTTATTATTTTATAAATACACTCTATTTATAATTTTTTAGTATAAGTTGAAAATAATAACTTATAATAAATTTTTTTTAATCTTAATTAAGCTTGTTAATAAAACTCAATTTTTAAATTAGATTACCATAATTTCTGGTCATCTTAAAAATAAAATTAAATTGTCACTGTTCATAAAAATAAAATAAAAAACAAACAAAAATTAAACTATGATAAACTAAAATATTTTATATTTTTATGTTATATTAATATAATGTATTATTTCTATTTTTTTAGATCAAGTGATTTTTTGATTTGTTTTTATAATTTACATGTTTTCTTATATGTTATTAAAAAATATTTTTTTTTCAATTAATCATAAATATATCCAATAAAAATAAATACGGACAATAAAAATCAGTATCTTAAAATTAAATGTTATTTATTAATTTTATCATTTAAATATTTTTGTAAAAATATTCTTTAAAAAACGTGTCATGTTAATTAATTTTTAATATGTTGTGTATATGAACATTAAATAAATATAGTAAAAATAATAGCTTTACTTTGTTTAAAAAAAAACATGAATTTATATAATAAAATAAAGTAATTGATATATGGGTTTTTTAAAAAAATTTAATAGATGTTAATCTTTTTAAATAGTAAATTTAAAGGTGAAGTGAAATGTAAATATCAGTTCTCTTATTTCTATAAATACCCCATTATCAAACTGATATTTTTCATTCCTAAAAAAAAAAAAAAAACAAGTCCATGCACTTTTTCTTACTCCTTCCGTTCCAATATTTCTTAAAAATATTGATATGTTGTTTTTAATATATAGTTTGAAGATTGAGTTCTCAATGGTTCTAACATGGAAATGTGCATGTCGAAAGCATAAAATTGTGCCTTCGTGATTTTTGGGCGTCGTGTGATTTAAAAAGTTTGTGATTCTACAATTTTCAAATCAAATACGAAACAATTAAATAAAAAATTCTGATGTTCTCTATACATTAGATAAATATGTTGGTTCTGGTAAAGACACAATATGAAATGGACAGAAATGGTCGCAGAAGATTTTGCAATAAATTCTGAAAAAATAGAAAACATGATGAAATGTCGATGTTAGAGTTGAATTATATCTATTAATTTGTAACATAAATGATGCCGATGGAATATGAAATCGTATTCCAATGTACATAGTTACTCATCTCACAATCAACGGACAAAATATACTTTTGGAACTCTCTTTAGAACGAAAATGGAATTATACAGGGAAAATGCAAATTTGGCATGTGTGAAGAATGAATAATGTGTGGATATCTATTTATATATGTTAGAAAGTTGTTTGCTCTTTAATGAATTGCCTCTACTTTTAAATCATGTGAACACACGAAGGAACAAACCATTTTACGTTGAGATATGATCCTTCACGCATGGTGGATGCCACCACTCAGGCCCAAGCTCGGGTCCGAGGCTGTACAATGGGCCCCTATAGCAACTACTTCTTATTCGTACTCGTTTTATAAAAATGATTAACCCAAGTTGCTATAGAAGTCCATTGTAAGCCATTATAAACTAATTTTAAATCTTTAATTTTTAATATGTGGGACAAAGATATCACACCACCCATATACCATTAATGGGACACGTAAGTGGTAGAGTCCGATATCCAATATTACTCGGGATAAATTTTTTTTTTTTTTTACAAAATACAAAATAATACAAATCAATTAACTTCATATCAATTAGATTTTTTGGACTAAGATCTTTATTTTATTAGGCTCTATCTTTTTTATCTGCTCGAGCTACCTGGACTAAATACAAAAATTTTAACTTTTTTGTCTTTTGTCTTTAATTTTATATTTGAGTTACCCGAGCTAAATACAAGTTTGGATCAAAATCTCAATATAAAAAAATTAAAAATAGAAATATTTGCTCGATCTACAACTCAGGTGGGCCATAAGTTGGCTCCGCCCTTGGCACACATGGCATCCATGTGGCATTCACTTTCCTTCCATACAACACACTTATGTCATTTTTATGACAATTACAATAAAATTTAAATTAAGATCAAACTTCATGATACATTTAGTTCAATCATGGATCAAAGTTCACAAACCAAATCAAAGGTTAAACCAAGCCATTACTTTCCATAACTAAAGTTAGGTCATAACGGGCGGGTTGAATCGGAATCGGTCCAAAACCAACCCAAATCACTGTGATAATGGTTTAATGGTTTGGACCGGTTCTTAGTAAAAAAAAAAATCAAGAATTAGACTACTTGTAAGGCCCGAGATTATATCACTTTAATTTGAGATTATTTAATTTACGAATTTTGGAATGATGAATTAGATTCCACCGTTTTTGTAATTAATTAAGATTGAAATTGAATTAAAAGATTGAGCGGGGGCCGATTTGCAAATAGAGAAAAGTTGAAGGACTAAAGTGCAAATATGGAAATTTGAGGGGACTCTTGTCACACATGCATTTGAGATATATATATATTAGGTAAATTGTCAATTGAATTCAGAATTTCAGCAACGAAGATCGAGAATTCCTCCAGAGAATCTTTAAGCTTTCTTTTCTTTAGAAATTTTATTGTACGAGAACCGGTTATTAGAATTTAAATCCGGACACGGTGCAGCGATCCTCGTATCGACAGCTACTACTGGACGTAAGTTTTATTGATTTCTGATATCATTTGAAAATATGACGTGGTAGGAATTTGATACAATTCATATATGATGTTCTTGACATGTTAGACACCGTAGAATCGAAGTCAGACCGAAGAACGGATTTATTATGGAATTGTTATGATTTTCTGATTATATCGATTGAAAATCAGACAGATTTGGATTATTGATTGATTATGGATTGTATCAGATATGGGTTATGATTTGTAATTTATATCCGGTGATATTGTGTTGACGATGATATTGAGATTGTGCCGTTATGCCGTTGATTTGAATTAAATTCAGGCTGATCAGATTCTGTATTGAATTGAGAATGGAATATTGATATTATGATTCTCGATATGTCGTTTCAGATTTACAGAGACAGTCTTGAGGTCAGAACTTATATTGCTTCAGACCGAGACTACGAACGAAAGGTATAAGTCAATGTGGTATTGGGAGATCGACTTGAGTAGGACATACTTGAGTTTCCCTAAATCACATACTGATTGTTATTAGATGCCTTGATTTGAATTGATATGCTTGTTTCTATTGATTTATAGGAAGCATGTTATAGGCGAGTATTAGACGAGTAATCTTGTGACAGAAGTGCCGGATAGTGATGGAATCGTCATTGGCACATTGCACTCTGTTACAGGATAGTGTAGTAGCGAAAGTGCTAAGGTCTGTGACGGATAGGTCAAGACACTGGATGTTTAGTTATATTGATGTTGATTAGAATTGGAGTTTCTTCTATCACGGATATTCGATATGGAATGCCATCATCTGGAAACCGGGATCCCTAGACTAGGATTGAGTCTAGTCAGAGACGTGGAGTCACGAGTTTATTTACAGTTTTAAATGGATTCATGTTTCAGATTTGACATTTATTTCTGATATTTACTTCATGCTTTTATATTGATTATATTATCGCATGTTCGTTGATTTATACTGGGATTATATTCTCACCGGAGTTATCCGGCTGTTGTCTTGTTTGTATGTGTACATGACAACAGATGGGACAGAATCAGGGTCGAGGAGATGAGGAGAGAGATCGTGATAGAGTGGAGATTACGGACTTTGGTGTATATAGGGTTTTGACACTTGACATTAGTTGTTGAACCTTAGTTTGAGATGTTTGTATGTTGTATCAGATTTCTACTTTTTTTACTGATATGTATATTAGATTAATTCCCTTACGTTCCGCACTTTTTAAAAAAAAATTTATGACCCTAATTACTTGATGAGTAAATTGATCCTAATGATGATTAAGAATTGAATTAGCGTCCGGGTCCCCACAACAGTTGGTATCAGAGCTTTAGGTTCCAGAACTGTAGGTCCCTTAGACTGAGATAGAAGCTAGTGAGCGGGGTAGATTGAGTTTTCTTTCCTTGCCTTTGAATTGTAGCATGTTTTACTGCTTTGAAATACATGTTACTTGATTATCTGATTTGATTGGTAACCTGTATTATTTGAGAATGAATCAGAACCGATTCTTGATCAGAGATATGATGATCAGAAGAGGACTGAAACAGACTTGTTTTAGTTGATTGCTAACCCTTTTGATTATCAGATATGCCTCTCAGACGAATTCCAGAACAGGGCAGTACTTCGAATCCTCCAATGGATGTGACAGCAACACCGATGGAAACATTGCTGAAGAGATTTCAGTCATTTCATCCGCCGACTCTGAAGGGCACTGAGACTTCAGTGGATTGTGAGAGCTGGTTAGACGACATAGAGATGCTGTTTGACTCTTTGGACTACACTGATGAGCGGATAGTGAAACTGATAGGACACCAGTTTCATGATGTTGCCAAGAACTGGTGGATTACGACCAACAGGGCCTTGGAGCAACGAGGTACGCCTATTACCTGGAATGTCTTCAAAACCGAATTCTATCAGAGGTTCTTCCCTGTGTCATACAGAAAAGATAAAGGTGCTGAGTTTGCGAATCTGAAACAAGGGCAGTTGAACATTGAGGAATATGTGTCTAAATTCTCTACACTACTGAGATTTGCTCCACATGTGGCCGAGAATGAAGAAGCGGTGGCTGATCAGTTCATCAATGGCTTGAAGCCGGAGATATTTACATTGGTGAACACTGGGCGACCAAACAACTTTGCTGACGCCATGAACAGAGCAAAGGGAGCAGAAGCTGGTCTGATGAGACAGAGAGGAGCTGCATATGTTGCCCCAGCACCGAGACCACAGCAACCCCCTCCCAGATTTGAGAGTGGTAGCAGCAGTGGTGGAAAGAAGGACGATTTGAAAGCCAGAGGAAGACAGTTTAAGAAGTCTGGCAGCAGTTCTTCCAGTTCCAGTGGCTCGAGACAGACTGGTAAGAGCCACAGTTATACAGGACCTTATTGCAACACGTGTGGAGGGAGACATTCCACAGAGCAGTGCCGAGGAGTGTTTGGCAGTTGCCGTATTTGCGGACAGCAGGGATATTTTGCTAGAGTATGGCCCCAGAGAGGTTCTCAGGGATCCCAGGGAGCAGAGTCATCTGGATCAGTGGCTCAGACAGGAAGACGACCCTCAGCTGTTCATTCTTTCCAGCCAGCACCATCTACCCAGTCACAGCAGAGGCCAGGAGGAAGCCAGACAGTGAGCCAGCCTCCTAGACAGCAGGCCAGGGTGTTCGCTTTGACTGAGGAGCAGGCACAGGACGCACCTGATGACGTTGTTGCAGGTAACTGTTTTATTTCTGGTTATCCTGCATATGTATTGATTGATACTGGTGCATCGCATACATTTATTTCTGAGAGATTTGCATTGATGCATGCATTGCCTGTTGAGTCCCTATCTACTGTAGTATCTGTTTCTTCTCCTTTGGGGAAAGGTTTGATATCCGTGACTTCGGTTAGATCTTGTGTGCTACAGTATAACGGACATGAGATTGAGCTAGACTGTATTGTACTTGGGTTGTCTGATTTTGACTGTATTATCGGTATTGATATGCTGACCAAGTACAGAGCTACAGTTGATTGTTTCCACAAGATTGTACGATTCAGACCTGAGATGGCTGAGGAATGGAAATTTTACGGTAAGGGTTCTCGAGCCCGAATTCCTTTGATATCTGCTATGAATATGACTCGATTATTGCAGAAAGGAGCGGATGGATTCCTTGTCTATTCAGTTGATTTACTGAAATCGAGTCCATCATTGGCGGATTTGCCAGTGGTTTGCGAGTTTGCTGATGTCTTCCCAGATGAGATTCCTGGTTTGCCTCCGATTCGAGAGATAGACTTCAGCATTGAGTTGATGCCAGGTACAGTTCCGATTTCCAGAGCTCCGTACAGAATGGCACCGATTGAGTTGAAAGAACAGTTGGAGGACTTACTGGCCAAGGGTTACATCAGACCGAGTGTATCTCCTTGGGGTGCTCCAGTATTATTTGTGAGGAAGAAAGACGGTTCTATGAGACTTTGCATTGACTATCGACAACTGAACAAGGCTACGGTAAAGAATAAATATCCTTTGCCTCGTATTGATGATTTATTTGATCAGTTGCAGGGTTCTTCTGTATATTCCAAGATTGATTTGAGATCTGGATACCATCAGCTGAGAGTCAGGGATTCCGATATCTCAAAGACAGCATTCAGAACCAGGTATGGACATTACGAGTTTATTGTCATGCCGTTTGGTTTGACGAATGCACCGGCTGTATTTATGGGATTAATTAACCGTGTGTTTCAGAAGTATCTCGATGATTTTGTGATTATATTCATTGATGATATTCTGATTTACTCCAAGAATATGATTGAGCATGCAGAACATTTGAGAACTGTGTTGAAAATTCTGAGAACTGAGAAATTGTATGCTAAACTGTCAAAATGTGAGTTCTGGTTGAGACAGGTAGTATTTCTGGGTCATATCATATCCGGAAATGGTATATCAGTTGATTCCAGCAAGGTAGAGGCTGTGATTTCTTGGCCGAGACCGACATCAGTGCCAGAGATTCGCAGTTTTATGGGTTTGGCAGGATATTACCGTCGGTTTATTAAAGATTTCTCGAGCATTGCCAAACCGATTACTCAGTTAACTCAGAAGAATGCTCCGTTTGTGTGGTCAGAAGACTGTGAGTCCAGTTTTCTGGAATTGAAGAAAAGATTGACCAGTGCACCGATACTGACTATCCCCTCAGGTACTGGTGGATTTGTTGTATATTGTGACGCTTCTCACAGAGGTTTGGGTTGTGTTTTGATGCAGCGAGGCCATGTCATTGCCTATGCTTCGAGACAGTTGAAGCCACATGAAACTCGCTACTCAATTCATGATCTTGAATTGGCGGCCATTGTATTTGCATTGAAGATATGGCGACACTACCTCTACGGTGAGAAATT